>NW_015622821.1:3294936-3619466 GCF_000835515.1 Exophiala oligosperma
AGAGATGACACCAGTTTCAACAGGCTTGTTGTTGACCGTGTAGCCAGTGTCACTGGCGTCGACGAAAGCCTCAATGCCTTCGCCATTTCTTGGGTAGTTCTTCATCAGAGACTTGTGCTTCTTCAAAGCAGCATACATCTCTTCCATTGAGACGTCGTTCAGGAAAACACACCTCCCAAGGGGACTAGGAACAGCGGCACGAAGCAGACCATCTCGCGTTCTGAGAATAGCCTTGGTGCCCTTGTCCAGAATCTCCTCGTCGAATTGGTGATGATCCATGGATAGACCTGCCCGGGAGAATAGGGACAGAAGTCGGCTGTGATCCTCATCACTGAGCAGCCCGCGCATATTGGCCAAGGTTGCAGAGTATGCCATATCAATTGAGATTGCATGACCGTGTCGAAGCGGAACTTCTGGCACCAGCTCATGAAGAGGTGACCATCTAGATAACGTCAACGAGGCTCATATCACTCGAGGTGAACTTACTTGTGACCGTAGGCAATGACACGATCAAGCCCGATTTCGTGCAAGTTTGGCGTTTCGAGCTTCAACATCTCGTGGATGCCGGCACGGTTGATGGTATCCGCAGCCTTTCGTACTTCTTCAGGAGCACCATCGGTGCGTCCGAACCCAGTCCCGATGAGCTGTTCACAATATTTGTCTAGCAGGTCAAAGGTCGGGAGGTGAGCACATGTGGAGATCTTGATGAGCTCGGCAAAGCCATTCCGGATTTGCGCTTCTGGCAAGGTGCGAAGGAAGCCAAAGTCCAGGAATGTATGCATAGGAGCATGGTAGGCTCCCAGCCTGTTCTTGTAGTTGCCATAATTGACCGCGACCTTGATTGAGACTGACGCATCGATCAGACCAATGACAGTGGTCGGGATACGAATATAATTGGTGTTTCTGCGGTAAGCAGCGCAAGCAAAACTGGAAATGATCGGTCAGTGACAAGATCGCGATGGTACAACAGCCAGGGATATATATGGGCCAGAGTGCCTTGTGGTCATCTTTGGCAGGTGGTATCCTTTACCCAGCAACATCAGTAACCAATCCACCGCCAATGACGAGTACAGGTTCCTTTGAATGGTCAGTCATGGTTCATAGGGATACGCGTGGGAGGGGCACTAACCTTTCTGAAGACACCGAACTTGTTCATGGAATCGACAATACTCAAGAAAGTGTCAATGGATTTGGCCTTCTCTCCAATCATGGTCTTGTGGATGTCCAGGTCGATCTTGTAATGATCGAAGTATCTCTGCATCTGCTCGCCATAGACGTCGAAGATATTAGAGTCCATGACTGCTAGACACCGTCCCCATTGCTGATAACAATCAGAGAGGTTTTTGTTGCCGGTGTCGAACACTCCATCAATGAAGGTGAAGTCATATTCGATCTTCTCATACCCCTCGACGTGGAAGCCGACCTTGGTTTCGGCAACAGATGCCTTGAGGTCAGACATGTTGAATGAAGATATTGGTCGTCTGAGGAAAGAATGGTAGGCAAGTGAAGGCGGCAATGCAGATCAACCTGGGGAAGCGAGAGAAGAGCTGGTTTAATATACCCAAGCACTTACCAGCACACTGTGCAACGATTCGACACGACGTGATGACTCGGTGGAACCAATTCTACCCGCCGTACGCTGCAAAGACGTCTTCCATTTTGTCGGTTGCAAAGGCTCAGGACAATTCCAAGGCAGATGCAATTGCTGGTGACTCGAGAGATCCGGCAGAAATATTCCACCAACAGGCTTCATGGAGCATTCGAGTCAAGGGAGGTTCGCGCATTGATTGGGCCACCCCTGGTAGGTGAGACTCCCGGCATAGAGCTTGTATGCCATTTAAGATTTGCACCAGGCACAGTCATGATGTAGTCGATGATTGTTTGCTAAAGATGGCAGAGGACAAGATACTCAGAATAGCCAAGAAAGAAAGCTGCATCCAGCAGGGGATGCAGGTATGGGCATAAGGACGTGACAGGCGATGCTAGATCCTAGCGCCATCTTCGGGTAGATTGAGTTGCCGCGGAATCATGTTGCGACCTGTCCCACAGCCTGGAGAAAATCCACAGAAGGTCCAGAAGCACCCACGTCAGTACGCGGTCGGGCATGCAGTAGTCATAGACCGGTCACACTTGGCGTAGTGCAAGGCAACCACCGGAAATGGCGGTTGACAACGGTCATGTCAAAGAGATTGATGGGAATGACACCACGGTACGAGTATGACAGAAAGTGTACAGAGTGAGAGGACGAGCGACAATCAACTGGAGGAGGTTGAATCTGCCGCAGCTGTTTGGGAGGTACAGGAGAGGCATACTGCGCTAATCCCTTCTAGGACTAGCTGTATCACGCTGGTTGGTCCATCCGAACATCACCGAATCATCACCTTCAAACGTGTCTTTTCTGCGCTCCGGACGTCGACTTCTCTGCTTCCACGAGGACGCGTATTACATCTTGCTCAAAGTGGATGTGCAGACCAATCCATATTGACGCGCTGGCTAGCTATTGGCATCGCCTATGCGACCCAGCATTGGACGAGAATCTGCTCTGGTTACGGGTAAGTGCTTGAGCATGTCAGATGTCATCGATCTCTATAGGTCGGATCTACTTCCGAAAAGCTGCTCTACCTTGAATCTGGCTGGGGTCAAGGCGATATCCTCGAACTACCGCTGCATGTCGGGATCATTATCCTCCATCCATTGAGATTGGAGATATTGGCCTACCTTGACCGCCTGTTGTGCAAACCCGTAGAGACTTCTCTGCAGAATTCACTGACCACAGCCAGTCCTGAAAGGAAGGCTCATCTTAGTACAGTAATCAATCTAGGGCAGAAAATGGCGGATTTCAATCTTGAGAAGAAATATCAGGAGCAAGAAGAGACATTTGTATTTGCCGACAATCCCATCACTTGGCGTTCTTGCTGATCTGATGCAGTTTGACGATGGAAGAGAAATCGAGCTTCTGCATTTCATCTACAGTAATCCCGACATCGAAACCATCAGGAACTCTCCAACCAAGGTCCTGGCTGCCATTGACAACTTTGCACGGACGAAAAAGTACCTCATGAATGTCGGTGAGGACAAAGGACGGATAGTAGCTGATCTGATTGCCGAGGTCAAACCTGAGGTCATGGTCGAGTTGGGTGGCTACATAGGTTATTCTTGTGTCTTGTTTGGAGATGCTGTCCGCAAGGCTGGAGGCAAGAGATATTTCAGCCTTGAGCGAAACCCGGAGTTTGCTGCTGTTATCGCTTCTTTGGTTGATCTCGCTGGCCTGAGTGACATTGTCAAAGTCATCGTCGGGTCTAGTGATGTTTCCATAAAGAGATTGCATGCCTCTGGAGACCTCAAGCATATCGACTTGATGTTCCTGGACCACTATAAACCTGCTTACACGACAGACTTGAAGCTCTGCGAGGAACTGGGCTTGATCACTCCCAGCACTGTCCTTGCCGCTGACAATGTCATTGCGCCTGGAAATCCTCCCTACCTTGAATACGTCAGAAGCAGCGTCGAACAGAAAAAGCGTGCGACCAAATTTGGTGGTACGGTTAATGGAGTTGACAGCAGATTCGCGGATAAAACCGCCAACCAATATCTGAAGCGCGAAGGAAAAGCCCAACTCGATGAGACTAGGGTTGGCAACCCCCTGCTCATCTATGAAAGCAAGCTCGTCAACAGCTTCGAACCATCTGGTGTTCCTGTAAGAAAAGAGCCCTCATTTGTGGATGTCTAAGATCTGTGCCCACTGACATGTTGCTAGGATGGCATTGAAATCACGAGGTGTGTGGGAGTGGAAACGTCTTGAGACGAGGAACATCTGTTTCACCGGCATATGCTCTCTCACACCAAGGAACCTGGGGAAGTTGAGGCCAAAGGACGGTGGTAGATCTGCCACCAAAAATTCATGCGCGCGTTCAACTCTGCCAAGACTTTTCGGAACAACAGCAACCTCACTCACAACGGGGCTAAAAAAAAAGAACAATAACAAAAATTGCAAAAAGAATCGAACTTTTGGTCAATATGAGGCTTGAACTCATGGCCTTTGTGTTTTCCATAGTGTTTGACCACAGGGTATTAGCACAACGATCTAACCAACTGATCTAATCGACCATTTTTGTGTCTCAATTCTGGACCAAAAATTGACCATTTTATCTGATAGAAATTGAAAATTTTCACCATGGCACAGTGGGTCGTACCCATCGTAACGCCTAAACAGCAAGTGGTGATGACTCTTACTGAATCTAACTCTCTCCTCTTCGTTTTCTCACAGTACATGAGGTAGTCATTTTACGCTCAATGCACAAGGACCTCGCACCTATTACGGACGCCTTACAATTAATATGTAAATTTTGTACGGAGTACCTGTGGACTACCTCGACGTTTTCCTAGTGTCCACAAGTTCTTATTGAGTCTACAGCCCCAGAATGGTGACTGCCAATGCTGGTCTCTCAAGTGTAAGGTATGCCGAATACGCATTCAATTTTGTGGACTATTTGTGGAGCGAGCATACAAAAGAGGAAGTGCTGTCTCTCATACGCGACTTGATAGTAACACTCGGAGTACTCGTTCAGCAGATAGCGCTGATGCCGATCACCATCACTATTGTCAATTGTCTACGGTCGTTTGCGAGACTCGCAAGAACGAACACGACTGGTCTAGGGGGTCAACAATTGTCCCGGTTGCCTGGACTCATGCTATCCAGTTCTTGGTACCCACCGTTTTCACGTATACTGGTTGCGACGAGCAATCCTCACTGGCTCGTGCTATGTGTTGGTCGCTGACTGCATGAGATTTCTCCGTATAAACGGTACTTTTGACCATATTCAGGACCGAATCCGTTCGGAATAGCGGCACCGCAAGCTTTCATCCGACGTGGCTTCGAGAGCAATGACTTGTGTGTGCAGTGTATATATCTGGCGTCGTCCTTGCACAGCATGGTCAACAGTACTATCTCGTCACAGAATTGCGTCAGGCCACCGCACCACACAAACACGCACAAACAGACATCGTCGTTTTCCAGTACCCTTATCAGTCCTGAGAACGGAACATGTCTCGCGTATGACACTCCCTCATAACTTCAGGCCCCCAGAAGATAGGAAATAGCATGATCCTAACTGCCTTCAGACTCACAAGAACGTCTTCAATCACCTCGCAATATCAGTCCCCAATCTAGATGAGGCAGTCACCTGGTATAGCAAGATCTTCGGCCTCCAAAAATTATGTCCAGACGCTCTCCTGGAACCGGAGCTCATATCGAAGTTGCCTGTCTCTAAGATCTATGGACCACGTCTGCGGAGAATGAAGATCGCATTTCTGGACTTTGGTGATGGGGTTGGCCTGGAGTTGTTTGAATTCCTAGATCCTCCGTACAGGAAACCCGAGGACCCCTTTGACTATGCAAAGGGCGGGTTCTTCCATGTCGGAATCACCGTCACCGACCCCGAAGACACGGCAAGAGCAGTTTGTGAGAATGGAGGGAGGAGGATGGGGGAAGCCATAGTCATGGGCAGTGAGAAGGCAGTGTATTGTCAGGATCCTTGGGGTAATGCTCTGGAATGTCTCAGCTCCGGATTCGAGCAGATACTATTAGCTGGCCGAGGAGGGGAGACCTTCAATTTGCCTAATGGACAATGAATGCACCGAGGCCTGGTATGTACGTATTTGACCCGGTCGAGGAAAAGGCCCAGGTCGCTGGTTTCGTCAACCGACAGTAAATGTCGTGGGGTTAACGACCTCGCCAGTAGAAAACATTCGCCGGTTTGCCCTTCAGTCCTACCAGATCACTCGCAAAGGATTCCTAAAGCGCAATCGCCGTTGGAGAATACTCCGTAATGCTGGAGAAAATGAGGAAAACATGGCGCGGCACCTCGGTGGCCTTAACGTGTACTCCGAAGAGCATTAATGTCCTTTAAAATGTGGTTGTAGTTGGGAAAAAGCTGTGGGTTTAAATACTCCGCTCCATATATACGGTCGAGTATATCACTTTGGGGTGAAATATTTGGGATGAACATCAATTTGTTCCGTAGAATCTCAACACATGAACTTCACATCATCCTACATGGGAGCTTCCAGGCTCATGGTTTACAGTACACTGCAAGGTACAGTTCGTATGATTCTCTGGCATCGCTTTGCCTTAGACGCTCCATCTACACAATCATGTCTTCACCAATGGGCCTCACAACCCACTCAGTCACTTCGTGACGTCGACATTTTCATTTGGACCAGCTAATGCCAGGTCCAACCAAATTTTCTTTCTCAGGGTGTGAATAGAAGCCATTCGACATTTGATTTTTGTTCTCTGAATTTTTTTTTTGCGTGAAGACCTTTGCAACGCACAACTGGGGATCTCCCTGAATCTGCTAACAATGCTCGACGGAAATTCATCCGTTCTTTCTCACCGGTTGCAGAATGCCGGCCTATTGCTTCTCAGCCTCATTTTCCTTCCCATGGATACTTTCATTCTCATTGCTTCTCTCTTGCTTGCAGTTGTCCTCCCAAGCCATGCAGGCCGCACTCGTCGACATTCTGATGCTTCCGCCTCTAGTCCTCGAATAATTCTCGTTACTGGAGTGGGTATGACAAAAGGCCTGGCTCTGGCTAGATTATTTTACCAAGCTGGACATGTCGTTATCGGGGCCGATTTCGAGCCAAATGGAGCTCTTGTCTGTGGAAGAATGTCCAAAGCATTATACAAATTCTACCGTTTACGGAAACCAACGACGAAGGCTGGGTCGGCACCCTATATTCAGAGTTTATTGGAGATAATCACGAAAGAAAAGATTGACCTCTGGGTCAGTTGTTCGGGGGTAGCGTCTGCTGTCGAGGATGGAACGGCAAAAGAGATAGTCGAAAGTCGGACAAGCTGCAGGGCTATCCAATTCGACGTCGATACCACCCAAACACTTCACGAAAAGCACACGTTCATTGCTCATACCAGGGAAATTGGTCTTAATGTCCCGGAGACGCACGAAGTCTGCAGCCGTGCCAGAGTTGAATGCATCTTGCGCAACGCTCCTCCTGGACGCCAGTACATCATGAAGACGGTCGGCGTTGACGATGCGGCTCGTGGAGATATGACGCTCCTCCCCAAGAGCACACCAATGGAGACCTCGAAGCATATCGCAAAGCTAAAGATCTCGGCCGATTCGCCTTGGATCTTGCAGCAATTCATCAAAGGCAAAGAATATTGCACACATTCACTCGTGGTCAATGGACAGGTGAAGGCTTTTGTGGCTTGTCCTTCTGCAGAGCTACTCATGCATTACGAGACATTGCACCCTACTTCTGCCCTGAGCAAAGCAATGCTAGATTTCACCAGTAAATATGCTGCTAATGGCGGCCCGGCTTTCACGGGCCACTTATCCTTCGACTTTATGGTGGAGGACTCCGCGAAAATAACGCTCTATCCAATCGAATGCAACCCGCGAGCTCACACAGCCGTGGCACTATTCAATGGTACCTCTACGATGATTGATGGGTACCTCTCAGTACTGGAAAAATCTCCTGCAGCGCAAACCTCGGCGATAGCTCGACCTTTACACAATGACAAGTATTATTGGATCGGTCATGACTTAGTGACACGAGTACTCCTTCCAACGTTTGGATTTCTGTCCCTTCAAAATACTTTCCGCGACCTTGTCCGGAACAATGTCGATTTCACGACCCATCTCCTGACCTGGAAAGACGGAACATATGAGATCTGGGACCCCTTGCCTTGGTGGTGGCTGTATCATGTGTATTGGCCAATGCAATTCTTCTCTTGTATCTGGACTGGCTCAAAATGGAGCCGCATCAATGTCAGCACAACCAAAATGTTCCAATGCTAGATGAATGGGATAGAGTTGCTGCTCCCAAGTCTCTGCATTCATATGCAATAGACTCAAGATCAGACTCGGATTGATGGCAGCAGTTTCTTGGCCAATGATGTCAACTTCTCCATGCCTCTACAATTTATATACTTTTACTATACGTACCAACTTGTTCATCCTGTCAGTCTGACAAAGACACAAGCCACCGTGCATCTGCCTGAAACCGTGAACAAGAATTTGTAATTTTGGTCCTCACTGGCCTGGTTTGCCAACTCAGACCGCCGTCCCTGGGCGACTTGGAAATGGTGTGGTATGCTCCGAAGGTGTTGAAAGTCTGAGCTGCCCTCTGGAGGTACACTGACCTACGGTCATCTGTGTCATATTATAGGGAATTTGGTGCTCCGTACTTGGTGTCCCTTTCGCCTGATCGCAGCTAAACATTCGTCTGCACGTCACCGGCTTAGGCGCGCAAGGGGGATATGCAGCTTAGATTTTGGCCCCCGTCTCCATCGGTAGGACACCTCACCGCCCTTGGCTTCATTCTCTCATCATCATCATTACAGAACTGTACTATTCTTCTTCTGGTCAAACACATCTGACTGGCCGAAGTTGATGGGAAAGTTGAATAAAGGAACAGTCCATTCGGTCAGCAATTCCATGGGCAAGCCTCACTTGTACGAGGGACGAGGTTTCCCGTCATGATCCCCCAAAAATGTGACACCTTACGGAGTACGATGCGGTCTGTCTGTACGCGGCCGCCTACATTCCCTTCAGGCCTCTTCGCGCTCACCCTTTGCCCAGACCGGTAGCTGTCTCTGAAACCACACTAGGCGCCGGTTGCCTTGCATTGGCCAAAGTCCGATGGCCGACAACGAGGCTACAGGACTCCGTACATTTTTGGTCATAAGGTCACCGCTTCCACAATGGGCCTTGGGCGTGGGCTTCGATGAGCTGTTCGTTTAACCACAAGACGAGTTTACGGGCGTGCAGACCAAAATTTACCGTCAGGCGGACGAGAGATCTCCCCCTCCCCACGAATCGAGCATTTTCCAGCTTTGGGTTTGCGGCTCTCCCAGCCTGACTTTTGCTGACAGGGGGCCGTTTCTTTCTGCTTTGCTCGACGATCCTCTGGGCTCTTCAATACTCTTGACGTGACTATTAACTGATCTATACGAGATCGAAGGGGATACGTCACTGCTAGGTAAAGGCAAGGCCATCTTTGAAAACCAACGAGGACTCGAACTTACTACCACGACCGATACCTGAGCGGCACTTGGATACGAAGAAGTCTTGACATCCGAGGTGTGTCGTGGGCTCACGCACGTACGATGCCCTCAACTCCACCACCCCCCTCGACGGTACCTGAGATCCTGGCTACATCGGAGATCGACCCGTCCTTCGCCAAAGCACTCGAGGAATCTCCACCACAGTCACTCGGACCAGATTGCACAGTCGCCTCTCTCAAGCAAAGCAGCGTTGCCAGACGGTCAAGTGTCCAACAATCTCTCGCGGACACGCGACCCGCCGACATCACCGAGACCACCCACTTTATCAAACTCCGTGACGACTTCCCATCCCGCATCATCCTGTGCCACCTGACGTCGGCGGTCGCGGACACGACGCCTCCTCGCCCGTTGATCCTCTTGTTCCACGGCGGCGGCCACTGCACGGGCTACCCCGAACTCGAACTCCCTCTCGCCCGACGACTCGCCCAGACGCACTCCGCCATCGTCGTCAGCGCGTCGTATCGCCTGGCGCCCCATTTCCCATTCCCCTTCTCCATCTGCGACGCCTGGGAGACGCTGGAGTTCGTCGCCCGAGAGGCGCGCAAGGCAAATTCGGCCGTATTCCCACGCTGCACGGATCCCCGCGTCGGGTTTCTGGTTGGGGGGTCGTCGGCCGGCGCCAACCTCGCGGCGTCCCTGGCCCATCTGGCGCGCGACCACAACCTCCATCCCAAACTGACCGGCCACTTCCTCTTCGCCGGCACCTACATCTCGGATCAGCACGTGCCGGAAAAGTACCGGGATAGATATCTCAGCTCGACGCAGAACCGGGATGCGCCTCTCCTGAACAATGCAATGGTTAGACTTTTGCGGGACGCGTTCCAGCCTGACCTGACCAGCAAGCTCTATATGAGTTTCGACCAGCACCACCCGTACGACCAAGGGACGGGGTCGGTCAGGCACGGCCACATGGGTCTGCCGCCCGTGTATTTTCAGGTGTGCGGCCTGGATCCGTCTCGGGATGACGGTCTGATCTATGAGCGTGTCCTGAGGGAGGAGTGCGACGTGCCGACGAGGCTGGACATGTACCCCGGGTTTGCGCATTGTTGGTGGGATGTCTTCCCAGATCTAGACATGTGTCGGAAGAGGATGAAGGATGCCGTGGAAGGAGTGGGATGGTTGTTAGAGGCTTGTAAAAGGGAAGGGAGATGATGCTGGGTGTAGTTTTAGCATTGCGTTGCGTTCTTGTTGCTCAAGACGGGATAGCGTTGTAGCGAGGGCGGGAAGCATGGAGTTAGTATCTAGGTTAGATTGCGGTCTTGTGGTGATTGTCTGGAAATGCATGATCAGTCCTCATAGCGTAGCATTTTATATGGAGCACAAATCAATCTTTTGACATCTTTGGGTGCTTTTGAAGAAGTTGCCATCTCGAATCTTTGTATATTTCTCCTCCTTGACGTTCTGATATGTATTATAATGGATCAAGTCTCTTGAAATGTGTTTTATTTTGGGGGGAAGCCATCATGGGTCTCATTTAGACATAGTTTTACAGAAATTTTGGTTGTGTATGTGTGTGTCCATCGAAGAAGGGTACTCTATACGAAGCCTGTGGTCGAGAAGAAGTCAGCGTCAATCGCCCACGTACACATAGATCACAAGGAGAACCACTTTGGAAACATTACCTTTTCGGTTACTCTGGAAGAAGAATCTGACGACCAGAACTTGAAGACCTGCCATTCCGACCATCATGCACACCTCGATCAAACTGAAGTTGAAGATTCTCTGTTCCGTGCTCCTCACCGTGCTGAAGTTGCGGTTCTCCCTGGTCCTGAAATACTTTTGCATCCTGCTGACCGTGCTCAACTGTCCACTGATCTTGTAAATCATATCTTCGAGGGCGGAATGCTGTTCGGGAGACGATCCGGCCTTTTGAGGGAGCAGGGCTGATTTGCCTTCATCTTCGACCTGTTATGTATCATCAAACATGTCAGCTCGTGTTGTGTATTATCTCTCTACGTTTTTGGTTCGTGTGAGAGGTCCTTGGAGAGTAGCGTACCGCGACTTCAAAGTCGACCATCTTGTCTGCGAAAGTGGACATTTCATTGTTGAAGCAGAACCTATACTCTCCGGTGTTCTGTGCCGTAAAGACAAAATCCCCCTGTCGCTCCTTCTCTCCTTCCATGATCTTCTTGTCGTTGGGTCCTACCACGGAGTAATCGACGTCGAAGGATCCGCCGGATTGCACCTGTTTGAGAGGGTCTGTGTCAGTCAAGCAGTCAAAAAGAAAACAACTCTTTTGTCAAACTCTTGGGTGGTGCACAGGCTCGAGTCACATACCGCAAAGTAAAAGGCGACTTTGGCATTTTGTCGTTCGACATTTGTGAAGAAACAGGCCTTCTCGCTGGCCCCGAGTTGGTAGGTCAAGGCGGTGCTGTAGACGCCAGAGACAGCCAACGCCAACAGGCTGATGAAGAGAGACAACGTCCGCATGTTGACAGAATTACACAGACGCGGAAAAAGGGAAAGTTGTCGACAACAAAAAAGTCCTGAGATTCTACAGACACGCGAATAAACAATTCAACCTACTCCGTATCTGTAAAGGGGCCCAGCATTGAATACTTTGGCCTTTCGGCGCAGCCCAGCAATTGGATTCTCCAGATCTTGGCACGGATTTTACGGATTTACAATTGAGCCCAAGTCAACATCGAGCGAGAACATTCAACGTCTCATGGTATTCTTCTATAGGTACCTAATTGTGTCTGAAATGGCATATAAGTGCGTCATGGGAGAGACTTGGACACTATCACACTACAACATGCTGCTCCGTTGTGCTCGATTGCCAACCAAATCTGCCAGGCTGTTCCGTACCATTACTGATGAAGTCCAACCAAGATTGAGCTGAACCGACGAACATCACATTGACTATCCAAGGACAGGCTAGATCAGATCTTTCGAAGCTCGTTGAATACCCAGTGGCTACACTGAGAATATGTCTGCGCCTCTCCCCTATCTCTGCTGCGAATAGGAGGCGCGTTGCAGCCGCCAATGGACTCGCTAAGTCGCCGCCACTCCAACTAATCAAGTGGCAGTGCGACGCACTAGGCCAGGATACTGTCCTACAGGCTTCGTTGCATCAGGCTGGGAAAATGTAAATATCTCTCTGCCCCCGAGGGCAATCAGTTGCTATCATCAAAAATCGTAACGAGCAATCCAAACCCTCAGGATGTCCGGTGTCGAGGCCACCCTCGGTGTCGTAAGCGCCGGAGCAGGGCTCATTTCGTTGGGTATACAGCTTGGAGAGTCAGCCATGAAGCTGAAGCGTATCTACCATGCTGCAAGAGACGCTCCAGCCATTATACAAATGTTATTGCTTGACCTTGAAACGATGGCACTGGCTTTGGGGCAACTTGAGAATCATCGACAGCATGACAATCATGGTGAAGAGTTGCTGGTCCGCTGCATTTCACGGTGCCAACAATGTACCCAAGAAGTGCGACTGGTGGTTGAGAAACTTGAGCGATCCCTGGAGAAGCATTTCCGACTACCTGGAAGGTTGTACAGTGCATTCAAAGAGCGAGATGTGAAAGATCTCCTCGACGACCTCGAAAGGGCCAAAACCTCAATGCACATTGCCTACACCATGTATATACACGCAGAACAGCAGAGGCGAGATCGCGAGCACCAAGCTCTCCTGGTCGGTCTTCGAGAACAGGTTCTTGAAGGAAGTGCAACCATTTCACAACAACTGTCGGTTCTCGTTGGACCTTCGATACAATTGATGCAGATCGAGACGTCTCTCATCAACAAGACCACCATTAACTCCCGGGACTTATCACACTCTCGTGATCAGGATGATGGACGACAAGTGTCCATCGCGAGAATGACTAGACGAAAGAAAGACAAACCCTACTTTCGGACATGTTTCCGATTTCCCTCTTGGCTCTCAAGCCGTATCTGGAATGTAGCTTTGCTTAGTGCCCAAGGCCGCTGGAATTTTGAGATCAAGACTTGGAGAATCGTTCCAAAAGACTCCCTGGTATTCCGGTACTGTCAAAGTGGCAACCTTGCCGGGTTACAGCGTCTTATTGGGAGTGAACAAGCGTCGGCTCTAGATATCACTGGTGGGTCGATCGACGGATATGCTCGGCCATGGAGCTTGCTCGAGGTCAGTCAAGACCCAATTTTCGTAACTCTGCTAACTCGACAGATGGCGGCGAATGCAGGACACATAGAGATTTGCCGTTTTCTCTTATCCTTGACGGTTTTTCCAAGCCACGACACAGTCCTTAGCAATGCTCTAGATCTCTGCGCCTTGCAGTCATTCCGCGCATCTCCCGAGGAGATGTACAAACTTTTCATGGAAGATCCGGAATTTTGTCCTGATGTCGCTGACATGGCTATGGGTGTACAACCTCCTTGGCTGACATTTTGCCCTAGCCTGCGTTGTCTCGACCTTGTTCTGAGCCACCTAGGACCCGAATTCCTTGGCCTCTCGGCAGACACCAAGCTTGACATGGCGCTCGAGTTGGAATTTCTTGAACCTGCCGGCTTTCTCGAGTTTATCGGGTTACAGCAATATGACAACAGCCTGGTCTGCCTCAGAAGTATCGATGGGGAATCGATTTTGCATCTGGTCGCGTCTTACCTCAACGGGGCCAAACACAGGCATTGTGCATGGTTCCACTTCGGCGTAGATCTCCTACGCCATGGTGCAGACCCGCATGCAGTTTCCAATAGGTGGATACTTCTGGATGGCTTTGCGCGCACCCCTCTCATTCACCTGCTAAGATATGATTTGTATTCGAACTTCACGCCAGCAGGACTGGTGAGTGTGATTCGCGATTGGGCTGATATGATCCGTCAAGCCGGACTAAATCTTTCGGACTACGGTAGGAATGAATCTAAAGTCTGGGAATCTCTTGGTGTAGGAACTCATTTACGGTACCTTGATGGAGTGATGAGTGGCAGCAGAGGAATCTATATCAAGCGACTAATCTTTGGTCCTAATCCACAAGACTGGAGTGTGGAATTTGCTCGTTGCGTAGTATTCTCATTGAGAAAACTATGTCCTCTACCTGGAGCATATCCAGGCCAAGCTCTTGTTCCTGATAGTATCCTATGGGAACCAAACGAAGAAGAGCAACATCAAGGTCCGTGGGATATTATATCAAGAAAGACGCTGCTTTCCTCAACTGTGGACATGAGAGTGATAGGCACGCGATCTAGGCAGCTCTTTCCCAATCTCATCGACGGAACGCAAGATGATCATGGGGTGATCACATTGATGCAGTATCGTACAGGCCGCCTCCAAAGCCGAGCTATGCGTTCTCGGTCGAGAGCAAAGAGCCAACCTCCCCTATTACGGAGAAGGGAAGTCGCATATAATGCATCACGATGGTGTATGGCGGGGTGGTTGGGAAATATCCACCTATGTCCTCTCGATTCGCGATGGAATTTTGGTCACCAATCTCATCGGTCGGACATCCTGAGCGATAATTACTTCTGGATGGTCGCTGATCTACGGAAATGTATGCAGGGACTGTCTTGCGGTCACAGTACAGTACAACAACTTCCCTCCTGGAGACGATGTAGTTTTCTTGCCGACACCCGTGACTGTCAAGACGAGTGGAAGCTGCGCAGGCATTGGGGCTGTGCTCGTAAGGGCCATACTGGGACGGCTGATTGCCCATGGGGCTGCAGCAAAGTTCATTTGGACCGACTTCATGTGCCAGAGTCTCTCAAAGAATGGCACCCACAACTTGATTACCCTGACATCGATGACGACGATTGATCCCTAAAGATGTTTCACTGCATTTGGGACCTACAGGCGCGTCTTGGTTACTCAACGGCACTAATGGATGCTCCTAGTAGGGACCAATGCAATTGTCAACTAACCAATCTATCAGATCATCCATTCGACAACACGTCAGGCATCAACAAACGGCACGTTTCAGGACAAAGACGGAAACAACAAGGTACCAACTTTCGGAAGGTGTCTATGAGGAACTATTCAGGATCAGACTCTTGACAAGTCTGATTGTCCAGCAAGGGAAAATACGTCGTTACCAGCCTACACACAGCGTCACATTGAGATTAACTGAATACGTCTGGATGATTCAATAGGACCCCATTTCATGGTATTTGAGACTTAATGAGAAACGACTTAAAAAGGAATGTAAGCTAGCAGGGACTATTGACTATATCCCGTCCTTGGTAGTAAGTCCCTTGCGAGATGTGCGCGTTCTTCTCGTGTAATAACAGTTCAACCGAGCAGCAGAACTTCATAGGAGGCCAATGAGCTCAGGACTGTTTGTTTGGGATGGAAAATCTCGACCCATCCGACCGAAGCATCACCCTTGTTGGGAGTACCTTCAGAGTCTTATTCCATGAAAGGCCGACGGGATGATTTTCCTCCAGTGAACTGGCTTGTTTCGGAGTCATAGAGCGAGAACGAGCCCATCAAACATCAACATGAGTGGATTGTCATTCGTTCTCTATCGCTCTTGTGAAAAATATTGGGGGCGCTCCTAAAGAAAACCGTTTACTGGGATGGGAAATTTGCAGTCTTCAGCAGGGCACCAGCGCCTTGTCTTGTCCTGTCCTGTCCACGAGACTCGGGAAAAAGGTTGCCTTTTTAACAGCATCAACCTGATCCCTGATCATGTTACACTTGAAACATCCGGAAGCAGTGAAGTAGTGAAAGTAAGTCCCTGCAGACCTCACACATCGACAATTGGAGAGGCGGACCCAGCTTCGGGAGCTGTTTTTTGTCCCTGATCCTTGGCCGCCGCAGTGGTGCTGGTGGTGGTTCCTTTCCGAGGCGGGAATCGAAACACTTGTGACTTTCCGACCTTGCCGGCTCTCCATTTACCCACGCGCTGTCCCAAAAGTCCCTTGTCCCAGACCAACGCGCCCACCCAGGGTTGGACGTTCCAGCCGACTTGCAAAGTGGCGTTGGCCCTCTCGGCGATGATGCCGCTCGGGTCGGTGACGTGGTATTTTGGTTTTTGGTTCTTCAGAGAGATGAAGCCGGGTTTGACCAGATCTTTGGATTGTTTGCTCATCGACTCCCTCTTGCTCTTTTTGGGCTTGTTCTTCTTGTCCGGAAAGTACTTTTGTTTCAGGTTCTGCCACGACCACGGGGTTGAAGTGGCTGGGATGATTGTGTCCCAGATGACGGCCTCGGACATTTTGTTGTTTGTGGTGGCATCGTCACCACCACCAGAAGGATAATTGACCGTCACGTAGACAAACAACTGTTTCGTGTTCCAAGTGAACAAGCTGGAAAGGTCCGCGTCCAGGTCGAATCGAACCTGTGCGAATTCCTCTCGTTTCTTGGTGTAATAATGAGCGCGACCTTTGACGACTTGGACATTTCGGACCGCGACGGAGGCACTCGGTGAACCCGAGGGAGAAGGTATGGGGATGACGGACAACAAGGCAATGATGGCCGCTAGGGTGAAGGCGCAAGTCGTAAAGAACCCAAAGGTCGTCTGGACCCGGTTGAGGGCGTTGTGCATGTTGGGCGGACAGTCCTGCGAGTAGATTCTTGGGTTTGCTTTCTTTGAACCTCACTCCGCTTCCTCGGCAGAACTTGTGAGACAATATGACCAGGCGAGGTTGTTCTTCTGATCAAATCATACTCGTACGTGTGACGGTCATGGCCTCACTCGGATCAAAGTGAGGTGGTTCCCTCAAATGCGGCGAGCGTCGAAGGGAAGTGAACACGTTTGGGGTAAATAGGTAAGTGACCGTCATGACCAGCCACGGTCGCGCCAAGCCATGACTCGCGTGTGTTTTTCTTGTCTCTTGATTCTTTTTCCCGAGCCATTTTGAGTCTTTCTTCTCTTTTTTTCCCTTCTCTCATGGACTTTGGCCTGGCAGCTCACAATCGCAGCAACAATCCCCAATTACTCGCGAAGTGGTTTTTCTGAACTCGAAAGTCTACACAGTTTCTCTGTGTATTCTTTTGGGGTTTTGACAAACGGAGTCCAAGAAGGACAAGACCTGTCGTTAATCGCCCATGTCCTTCTCTTCAATGAACTACAAGGGTTTCATATCCAAGGTCACATTTTAATCTTTTTATGTTTTTATGGTCATGATCATGTTCATGTTCATTTTGACTGTTATTGAGTACTGAGTACTGAATTGTCGTCAGTCTCTTGTGACACGACTCGCTAGAAGAGAAACAACTCGCTGTTCCTTGTAGCTTCAAAGAAGAAAGACCCCCCTCAAAACCCCTTGGATCATCCAAGATCAATCAACCAACCTACGCAAACAGACAGATACACAATTCCTTCCTCCCTATATGCGCCAGCAAAGAACAAAACCACCACCACGCAAGAACAGCACATTGTATGACTCCCTCCTCATCTTTTTCTCTTCTTTTCCTCGTCGAAAAAAAGCTCCTTACAAGTCTTTGATCATGATCCAACCGGTTTGAATACATTTGCCCATTTTGAATTCGCGCTCTCCGACCTTTGTGAACCCGAAAGTCTCGTACACCTTGTGCGCCTTAAAATTGCCCTCCCACACGCCGAGCCAGAGGATGCGGTAGGCCATGAGTCTCGCCATGTCCTCCATCTCGCGCTCCAGGGCCTTGCCGACGCCGATCCCGTGGTGGTCCGCGTCGACGTACAGCCTCTGCAATTCTACAATGCTCTCGAGGTCCTCGATGCAGGCCTCGCTGGAGCCTTCGGCGAGTTGCGCAAACGCGATGATTTTGCCGCCGTCGCCTTCTCCCTGCCCGCCGGCACAGGCGACGATGAGATGTGTTCGGGGGCTCCGGATGTACTCTTCGACGGTGGACTCGCTGAACGCCACGTCGAGATAGGCCTTTAGGTCCACCGTGGGGATGGAGAATCCATAGGTCGTCGAAAAGACCTTTGCGCCTAGCTCGGCGATCGCTGGTGCATCATCGATTGTCGCCTGTCGGATCTTGAATGATTGTTTTGTCGTCTTCGCTCCATTTGCTGATCTCGATCGTAATTGTACTGCTGTCGGAGATGAGATGTGTGAGTTGAAAGAGTATTCCGCTACCGAAGACGGCGGCGGTGGTGGTGATGCAGACTGTGTAGAAGTGATGGGGATGACTGGTTGAGCAGCGAGCATCATGATTGCGTATCCTTATTCGTATATTCGTACTCTGGTGCGTTTTGTGCGTTTTGTGTGTTTTATGTCTGTGTTCGTTTTTGAGAGAATATAGAGGGATAGATACCGCTCAGGTATAGTCGAACCGAGTACCGATTATAACACCCAGCACCAGTTTTTGTCTTGGATGTAATTGCTAAGATCGGATCACCTCGACTTGTTTGTTGCAATTCAATAGGAATAACAGCAAAGACGTATGATATACCGGTGGTACTGTATGGGAAAAATCAAGAATCATAGCTGTGCATGTAGATATGGTTGATATGTAGAAACCCAGATGGCGAAAAGTCGGCGACGCGCCCTGGGAGTAACGATCAAGAATACTCACTTCTCCGCACGCCCTGTCAGTGTCAGTATGTACAACTGTATCTCACTGTACGGATATTTGTTTTGGGGCGGAATGGATTGAGATCAGAGGCGATCGCCGCTTGGTGCCGCTTATTGCGAGAAAGCTCCTCGTACTTCCGAGCACGCCCTGTAACAGATGGTCACGACAAGTTCTACGTAGCAGCCCATCTACGCCTTTGGCGCCACCCGCCAAGGGATCAAATGCACAATTCCGCTACGAGTCTCTCACTCTGATTCTGACAAGCGGTACCGACGGCGACCACGGTTCTTTCGTTGCAGCCTCGAAAATGGGAAAGCTACGCCGTGAGTAGCCGCTCCCCTGCATAGGCGGTAAATTGAGAAACCAAGGCCAAAACAAAAAGAAAAATCTCGAATGAACTGTGTTTCTCTCTCCTCTGCAATTCTATCCTGAATTGCTCTGTGGTTCCTGGCCATCTAGTACGTTGCTTTCTCTGGCCTATAACTCCCTTCAACGTTCGACATTAGCTCTTGGGTCGGCACAATTCCTTGATTGCTTGCTTCCAACGCTCATCATCACTAGCTCATGGTAAACTCAATTCTTTGATCGCTTCAACGCTTCCAGCACAAACTCATCCAGTATCCGAAGGCCATTTCCGACTTCTGTTCTTCCGAATGCAGCCCTTGCAGCACCTGCAATCAATCATGACGTGAGCTGAAGTCGATGTTTTTGGAAATAGTTGTCGTAAAGGCTATCCGCGCCTTGCTCTCCTTTTTCAATTTCGACCTCCAAGGCCGCCATGATGGTGTCGTGTAGATCGAGCTTGACAAAAGTCTTGCCCTGGTCTTCATCCTGTCCTCTAGAAAGGCAAACCTCGACGACATGCTTGAGCATTCCTGTGTGTCCGGGCATGTCTGGGTACGAATTTTGGACGAGATGTAAGTTATCGAACCATGAATCCCTCATCGCAGCCCATGCAGCAAGCTTCGCTGCAGTGTGTATGATGAGATCTTTCTTGTTGAAAACACCTCGAGCACTAAGAGTCGCGTTCGTCGTCTTGTCAAAGTACATCTGCATGTCGATGAGGTTGCAATCGTTTGCTCGAATGACTTCACGACGCAGGCTGAGTTTCCGGAGATTCAAGAACGCAGGGTATTGGATCATCATGTTCCATATCGGTTGCAAGATACTTTCACAATACTCCTGGCACAACTGCGCGGCATTACCACTCTTTTCGAATGAAATGTGCTGGATGAGGGTTGTGGTTCGACGTCGGAGGCATTTTAGCCCATTTGGCCGGAAGAGATGATCGGGGTCGGCTGCGACAAACTTGTTCTTGCTATAGAGGACTGTGCTGGCTTCTCGGTAGATCTGTCGATTGGTCCGCAGGATTGATGCATCAATGCCATGCCCTTGGGGCTTGGGAAACGTCAAAGCATCGGCAAAAGTGACCGAACCATCTTGTGCCACCAAGAGCTCGCGATACAGCATGAAGCGGAAATGTTTCCAATTGTCACTCAGAATTTCGAATCGCATCCAACCAGCCTGTTCGACCTGTCTGCGCTTGAAGAGGAAACGGGGGGTGGGAGTCCAGCTCTTCTTTTCTTCTTTCCTAAAATTCGAGGCGTTGGCAAGGTAAGCCCTGGCTTCCTCAAAAGTGTAACCTGGTAGCAAGACAGAGGGCGCATTCGAAGGAATAGGAAGCATGTTGTTTCTTTTCGGGCGGGAAGATGCTGGTGTTGTATTCCGGTTGGTGGCGGTGCTGCTCCTCCTCCTCCTCCTCCTCACAGATCTTATGCCTTGGTGTCTTGCTACGGTCGAAGGGGAGGTAGTTGAAGTGAGTGCTTCGTTCGCATGATCATTCTCGAGGCGTGAGTGTGGTGTCTCCAATGTCGTCGTGTCATCTCCAGCTGAACTGGTTTCTCGATGTCCTGACTTTCGACGTCTCGTTGAAGGAGTGTAGTCTGGATCAGAGTCTTCCTGTCTCACTTCACTCTTTCTCTTTTTGCTGGGAGACTCCCGCGCGCCGTGAGAAGGACAGAGGGGGTGGATGGAGTCGGGGAGACAAAGACAGGCGCCCGGCCTAGAATACTTCAGTGTGATGAACGACATGAGTGCGAAAGAGATGTCGATGGATTCATGCTGGTGAAAAGGGAAAGAAGGCGCAAGGGCGACGGACCAAAGTGTTTTTGTGTGTGAGTGCATCGCGTGTGAAGTGACAGTGAAAACAACAGTGCAAGGAGAGGCTGCGAGGCCACATGATGAGGCTTTGGAGGCCATCCTTACCATAGCCGATGAATGTGATGAGGCACAACGACCACACATCTGGTCTGGTTATTGCTGGATACCCTACCCTGTGTTTCGGCGCGCATAACAGGTGGTATCATGGGATGGAGGGTATGTGCGGTCATTTTTTTTATTGTGATTAATCGGATTTGTACAGAATGCGATAGGTGTGTTTTCTTCAAGAGGCACGGGTGCTGGGTGGTATTCCAAAACTGCTAGCAGGTGTATACAGAGATATCGAAGGCTCACAGACAATTTTATATCATACATCATACTGCCATCGTATGGCATGAGAAGATCCTCACCGTATTTAGGTAGTCATTGTCACCAAACAAAGTTCAGCTTCTTTTGGTTTGATCCTTCCCTGTTCATACTTTGACCTGGTCAACCTTTTGTAGAATCGGCGTCCAACGTCCTTGTCTCTGCCATTTCGTCGTTGACTCTCCAATAAGACTTCGACTCGGCATCTCCATGTACGGGTCGATGCTGGAGCACAGCCTTTGCCTTTGCCTTTGCCAGCCTGGCAGCCTGGTGTTCATTTCTTATCCGACTCCTTAGAGTAACCGGCGATGTCCCCTGGAGCCTGCTAGATTTGCTGAACACCACCAAGAAACATTCCGAGAAAGGACAAAACAAAATACAGACTAATTAATGACGAACTTCACCGGTTTAACACCGAGACAATTCCCACACTCTTTGAGACTGACCAATCACCGTTATGGCATAATAATCCTGGTCACGTGTCAGCAGCCAAGCGAAAACAGCCGATCCCGTTCCGAGCACCTGCTTCACAGTTCCCTCGACATCACGAAAGCTTCACGTTGCTCTCCTTCGACATAGAAAGCGCGCCATCACCTTTCTCCCCTCCAAACACACAATGTCCGCCAGCTTGTTCTCCCGACGGGCTCTCCAGGCCACCACGAGGCGGTGTAAGCTGAACCATCAGTCCTCTCCCCTCACGGACTCTATGGACTGACGATCGAGCAGTGACAGTAGCCAACCCCTCCGCCTTCACCAAGACTCCCCTGTCGCGATGGTCAGCTCCAGCAGCTATCGCGGTCGGCCAGAATGTGCAGTATAGGTGAGACATTCTCATGCGCTGTTATATGGCTGCTTCCGTGAACCCTCTCGTGCCTCTCTGCCACTCGACCTCTACCGCTGCGACGATCAACCGAGCACCAATGCTTCCGAACCAGGAAAAGAGGATATATTTCAGACCTTCATCCTCACAAACACACACACCTCATCCTCCGGCCGGTCGAAGAAGATAACGCGCATAAGAAAGCACTTCCCACCGAACGACTCCGAACAACCCACAGCCTCCGCATCCGCATGACCTCTCTCTCGTGTCTCCCACCTTTGCATCATGCACCCAGTCTTCATGGCGACGATTATTTACTGTTGTCCGAGCGAGCTCATGCTAACCTACCTTGTTCCCCTAGACCAGCAGCGACAACCACCAGCATGACCCCCGCCGCCGGTGATGAAATCCTCGCCGCCCAGCGCCGCCACCGACCAGTAGCTCCTCACCTCTCCATCTACCGACCCCAGATAACGTGGTACATGTCCATGTTCCACCGAATCACGGGCGCGACGCTGTCCGTCGGCGTCTACGCCTTCGGCGCCGCCTACTTGATCGCCCCCATGCTCGGCTGGCACCTCGAGAGCGCCACCCTCGCCGCCAGTTTCGCCAGCCTGCCCATCTTCGCCAAGATCTCGCTCAAGACCCTCGCGGCCTACCCCTTCACGTACCACTGCTGGAACGGCATCCGACATCTCGTCTGGGACACCGGTGCGGCCATGACGAACAAGCAGGTTATCGTGACGGGATGGACGACCATCGGTTTGGCCACCGTCAGCGCTTTGGCTTTGGTGTTTATGTGAAGAAAAGTGGAGAAATAAGACCTTGGAATGGAAGCCGAATGGACGGCGTCGTGACTACTCACAGCAAGGCCAAATTGTTGTATATAACCATTTCCAACAACAAACCTGGAAGATCCTGGTTTCTTCTAAACTAGCGCAGTTACAACAGCAATAGCGATGACATGGATTAACACTAACATTCAAACCTTGATGTGTTCATTTCCTCTATCCCTGTATTCTCGTTGACGATCAGATTGATTCTTGCTGAGTGATACTGTTGGATTTTCCAGCCGACCGATGCTGAACCAGCGCTCCTGTCTGTTACTAGCGGATATGCGCTACATGTTTCTAGCCATAATCTCCGATGTACAAGTTTCGGCTACCTAAGGGAGGTATGCGTGTACACACGAAAAGAAAGAAGATAAGAATAATCACTTGCGTGGCGGCCACGTCTGGGATCGTGACCTTTCCATCTCTATCCGTCCACGTACGTCGAGCCGTCTCGCAATTCGTGCAAGACACTACCGGCCCGCTGCTGTCCATCGTCATTGTCAACGTACTTTGTGCCGTCCCGAAGCTCATGCACCACGCTGGGGCTCTTGTGTCTCGCACTCCGTCGGGGCGCGGCAGACTCCCTGCCCGTCGGTTTCGGGGTCGTGGCAGAGGCGATTGACACGGTCGATCCCCTCCGCCCCGCGGAGGCGCTACCCTCGCGGATTTCCATGCTCCCAAAACTGGCCCCGTCGTGTCCCTGCCCCTCGGCGGCCGGGGTGACGGACCTCTTATGTCGTGCACTCCTGCGCGGCGTGAACTCGCGCATGGAGATGTTGGGGCTGAGGGATGCAGATGGGGCTATTGATCTGCGCCGGTCATTGACGTCCGTCTTCGTTCCTGCGGGTGCCTTGTCTCCAACGTGTGTAGTCCGAATAGTGTCTTGGACTTCATCCGTTGGAATGCCTGATCGCCTAGACCCGACTCTTCGGCGCGAAGTTGGCTCCGGGGACGCTTTGGACTCGGAAGGCGTACCTTGAACGGACGGTCCACGACCATTTTCATTGGTCTTGTCGGCCAATGGAGTCGCGTTCTCTACTTCTCCGTTTGCGTCGATTTGGTCAGTCTCATTGTCCATGTTATCCGTCCTGTTGCTTCTTCGTCGATTCGCAGGGCGAGGCTTGAGATGCGGGGTCCCAGAGGACTTGATATCAGATGTGGTACCTGAAGAAGGAAACAGGGCGCTGCCACCGTCTCTCCACCATGAACGTAGCAGAGCTACATAATCTTCCTCTGTTGATCCATACTCAACGGGAGGACCGGTGACAAGAACTTCGAACCGGCGAGATGTCTCGCCTTCGGTGGAGCAGAAGACCGCCCACGACGAGGTGTCAGTGCTCAGCAGCATGAACTTTCGGTTCAAGGTCTGCGATTTAAAATCTCGGAGCAGGACGACGTCGCCACGTCGTGTATTTGGAAGTGCTGTTTTGACTGGGCGAAACACGCGCACATTGACCCCATCCTGCTTGCACGATGAGTCTGCTACTCGTAGTGTAGTGAAATACTCCCTCGGACCCGATTTCGCACGTTCCGGTTGGAAGGAGTCATCTACACACACCCCAATGACATCAACAAGATGGTTAAAGTGCTCATCCAGGGAAGCAAGAGGAGGGTAGTATGCATGTTGTGTCGTTATGCCGGTCGTCCGGGATATGGGATAATGAGGCTCTTGCTGCGCACTGACAATCGTGCCGCCACCTCCTTTCGCAGCTATTGATATGTCGATAGTCTCGTTTGATGTACGATGAGCCTGTGTAGGAGAGGACGGCAAGTTGGAGGGGGATGTTGTGGAAGGCTTTACATTTTCCTTTTGTGAAGATGTGGGCGACGAGGTTCGAGCCGACCGGCGAGGTGTAAAGTATGGACTGGAGATATTGGCAGGCATCACAGATCTTCTGGTTGATAATCGCTGAGAGAGGCGACGTGGTACATTTGTTTCAATTTCCTCTTGAATTTGTGAGACCGCCGTACCAGAGTCCGCTCCTTCTTGGGCAGAACCGATGGGTCCTTCACCGGAAGGTGCAATTGAGTCACCTTGGGGTTGATGCTCAGCAAGAGTCGTCGTTGTTTGCAACTCGGGTGATGATGCTATGCGCCTGGCGTTGACAGCGAGTTGGTCCGGTTGAGTATGATCCGGAGTGGGTAATTGTGCAGGTGTTTCAACACTCGTCACGCTATTGAAAGACTCTTGGACAACATCTCTTGAAGAAACATCTTGACCCACTTCAACGACAGAATCGTCGTCCCTATCACGCACACGAATATCTTCGCGACTTCGAACGACAGGCTCCTGTCCGACAGGTGAAATTTCGATCTCTGCCACTAGCTCTGCGTGGCTGTCCTCATGACTTGCCGGCGGACTGCCCAATCTGGCATCGCCATCTTCCAGGTATGTCAAGGCTGCAGATGCCAAGTCGATCTTCGGTGTTGGAAGTACGTTGGATGATTGGAGAGCTGGAAGGGAATTTTCGACTTGTTCGGATGTCATCTCTCGTGCCTCGGTCATCGCAATATCCTTAGCAGCCTCTGCAGAGGCTATGGCCAGTTCCGGTATATCATCGCTGATGACTAGTCGCTGCCGCTCTGTCGTATGTGCTTCGAGATGGAAAGTTGCATGGTCAAGAGCCTGCTCCTCAATCACAGCGAGAGTCTCCCGTTCATCAACATTGCCATCCATTGAATGATTCTGCGTGGGCATCGCTGGAGAACTACGGGGTGATGATTCAGAGCCTGCCAGCCGAGGTTGCGATTGTTGCGTTGAGCCACCTCCGACGAGGAAAGGAAAGGGGGTGTGTTCGACAGTAGTGTACGTGCTTTCCATCTCGATATATGGTTCTGAATTCTCTCTCGATGGTGACGTCTCCAAGATTTTGGCCTTGTTACCCCAAGCAGTAGCAGTGCCGGAGGGCTGGACAGGCGATATCTGGAGAAATTCTTCGATCACATCGAGAGCACTTTTCTGCTGGTCTCTAGAGATGTCTTGGGTATTGACAGGAGGACTTCTAGGTGCGACATCGCTCGGCGCTCCATAAAGATCATCGTCTTCTATCTCAATGATCTGTGGGGTACTTGATTCAAGGTGGCGGGAGGTCAACTCGTGTTCTTGCTGAAAACGACCTTCCTCAATGGCTAACTCTGTATTTGACAGCCATAATTCAGTTGCAGTGCTAGCAGGGTTCTCGGGATCATAGTGGTGGTCTGCAGTCTCACCAACTGATTCGGAGCCATGGTGATGATTCACTGCTATCGCACTAGACTGCTCATCCATCGGCGGCTGCAAGATCTGTTTAGTCGAAGCAGGCTGTTGATTCGGAAAGGAGTCTAGAACCACAAGTGACCCGTCCGAGTCGTCTTCAGTTGTTGGAGCTCCTGGAGCTTCGACGCCGTCGTGGTGTTCTTCATGAGCCACAATGTGAGTAGAAACCCCTTCACGAAAACTACTGAATGAATTCGTTCGATCATTACTTTCGTCCTCGGCTGTACTCGTGCCGGAGGCATCTAATTGAGATACGCCATCCTCAAACGGTGGAAAGTATCCAATCTCGACACCATATTTTTGGATCAATGGAGATACCAGAGGAAGGCCCGGTGATGCGAGGGGATGTAGTCTGGGGGTAGTCGTCGCGTTAGAGGATGTTTCGGTTGGTGTAGTGGCATCGATAACACGTGCAGGAAGATGTGGAATCCTCATTGGCGTCTGTGGGGGACCCATGGAAGTCAACTTGGGCTCTCGGCTTGGGGAGCGTATTTGAGAGCCTGACTGATGTGCGGCGCTGCTGGGGTTGCCACCACTACTTCCGAGGCTGCCAATTTCGTTATCAAGTAGGTGAACTTGGTCATTGTCTCGTGTGTGACTCCCTAGTGACTCCTCATTGGGGACGCCGCCCGTTGGTGTAGAAGCCTGCATCTCACTGGGCAGACCAACTGTTGGGGCAGTTGTACCTGTTTCCTCTGTCGTGGAGACTGGAGGCTGTGGTGTTCTTGGGATGGGTTCTGCGTCCTCATCCATGTCCACGAGGTTCCATCCTCCACTGTCTCTCGCGAACTTCGTGCGTTTGCGCCCATGGCCCGCCACATAGCCATCATCATCGGTAAAGATATCGAGCGAGGTGTCGAAGAATGTCTTTCCGGAATATCTTCTGCCAGATCTTGAGGGCGTTATGAGAGGAACATGTATCGTGCTTAGTTCGTGGCCCATTGAACCATTTCGCTTAGGAGTCGCATCTTGGAGGGTATCAAGGGTTTCTAAAATACTATTTCCTGGTCCAAGGTGGTCATCATGTGCAGTATAATTTATGGTAGTCGCTTCAGCATTGTCGCGCAGGATCTCGGCAGTGACCTGGCCCTGGAATACCAAGTTCCAGCTGATCTTCTTTCCTGGGGTGGATATATTGTCCTTGTTCTCTTGCCATTTGCAGCCAGCGAGGCCAAGGTGCAGGAGGTCGCCTATGCCAACTTTCGTCTTTGCAACCTCTCGAGCACTGCCATCGTGGAAGATCACTTTCACCTGCCCGCGAGGTTTCCGCACTGGAATATCCGAATCTGCCAGCAGCAACGCGAGAGTCCTTGTAGAACTAGAGTATGGCCAGACCAGTGCGACGCTGGCGAGGATATAGGAAGCTGCACCAGTCGTGGTGGGACTGAGGCTGGCAATTGAGATTCGCTCGCTGGCTTCAAAGGCAGGTTGGCTGGAGAGATTGGGCACCGCCACAGTGGTCATGTTGAAGGCGGCCAAAGGAGAGCATCGGGAGCGACAGCCATTTCTGGACCACGTAGTGTCCGCAAGTCTCCTGGGAGGTACGCGCCGGCGTGTGGAATGGAATGTTCGCTGGTGTTGTAAGGGACGATTGAGGGAATGATTGGTGTCCAGTCAAGGCAAATTGTTGCGGGGAGAATGAGACACCACAAAGCGATTGCCGAAACGCGTTTCACAAGCGATGGATCCGGACGCGACAATCTGCACATGCCAGTCGAGCCACCAGCCTCATCAATCTCACAGTCTGCGTGTTTCACGGTTCTTGCTTCACCGTGTGTCCGACTGGCTATACGTGTTTCCTGATTATATGATGCAATCTACTGCTATGAGTTCTAGCCTGCTCGACTTTGATGGCCTTGATGAACTCAGCCCGGAAGACATCCAGCCCTGAATATCAACAAGATGAGACCACATTCCTGAGCGTGTCTGTCACTAGGGTGCGGCAGAAATGTTCATTTCAGTAGTGCCTCCTCGCCGTGGTGACAATAGATTCCTGGTATTGAAGAATTCACTGTCGTTTACTATTCACGCTGCGTTTCTATTCATCTCTCAAAACCACGCTCATTCATTCCTTGCTTCTCGTTCTGTTTGCTCTCTCATAGACCTTGGTCGCATCTGTTTTCCTCTTCTCCCCTAACCTCTTAATACCTCATCATCTTCTCTTCGACGACTTCAAGACATTCTTTCGCGCATTCAGTGATTGCAACATCTTGACCTCAAGTCCGCAGGCGGCATAACATTCATTTCGTCAAGAGTTGTCCGAGACCGACAACAGACCCGGACAATGCGGTGCATTCTTTTTCCCTTGCTGCTGGTCAGCATCTTTCTCGAACCCACCGTGGCAACATATCAGTTGGTGCACGACTACTCGGGTGATGCCTTCTGGACAGGCTTTGACTTCTTCACCGACCGTGATCCAACAGATGGACTTGTACAGTTCCAGTCGCTCGAAGCAGCAAATGCAACAGGTCTGGCAGGATTCTTAGAGACTGGAAACTCATCAATGGCAGTGTTCATGGGAGTTGACACGGAGCAGGTGGCACCCGAGGGCCGTGCAGCCGTTCGTGTGTCATCAAACGAAACGTTCCAGCATGCCTTGGTCATCGCGGACATCTCTCACATGCCTGGCGGTGTCTGTGGGGTGTGGCCTGCATTCTGGATGCTCGGGTCAGATTGGCCTAACAATGGCGAGATCGATATCGTCGAAGGAGTCAACGACCAGACTGCCAACAGCATGACGTTGCACACAAATGCAGGTCCTATCATTACTGATGGATCACACTTCTCAGGCGAATTGGTCACGGCTGACTGCGACATCAACGCACCCGACCAGCCAAAGAACTCAGGTTGTTCCATCGGCGACACTTCCAATCTGACATTCGGAGCCGACTTTAATGCGGCTGGGGGTGGCGTCTTCGCGACAGAATGGACGTCTCAATTCATCAAGATCTGGTTCTTCCCTCGCGGCAGCTTTCCTGACGACATCGTCAGCAGTAGCCCGAACCCCGGCCAGAACTGGGGTACCCCGAACTCAGTTTTCCAGGGATCGTTCAGCATCGACGATCACTTCAAAGATTTGCAGATCGTCTTCGACACCACATTCTGCGGACAGGTAAGTACTCGTACCAATTGCTGAAGAGCGTTCGGGATTTCCTTCTTCATATGGCTGACTTCTATATTCAGTGGGCAGGCCAAGTGTGGAATACTACCTCTTGTGCAACGCTAGCCCCAACTTGCGAGGAGTACGTGGCCAACAACCCGAAGGATTTTGTCAACGCCTACTGGGCAATCAATACACTCCAGGTATTCCAGGACGATGATCAAGGAGCACTCAATACCACCTCCAGCACAGGAACAATCAATGCTAGAAACACCGTCAACAAGCCCAATCGTTCTCACGTGGCTCGATCGACCGGAAGAACAGGTAGCCGGGTGTTGCCGATATACTTGTGACGGAAGGGTCTATCAGCTTCGCTGTTATTAAAGAGCATGGCATTTACGGTTGGCGAAGTATTTTGGCGATGTTTCCCATGGCCATTACGTCTTTGGCACTCAAGGGTTGACAGGAACATGAGTACTCGTACCTGGGTGAATTAGGTGAAGCTTGTTTATCTTGGACAGAATAGCACGGCATGGAAGCCGAGCCGATCGACATGATCGCTGCTGTACGTGAGAAGTAGTGATTCCAGATGCTGCATAAAAACGGAGTACTCGAATTCTCCAGTTGATCATCTTTCCCCTCCTTTTTGTTACGAGTGATCAATCCCATTCTTATGCTATGCTGTATGTAGATACTTCGCGGGGATGTGTCTTGGGGGAAGCTGGGTGATTGATTACTGAGAGCAATGAAAAGCGACTCAGCGTCGACTTTCCGACGAAGAGAGAGGTGGGAATCGAGAAATAGGCACAGTAATCGTAATGCTGAGTACCGACCTGCAACTCCAGACGTGGTGATCGCATTCCGATTCAAGTAGCTCGACTCGCGATCACTGATCGCATCTGCAAATCACGAGTCACTCCGGGCGCCTGAAAAATTTCGCTCACAAGAACTATCGACGTCATCATAAGGCTGTGCCAAGCTTTGGTGGCTGCCTCGGCAAAGAATCGGCGCCACTGAGCAAAACAAGCATTTGAGTCGCATACAATTTCCAAAAGGCATCATGAGATCTTTCATCAGGTATGAATGAGGCTGCTGTATCCAAAGTACTTGACAGGCAGCAGAACCCTTTGTCTGTTGAAGGTTCTCGCCATATCCTCAGGCGTGATGCAGCTGACCATCGTTGGCTGGAAGGCTCACGAAGGTACAGCACGAGCACCCACCCGGCCCCTCCCCATCAATAGCGGCTGACCAGTACAAAGCTGTCATTGCTCATATTCCTGCTCCATAGCGATAGTGGAATCGAGGTTCAACAATGGCAACCTTCGTCATAGCGCAGGCTAGTGACTTCAGTGTTGACTTTGTACAGGATTCGGCCTTGTCGGGTCGTCTGGCCACACTCCACTGTTGATATCATCGCACATTTTATACTGACACTTGGTGTGGGTGATGAAACGCTACCACTACACGCATCTGGGGCCTTGCAACGGTGATAATTGCACAGGGTCCTCAGCACAAGGTGTCCGCCTCCAGCCCGCCTTTCTCTATATACTCTGCTGCACCCCGTCATCTCCCACATTTTGTTTGTTTTGCGGATTATCTTATTCCTGACCTTTTCTGGACCACCTCTACAGATTCTTCTGTTGGTCGTCTATCATCATGGCTTCAGATCATCAGGATCACCAGCCTACCCTCCATACCCCAAATTTTGATCAGGAGAATGGATCGACCGGAGGAGCGAAAGGAGAAAACGGTGAATGGGAGAAGGCCTCCACGATCGGAGGCGATGGCGATGTACCTGCCAACAAGCCTGAAGAAAATGGGCCGGAAGCAACACATGTCGGGACTACCCTCTCGGAAAAGGAGCAACAAGATCTTGGGCCTGAACCCGAGAATTTCGATAAGATCGAAATAACCGAAGATGACTGCATGGACGAGCTCGGCTACTCGTGGCCCGAGTGGAAGAAATGGACTGTGTTGACTGTCATCTTCCTTGTCCAGCTTTCCATGAATTTCAACACCTCGCTATATTCGAACGGTCTGAAGGGTATCTCGGAGGAGTACGGTGTTAGCGCCCAGGCCGCCCGCTGCGGTGCTATGATTTTCTTGGTCCTCTACGCTTTTGGATGTGAACTTTGGGCCCCATGGAGTGAGGAATTCGGTCGCTGGCCCATCCTTCAGCTTTCCCTTACTCTCGTCAACATCTGGCAACTTCCTGTCGCTCTTGCACCTAATTTCGCGTCTCTGATGGTCGGAAGAGCTCTTGGTGGCCTCAGCTCCGCTGGCGGCTCAGTCACCCTAGGAATGATTGGTGAGTTGAATACACTTGTGTCCTAGGGTTTCTACTAACAACCTATAGCTGATCTCTGGGATGCGGATAACCAGCAATATGCTGTGGCTTATGTGGTCTTCTCATCTGTCTTCGGATCAGTGCTGGGTCCTATCATTGGTGGATTTGTTGAACAGTACCTTGCATGGAGATGGGCTATTTGGATCCAGTTGATCTTTGGCGGCTTCGTACAAGCTGCACATTTTTTCTTGGTTCCAGAGACCCGATCGACGGTTCTCATGGACCGAATTGCAAAGAAGAGACGCAAGGCTACTGGTGAAAACATCTGGGGACCTAACGAGTTGGAACCTTTCAGAGATCGTTTCTCTGTTCGAGAAGTTCTCATTACCTGGATGCGCCCCTTCAAGATGTTCTTGACTGAGCCCATCGTCCTCACGCTCTCGCTCCTCAGTGGTTTCTCGGACGCTCTGATCTTCATGTTCATTCAATCATTCTCCTTGGTATATGGACAATGGAACTTTTCAGCTTGGGCCACTGGTCTTGCTTTCTTGCCACTCGGCATTGGGTATCTCTTGGCTTGGATCTCATTCATCCCTGCGATTAAGAGGAATATCAAGGAGCGAGAGCGAAACCCTGGCGACGAAAAGGCACAGTACGAGTCTCGACTGTGGTGGCTTCTATATACAGCTCCCACCCTTCCAATCGGTCTTTTCGGCTTTGCTTGGACTATCCAGGGTCCTCCCATCCACTGGATCGGCTCCATGATTTTCTCAGCCATCGTTGGTATCGCCAACTACTCAATCTATATGGCAACAATCGACTATATGATTTGCGCATATGGCCCTTATTCGGCTTCGGCTACTGGTGGCAACGGCTGGTCCAGAGATTTCCTTGCTGGTGTTCTCACCATTCCGGCAACACCTTTCTTCGAGAGTGAGTCCCACTATACAATTTTGTCTGTCCCTTGCCTTACTAACTGATTATATAGATATTGGTGGTCGTTATCACCTCGACTACGCCGTCACTATTCTTGCCTGTATTGCTACTCTCCTTGTTGTTGCGGTCTACGCCATCTACTGGTGGGGACCAGTATTGCGAAAGAGATCGCCCTTCGCTCAGTCGCTTGCCGAAGCTCGCGCAGATAACGACGGTCGCCGCCTCTCTTATTTGCCGTCCCAGTCCGGGACTTCGGGTTCAAGGCGCGCCTCACGTGCCAGCATCGACGCCTCCCGAGCACTCAACTCCCGCAGGCAAAGCCAGGCAAGTTTCGCTAGACAAAGCATGCCTCCAAGAATGGGATCAGGTATGGTCAGATAAATGTGCTTCGCAACATCGGTTTGCAGACATTTAGCTAGGCTGCAGAATTTCTCACGTGGGCGTTACAGTCAGTAAAGAGTCTTGTGCATCACATTATTGGGGTTTGTACTCGTATACGTTGTCTTGGTACAATCTTTCAGCAAACGCATTGTTTTCTTGGAGTCTCAATCATGACTGTATGACATGAATGACGCTTGGTTGCAAAGAATTGGAATTTTATACAAGTGTGGGCGTGTATAACGCGTGTACCATAACAAGAAATAATGATACCTGAAGAACGAGTCCAGTACATGAAGTAACGATTACCTATCATCTTGTGCTCTGCTGGTTATCAACAGCTGCAAACCGAGCCGTATCATTACGAGGCGGACGGGTGGGTTCGGCCAGTCGGAGGAAGCCAGAAATAAAAATGCAGCAATCAGCGATGGAAGAAGCCGAGAATTTCTAGACTTCTATCCACTTCAACATCTGCCCCTCTACACTCCATGCTGTCATGCGATAGACCTAGTTCAGAGGCCCGTGGATAGCCGAAGCGTTTCTTATCTCTCCTGAACTCGACAACAATGAAGCCAACTTGCAAACATGAGATAACATGAGTGAAAGCTGGCATGGATTCAGGCCTATAGATGTCTCGGCTCGTCTTGTCTGCCTAATCGCCTTCAAGACATCATAAATGGGAGCGAATTACAAAATTCTCAGCTGTCGTCCTTGCAGAGAACGCAAGGTATGCTCGATGAAAGACGTCCATCATTGATATCAGACTTATTGGCTTCTTCCAGGTGCGATGCAATCGGACCATTCCCTGCCAAAGCTGCATCAGACATAAATGTGAAGCCAGCTGTCAACCTTACCAGGCCAAAAAGATCCAGCAAGTCAAGGTGCCTATCTCAAGGAACCATGGGCCGACTCGACGAACATATAGTGCTGCACCTGAGACCCAGTCGCCGGTCCGTACCCAGACCTTGACACCTGGCAGTAGCATCAGCAACGAGCGTGATGGTCAAGTTGAACGCAATTCAAGACCACCACAAAGCAACGTCAACTATCAGGTCCTGGAAACCAGCACCATAATCCCGCCTGCCGGATTAGCAGAACTCACTGTCGAAGCGCTTCACACCCACAAAAATCTTCAGTCCCTTCAGAGAGGCCACCAGTTGGCCAGTTTGCCTCCATTATTCGCTGGTGCTGGTATCAGCTTATCTCCCTCCGAGAAGATTGCCTGGCAGATTCACCTTGCGGGCTTCTTGCCTTCGCGGTCGCACTGTGATCTTTTTGTGGCCTACTTTTTCGAAGACATCAACTGGATCTACCAGGCAATCCATGCTCCGTCGTTCCGTCAAAAGTATGAGGCCCTCTGGGTGGAACCTGTGAAGGACATCGATCTGGTCTGGCTCGCCCTTTTGTATGTTATTATATCGCTTACTGCACTGTACATCGATCCTAGGGCATGTGAGAGTGTCGGTTACGATGCTTCAGAAATACGGGACGATGGACATCTTTGGTTCCGGCTATCTCGCCAGGCTCTGCATGCCGGTGAATACGACTCTAAGCCCTGCTTGACACAAATTCAAGTCTTTATCGAATCTCAATCTTATTGGTATGCAACGAAGGCCGTCGAAGCGTTGAATAGGTATGTTCCTCGACTTCTCCCAATACCCTTGCTCACTAGTCCTAGCGCTATGGGTCAGGCCATACGCTGTGCTCAAGCCATTCACCTTGACAAGGATCGAGCTCCTGCCACAAATCTGGCCTCTGAGCTCCGGCATCGATTATGGTGGGACCTGTGCTGTTCCGATACCTACCAATCCCTCTGCCTCGATCGGCAGCCATTGATTCAAGCACATCTCTCCGACGTACCTTTTCCACAGAATTGTGAAGATTGCGATATAACAAGTACAACAATCAACTGCCGCCCGCTTGATGAACCAACTGTGATGGCACTACATGTTCTCCGCGCACGATTATTCAAAACATTTAACAAGCTCTACGCGAACAGTGCATCTGCATCCGCGTCCTATGAAGAGGTATGTGCGATCGACCAGGAGATCCTTACGATTGTGGATCAATATCCATGGTATTTAAAGACACGCGTGGACCGAGGCCACTCTACAGTCATCAGTTCTACCCTGCCTCCAGTGTTCGACCATATCCAATGGCAGCACCACGTCATCCACAATTCAATTTGTGTCCAACGAATCCGAATATACCGGCCGTTCCTCCGTTCTCGATTTCACAATGACTGTTGGTCGAAATGCATCGAGGCTGTCGAAGGAGCCTTCGCCGTCTATCACGCGATTCGCGATGCGAATCCATCACGTTTCCAGCGGTCACAAAAAATGCTTGCCCAGAGCTACCAAATCTTTTGTTCGGCAGTTTCGATAGCAGTATTCTTGCTTGTGGAACGTCCCGCCATACACAGCAGAATGCAATCGGATATCGAGATCGTCATACAAGACTTGCAGCGTATCGTGCAGAATCACAGCTCCATCCCTATGGCCGTGGCCGGGCGGGTTGTCCTAACGAAAATCCTTGACGCATATAACCTTGGTAACCGGCAACAAGACCGTTCAGGGCCTGAAGAGGCAGTTTCGAACCCCAACTGGCATACTCTTATTCCAGAGATATATGCTCACATGGGCGGACAGGTGAAAACGAAAACATATCTCGACCGGTGTGCCGTTTCACACATTGTGAACCAGGAAGGCAGTATGAGTGTTTCAGAATCGGCACCGGACCCTCATTCCATGGCAACATCGAGATCAGGTGAAATCGCTGCACCTGAGCCGACTGAAAATACAAATTACTCGAGTTCCTTCGACCCGGATTTCGCGACGTCTTTTGGCTTCGATCTCCATTTTGACGTCCTGAATTGGGGGATCGAGGAATTTGAGTTTTTGCAATGAGTGCAGGAGTCGCACTATGAACATGCATTTTACCAGAGTCAGGACGGGGTACATCTATAGTGCTCCAGGAGCTTCATGGTGATTATGCAAGTCGAAGGCTACGATAGAAGGTTGAGTGGTCGCCGGCAGGGAGCAACGCCTCCGTTGGGCAGACATACAGTGTAATATCACTCAACGACTTTTCCGCCGTTGATGATCGTAATAAATAAATCGCTTTGATCTAGCCTTGCGCTCGACTCGCATTGTACTCGTAATGCCTGGTGTCCTTAAGAGGATACTAAGTAAGTAATTCAATGTGGGGATCCTCTCCCTCTGCCGACGACACTAAAATTCAAACCACCAACTAAGATAAGATAAGATGATTCGAGATTTCACAAATACTTTTTCGATAAAATGCGCTGGCCTTGATGAATCTGGATCTCTATTACAAGATTAATCTCTCTCTCTCTCTCTCTCTCTCTCTCTCTCTCTCTCTCTCTCTCTCTCCGTCTCCGCATCGACACTTCCGTCATGTCGAAAAATTCTATTGAATCGCCTGCAGAGCAGAAGCCGATCCACACTATCCTCCTAGACTCCTCACCACTTCTGCTCAACACACCTGGCATATCTACACTGCTGGCAAATGGCCATGTTCTTGTGACCACTCCTTCTGTGATCGCTGAAATACGAGGCGAGGAAGCGAGAACGAGAATAGAGACACTTTACAAACCCTTTCTCGAAATTCGGACCCCGAAACCCGAAAGCGTCAAACATGTCAAGGAATTCGCTAGGAAGACCGGTGACGGTGCCGTGCTCAGTCAGACCGATTTTGAAGTACTTGCACTGGCATACGATCTTGAGTGTGAGCGGAATGGAGGCGACTGGCGGTTACGAGCGACACCAAGACAAAAGAGATTGAATGGTGCACCCCCGCAGAAAGAGCCAGACGAGACTACGAAGCAGGATGCGTCCACTGTCGAGGCCATCCCGGTACAAAACGAAGAAACAAACCATAACGACGAGCAAGTTTCCATCGAAGCTCATGTCAAGTCTATGACTCTGCAGGACGGTGAGGTCGAGGCAGCCCAACCACAACAAGAACGTGAAGGGGTCGAAATAGAGGAAGGCCGAGAGGAATTGCCATCTCAAGAAGACACAGAACAAGTCGTCGAAGTGCCGACGAATGACGCACAATCCGACTCGGATGATGGCTGGATTACACCTTCAAATATCAAGAAACGGCAGGCCAAAGACGAGGCTGCCAATAGCAAACCCAAGCCTAAAAGCGAAACGAAACATTTACAGGTCGCCACCATGACAGGCGATTTCGCAATGCAAAACGTACTGCTTCAGATGAACCTCAACCTCTTGTCCACCAAAAACTGCCAACGGATCTCACAGATCAAGCAGTTCATACTCAGATGTCATGGGTGCTTTGCCACCACCAAAGACATGAACAAGCAATTTTGTCCACGATGCGGCAAGCCTACACTGACTAGAGTCAGCTGCACGACTAGCGACAAGGGGGAGGTGAAGTTGCACCTCAAAGCAAACATGCAATGGAACAATAGGGGCAACGTCTTCTCGATTCCTAAACCTACTGCTGGCACTTCGAATCAGAAGTGGAAAGGACCTAGGCAAGGCGGCGGACAAGGTGGTTGGGGCGGTGATTTGATCCTGGCTGAAGATCAGAAGGAGTACGTTAGAGCCATGTCAACGATGAAGAGGACGAAAGAGAAAGATTTGATGGATCAAGACACGCTTCCTAGCATTCTGACTGGCGATCGAGGTCAGAACACTGGACGGATCCGGGTGGGAGGCGGTAGGAACATCAATTCTCGAAAGAGGCAGTAGAAGTATCGGAAAGTCTCGGATTTTAACGAAGCCATGAATTTTGATTTTATGAAACCATGACCGTACAATATGTCAAGGCTTCTGGGTATCCCTTCCTTTCTGTCCCAGACGCCAAACGCCATTCGTCCCGTACCCAGGGCTACCTGTTAGAAACAAACACTACCTCTCAGCAGTGTCAGAGGCGAAGCTGCATGAGTCGTTTTCCGGTATAGCTGAAATTGTTCCGTGTGAATCGTCCAACAACCATTCATCTTCCTCTGCCATCGAACATCCCTTCGTCCATCAAAAACTGGATTGCACCCCCCGACAGTCAGTGGCGAAACATCCTCTTTATTTCTTCTCGTCTTCTGCGCACGGGTTAGCACTCGAACGTCTGGGCAAACGGAGGAATTAGGAAGGCAAACGCACTTTGTTGCGTGAGAAGGAGGCCGTATCGCTTCTTTAGTGTGACTCGATGCCTGCCAACCGGGTTAGAAATGCTACCAGAACTTGCACCTGCGCGGTCTCTTCCGTACCTCGAATATTTGTCATCGGGTGAAAATCTCGCGGGATGCGCCGACTTTGTAACCACACCGTCGAGCACTTTCTTCAGAGTGTAGACCCTCTTGCCCGTGGCCGGGTCCTCGGTGTACATCAAATGCATCTTTTTTTCGGGAGGCGCTGTGCGTTTTTTTCGACCGTCCTGTCTGAAGGATATACTATTCCGTGCCGAGAAGAAGAAGAATAAAAAGCGATACCAATCGGTGGATTGTGGTTGGAGGACGAGGATCGGCAAAATGCAACTGAAAGTGCAGAGACTGCGGCGGTTTAAAAATTTGGGCAGAAAAAGTGACTGGCGAAGCAAATAATTTCCCCGCGCAGCCCGAAGTTTTGATGCAGACCAGATTTTTGGGCCAACAGCAACTCTTTCTACACACACCTCATTCACCAACAATCCAAACATCTCTCCATCCATCCACAAGCGAAACCCTCTCGCCCTGCATTAAATGCTCGACCGCGCATCAGATTCGTATCCTCGCATCCTCTGTCGCTCTGCGGCACAACGGAAGAGAAGTAAGTCTGCCCAACCCTTAGCTGGTAAACATCACTCCACCTCTACATATTGTTCCTACACTACATGATGACTCTTTTCTTTCGCCGAGGAGGTGGCATTTTGATTTCAGCTGCCTCCAATGTGCGCAATGTATTAGACTACAACGGTATCTGATTTGTTTAATCTCTCTGAAAAATCTCCTCGTCCTGGCTATAGCTATCATGGCAAAAAAGGCTGACCTCGAAACAACCTAGAATTTAGTGCCATGAGGTCAACATGGCTTCTTCCTCGACTGTATCAACAATGAACAAGACAAGTACTGGGACGGACCCGAAAGCGTCTTCTTCAAAGCCACAGCAGAAACGACCTCGTAGGCCCAATTACAACTATATACATCGAAATCTCCTGCCCATCGAAGTCCACCCTCTTCCTGTTCTCATTCCACACAACCCGCTATCCCTCGTCGCCATTGCCTTGTCGTATCTCACACAAATCCTGGCCCCTCCACGAAGACCGACGTATAAAGGATATTTCTCCTCGGCGACTTCTTCCATCCATGTTACAGATGCCGGGACCATCAGGAAGCTATGGGAGATGGGCTTTTTTGGTCGAGGAAGCTTGAGCCGAAGTGAACCAACGTGGATGGACAATCGCAAGAAGCAAGGTGTCACGGCGGAAGAAAATACAGCTCAACGTCGACAGCAGAGAAGACAGTTGAAGCAGGAACGTGCCCGGAAGGAGCAAGAAGAGATAGAGCAAAAACTGGCCGAAGAATCACGGACAAAGGACAAGGTTGGTGAAGTTCTCTCAGAAAATGTCCTCAAGACGAATGCTCGGGATTTGAACGATATTGGGAGTGTGTTGGACTCTGCCAACGGCACTCCAACGCTTGAAAACCAAGAAGATAAAGAGAACAACAGTTCAATACATGGGTTTCACGAATGGAAAAACGCGATAGAGGCGAATGGCATTCCGACACCTCCTCCGACTTCAACGTCGTCAGAGGCCAGCCACACTGACGGTCGACCGGTCAAACGACTACAACGGACCAAGACGGTCCGCTTCTCACCCACCATCGAGGCCAGGGAATTTGACTTGAGTTCGCCTGTGATTTCACCGATTAAGAATCCTGGGACCACGGCAATGGAGGAAACCCAACCCGAGGCAGAGGCCGCCCAGGAGAACCAAGAACATCTGAATCTGTCTCTCGAAGAGGCATTTTTCTTGTCTTATGGCTTGGGGGTGCTTGACATCTATTGCGACGACAGCGACGCCGTATTGCCTCCGTCTTCCCAGTTATCCCTCTTCCGCCGCCATTCCTACTCTCCCCCACGAAGTCTTTCCGTCCCAGCCGGACCCGACGACCCCTTCATGTTGTCATACGCTGTGTACCACCATTATCGATCCCTGGGCTGGGTGGTCCGGTCGGGGGTCAAGTTTTCCACGGATTATTTATTGTACAATCGAGGTCCTGCCTTTTCACACGCCGAGTTCGCCGTCGTGATTGTTCCATCATACACCCACCCGCACTGGACGGATTCACCCGAGTCTACAAAGTCGATCGAGCAAAAGACCAAAAAGTCTTGGTGGTGGTTGCACGGCGTCAATAGGGTTCAGGCGAATGTACACAAACAATTGGTTTTATGTTATGTCGATGTCCCACCTCCTTTTGTGGTCGGAGGTGATGACAAGTCTTCCCGGGACATCGACATCGGGTTACTTCTTTCACGGTACAAAATTCGGGATGTCAATGTACGGCGTTGGACTCCGAATCGGAGTAGGGATTGAGGATTATAATGATTTTGATGATGAAAGAATGAAAATGATGAGATGATGATGATGAGACTTCAATTTCCTTCCCAATGTGGAGTAAATTTCACATCAAAATGAAAAATGTTGTATCCGGTACGACGATGAGGGCCAAAAAAGACAGTTGTTGATCTTCGAGACCAATTCATGAGTATCTACGGTTTCAATGGACACTCATCTTAGTTGGGATATTGAGAATGTAGGTTGTGTACTGTACTGCACTGTAGATGACAGTGTGAGGGTGTACTTGCGGCACAGACAAAAGATGGTCCCGGTTTGAAAACAGGATATTGTTATGGTTCCTGTCAAGTCTGAGTCTGTGAGCCTTGAGTCTTGGATCTAAATCACGATGGCCCGCATATGCTCTCATGAATAAACCGTAACGTACGAAGAGGTTAGCCATACGAAGAAGTACCAACGAGTGGCTTCTGTAGCTTGGGTCTACAGAGTACCCGAGGGTAAGGTAGGTAGGTACCTTAGGGTGTACGGAGTATGTCGTCGACCTTCGCATCCTGGCTACGAATCCCGTTGGTTGTACTCAGTAAGAGATGCCCCGGGTATCAACAGGTCTCGTATCCAATTCGGGAAGCGGGACCGATCGGGTCATCTCTGAATTGGGAACACCATCCGTCGTCTAGTCAGCATGTTACCATCAGGCCCAATTCCTGGCGCTCGATACAGTTCTGTTTTTTTTTGATGCGAATGCGTGTCGGTTCGGTCCCGGTCCAAATGCGTTATTTTGTTTCCATTTTCTTTGCGAAATAAGTCTTCTGACAACTGCATTGCGCGCCTATGATGTGGATTGTTCAAGGTCATGACTGGTGACTCTTGAAGATGATTGGGTCAAAAATCGGTGGATTCCATGAGACCTAACACGATGACTCGTTCCAGATAACTTGATCGAAGATCAGTGGTCAGTCAGTGTTCGGCGGACGGGAGGGGAGGCCGGTGTCAGTATGTCTTTTTGGACGGAATGGGTAAGGGATCCGATTGCCCTTTGGAAGGGAACGGAGTACGGAGTAAGTAAGACTCTGAAACCACGTGCGAGAAAGAGAGCAAAAAAAAGGACACCAAACGAAGGAAGGGTACATAATGAGTTGCCTACCTGTGGTACACGTAGAGGGAAGGAGCGAGGAGGAAAAAGGACAAGTGATTGTTACCGCTGATCATTGGAACTTGTCTTGTTCTTTTCAGAACCTGGACCTCCAGAGCGAGAACATACAAGTCCCCTTTTTCATCTTCTTCTTCTTGTCGCATCATACTCTGTTCAAGAAGAAAGAATAATCAAAAAGACACAAAGAACAAGAAAATACTTGTCGAAAACAATCACAATCACAAGCACAACCATGAAACTCAACTTACTGAATCCAATAGACCATACGAGGTCCAGTCCGGTTAGACCCATTGTGCCTACCCTCTCACTGAGCGAACCCATCAACCTCCAAGTCGTGCTTGACGAAGATGAGCAGCTCGATCTGCTGGGAACAAAAGTCAACGTCCACCTTTACGGAGTGATCGAATTGCTTCGATACGAGACCTTTACCAACAGTGGTGGGATTGTCAGTTTCAAGGCCCGCCCAGTTCGGTCGGAAGATTTGTTGAATGTCTGTCGGGCCATGGTGCTGCAGACACCACAAGAATGTACCACGATAGATTTGTTTTCGTCGTCCTCGTCATCGTCATCGCCGGGCCTCGATGCGTCACAGTTGCCGTCGTCCATCGAGGTCATCGGGAAAGACACTTCGGACTCGTCGTCGGACTCGTCGCCGTTGATGCAGCTCGTCGTGAGATATGTGCTCTCGGTGTCGGATTGGAAGGGCAGGACCGTATGTCAGGAGGTTCACATGTTGGGTCAAAGCCTCAGCGAGAGGGAAGGGTTTGCCGAAGCCAAGATTCTCCGACCGAGAGGAGGATACAAGCGCGGTATCTCACAAAGGTCGTCGACGTGGAAGTGGGCGGCCCGTCTTGATCCGTTCAGGCACTTCAGACCCGCCGCAGCATCGCGGCCGCGCCGTGAGTTGACCGTCGACGTGACAGGGTATGATCCGATCGTCCTCAGGCATCAGGAGAACACGGTGTCGACGGTGGTTCGTTGGCGCTTGAGGCTAGCTAATTACCGGCAACAAGACCTGAAATCCCCAGAACCAAAAGTGGCCATGTCTGCACGTTGGAGTCTACGGTCCTCGACTGAGTGGGAGATCTCGGGTTCGGAAGGAAATCATGTCAGGATCCAGGACAGAGGCAGTCTCCATGGCTCAAGCATCTCGACGTCTGAAGAGGCCGTGACTGAGTGGCGACAGGGCTTCGAGGAGAGTCTGGAAGCTCAACACTGTACAACCTTGTCACTCCCCGTACGACAATTTCTGGCACCGACGTTCTTCTTGGGGTCCATTCAGCATACCTATACCTTGCACTTGAAGGTGTGTTGTCGAGTGAAGGGGGAGAAGTTGAACATTCGCGCCAACCTCGAGTTTGAGTTACCTATCGCATTGATATATGTGGCGCCAGGATATGATAGTGACGATGCGCCGCCTGCATATTCCTAACGTTCTGACGTTGGAATGAGCAGGGTTTGGAGGGTTGTGTGAGTATTGAGATACCGCGTCTTTTCAGGAGTATGACCAAGTTGAACTCATTGAGAGAAACAAATGGTTGCTGTCGAGAGAGCCAGACGGTGTCGCGGGAAGCATGGCTTAAATCCTAGTTCTGAAGCACTCTCGGTTGGTGAGACTGGCGTCGGTTTTAGACAGGTTGGGTGCATGAATGAAAGATAATAGATAGCTAGATGTGCATGGCACGTCAACAGTACCTTGGATTCACAATACGTACAGTTCGAGCATCAGATACGGAGTTGGTAGAATACTTAAGGAGGTGTGTTTCTTACGGTGTCTTGTATCAGAATCAGTCCGGTCTAGCACGCGTATAATTGGTAGGGAAGTCGCAGCAAGTAAGAGATTGACGCGAGAGCCCAGTTCCTGGAGTAGCCTCAAAGAATCCAACAATAGAGTCTTTGTGGTATACGGATGACATGGAGATGGAGGTCGAATTGGACAGTCAGGATGGTGTACGGGGCAAAGAACTGCGCCTTGGCTTATATACTCCGACCGGGTGATGATACGGTACAACTTTGTATCATGCGCATCATCTTTTGACCTCGAACGGCTTTCATACCCCGCTTGCATGCGACTCGAGTACTGTGCTTCTTGCACTATACTCGAACATTTGACAGAGCAAAGCTCTTGGAATACCAGCAGCAAAGCGCTCGTCTCAGAAATGGATACTCGCAAACGAAAGAAAAAGGTCCTGTTGATGGGCAAGAGTGGATCGGGAAAGTCGTCCATGCGATCCATCATCTTCAGCAACTATGTCGCAAAGGACGTCCGGAGACTGGGGGCGACTATCGATGTCGAACACAGCCATGCCAAATTCATGGGCAACTTGACGTTGAATCTATGGGACTGTGGAGGGTCAGTGCACTCAAAAAACCCCATGAATTGACAGAGTTGTCGCGGTTGGAGGAGCTCTGCTGTGGTTGCGTCTGCTAACACTTTGACAACCATAGACAAGATGCTTTCATGGACTCCTACCTTAACGCGCAACGGGAGAACGTCTTCTCCGACGCCGAAGTCCTGATATACGTGTTCGACATCGAGTCGAGGGCGGTGGAACAGGATCTCGAGACGTACAGTCAGGTCATCAAGGCTTTGAAAGAGTTCAGTCCGGAGGCACACGTTTTTTGTCTGATCCACAAGATGGACCTGGTACAGCACGAGCTGAGGGAGAGGATCTACGAGGAGAGGTGCCGCCTGATCACGGCCAGGTCCGAGGGCCTGAGCCTCGAGACGTTCGCCAGCAGCATCTGGGACCAGACGTTGTACAAGGCCTGGGCGGGCATCGTGCACAAGATGATCCCGAACCTGGTCGTCATCGAGAAGTTCCTCGAGGCGTTTGCGAGACAACTCCGGGCCGAGGAGATTGTCCTGTTTGAGCGGTCGACCTTTCTCACCGTCACAAACGTCGTCACGCACTACGGCGAGGACAACCCGAACCACGACAGGCACGAACGCATCTCGAACATCATGAAGAGTTACAAGCACACGGTGGCGAGGAACACGAGGACGACAGCCGCCAGTGCCGGGTTTCTGTTGTTCAAGGTTCAGACCCCGAGGTTCAATTGTTTCCTCGCCCGGTTCACCGAAAACACCTACATCTACGTCGTCATCCCACCCGGGGAAGCCGCTTTCAACTGTGCCGTTCTCAACACCATGATGGCGAGAGATGTCTTTAAGAAAAAGACGGGTGTTGAGGGATGAAGAAAAAAACCACCGGGAAACTGCTATTAATTTCGTCTCCTCCGAACACCTTTATGCTGAGATGTCATACCGCACATCTCTTGTCGGCACGAAAGGCTCAGAGAAAGCGCACGCGAGGTCTCACTCTATCTTGAGACGGCGTTTTATACATGCAATCTTGCTGTATTGGCAATAGTGTCTTGAGTCGCAGAGCAACACTAACAAAGATCATTCTGGCTCAGACCATCAATTGGGAGCTCACTGCAATGGAGCTTCTCTCCCCAAGACCACTACCACAAATCTGGCTCGACATATGTATCACACTACATTCTCGCACCCAGTTTTTTATCCTTCCATGGTGCGAGACTTGTCTCGACTTTGAGCATCTCCTCACGACAGAATACGAGATTCGCCTGGGACTACGGAGTAGCATTCGTGACGGACCAGACGCTAGCAAGGGTGGCTGGAGAGCACTTCACCGGGAACCAGTACCGCAAGAAGCACGAGTGCAAGTTTACTTGTCAAATTGAACCGGCTTCTGTGGGGTACTCGTATTCGCAGGACGTGCGGATCTTCCTGTGTTTCCGTGAGTTCACGCTCACGAGCTTTTTCATCGCGTGGAAACTGTGTGATAGATCAGACCTGTGTACGAGCACATATGGGTTGGCCATTGCGAATGAAAGGAGGTACGTAGAAGGAAGATTTGTGGGTGACGAAGAACGGGACAGGAGGATAGCAGTCCGCAACCCGTCAATGTACAGTGTACGAATATAGCGCGAAGAACATACGTAGTGGACAAAATCAGACACGGCTTTATTCACTGCTTTCGAGGCATGACCTTTGTTATTTTTTTCTACGAAAGGTAGAGCCACAGCCATGGTATGAATACGGAGTTCTAAGCTCTAATCACTGCAATAAATCGGACAGGGTCGGAGCCTCGTACAGTACACTGATCTCACTTGACATCAATGCTTGCATTTCTTTTTCTTTTTCTCCTTCTCAACACCAGGCTCCGCGGCCTCTTCATGACCCTCTGAAGCTTTCAGGAAGCCTTATGCACCGACCTCGGCAACCACGTTTCCGCTGTCCACGACCGACAGGTTCTTGACGTTGTTGTTCGTTTCTGCCTGGGCCAGAGCGAGCCTCTTGGCCTCGAGGGCGTTGAAATTGCGCATCATGGCGTTTTTGGTGAATTCTTCGCCGGTGACGAGGGGGTATTTCTTGAGGGGCCCCTGGATGAGGGTGTCGCGGCACGGCTGGTTGAAGAAGGCGATGCTGTACCGTTCCCCATAGTAGTCGTCCGGGTCGCAGGGGGCCTTGACTCGGTGGAACGTCGACTTGAACCGGTCGTCGGACCACGACATGAGGAGGTCACCGATGTTGCAGATGATGGCGTTGGTGTCTGGGTCGGGTTCGACCTTGGTCCACGTGTCTCCGTGGCCGAAAGATGTGCTCACTTCTCTCCCTGGACAGATCTGTGACAAGCCAAAAGAAAAGGAGGGTCGAAGGTCAGTTGATGTCCGAACCTTGAGAAAAAGGAGAAGAGGCAAAAGAAGTTCAAAAGTCAAATTCGAGAAATGAAACAAAGAGAGTAAAGCTCACCTCTAACCCAGACTGTCCGGCCTTTTGGAACAGCAACGTGAGTAGATCCCAATCCGTGTGAGCGCCGGCACGATGCCACACCTCTCCGTTTGTGTTTGCCGGAGTTTCAAAGTAGTGCAGGAGCCGCGCGACGGTCTGGCTCTCGGGTCTCTTGACGTCGTGGGCGCGGATGAAGTAGTCGTCGGGGAACCCCAGCCCTCGAGCCAGGCAGAGCATCAGCCTCTCCGAGACCTCCTGCACGCGCCACATGAACTTCAGACTGGAGTCCTTGAACCCCGCAATGTCCTCTTCGTCGAGCCATTTGCCGTCCATGTTGCGGCCGAACTGCATCTGGTACGACTCCTTCCGGTCCGCGGCGCCCGTGGACGGTCGGACCTGGCTGTTCTTCTCCCACCCGGCGTTGTGGGCCGAGGAGAACGGGACCTTGGCCTTGACCTCGTCCGGGAGCGCAAAGAACCGCGCCGACTGGGCAAAGATGCCGTCGACCTCTTGCTTGCTGATGCCGTGGTCGACCACGCAGAAGAATCCCTCCTTCTCGGCGGCCTCCACCAGTGACGCGGTGATTTCGTCGACGCGCTCATCAAAGTCGGCGAGTGAGATGGTCGGGATGGCCCGGTCGACGTATTTTGTCTCGTCGGATGACATTTTGATAAACAGAGGAAACTAGTCTGGGGACCGTACGTGAGGTCGCAATGGAGTCGTGGTACGCGCAGGAGTACAAGTCCCGGTTGATGCTGCGGAGAATGATGGTAGCGCCAGTTCCTACTTTTTAATTATCAACCAAGTGGCTTTGGAGACTTTTTGCTGGTCGGAAATCTCATGTAGGGACGACAGCGAGGACGTTTTATATGCTTTATTCATAAGAAAAAGGGTCAATGGCTTGAAAATCATTTGTTCTCGTGTCGTCTGTGATAGTGGAAAGTCGAACATGCCGCGTACGACCTGATAAGGCTGGACTCCGTGCCCCGCACGTTTATCGTCCAATGAAATCATTCAAACGGTCGTACGAATATGGACTATCCGATCGAACAGCCTCGCCTAGCCACTCATATATCAAAGTTCAAAAGATCCTCAAACAAAAAATTGTTGCTGATACCGGTGTGCGGAGGAAACAATTGTTCGAATGTCTCGTACCCGAAATCAGACGTGAAGGATGGATCTTGTGGTATGGGTGTACGAGCTGGAGTCCGCGCTTCAGGTTCGAAAAGATCAAGGCTCGGTTCGCCGCCCCTGTTGGCCGTCCGTAGTGAATGCGTGAACGAATCGTTACCAACAAATGACTCGACAAACTTGGGCACGTTGAACTTTTGCCTCTTATGCTGCGACGGATCACCTAACGTGTCGTTCGAACGTTTTCGGTAGTTCTCCAATGTCTGGTCCGCTGTGAGTCGAGCCTGTTCGGCAAGAAGAGACGACAAGAGACGGATCCCTCTCAGTGCGATCATGCTATTCTCGAATTTTCCCAGCATGCTGATGGTATTCTCGACCAGCTTTCGATGTTCCTCGTATTCCGGATCGTTGGGCTTGCGGTGGAAAATGTCCAGCGCTAGGGTGATCCCAGCCGCCACCATGAAAGCTTGATCTATCCATAGCAGAGGCCCCTCCTCATCATAAGCTTGTCTGGCCTCCTTCAAAATACTCTTTGCAGCCGCCATGCACGTACGCCGGGTAAAGTCGAATGCCGGCTCCGTGAAGCTACGTCCTAGGAATGCTCGATGGATCATGATGATCTTATGGGCAAAGCATATCGTCAAGCTTCGCCTAGCCCAGGAGACGAAGGGCGGCCACTCTGGCTTCATTGGTTCGTTGTTCGAGAAGAAGGATGGCATATGCTCAGTTGTCAGTATCCGCATTTTGGTGTCATATTCAACGACTTGTTCGTATTTGGTGTACAGGGTGTTGGACGCTATGATGGCATCGTGGATCTGTGGCATCAACGCGGCCATCTCCACGAGAGTGTTCTGGAAGCTAGTCACCGAAGGCATATCCTCGGGCATGGGTTCCATCGTGTTGTCATCTACGTGCAGGGATTTTATCGTGGTGAAATGATGTCTCTGGATCGAGTACATTTCAGAGAATGGGATGGAGAACCAATCTTGCATGCAGAGTTGAGACCATACTCTCCTGCCGGTCTCCCGTTTGATGGCTTTTTCTCGTTGTGCTGATGCACTGACGATGGAAATTCCAGTAGGATTGTTGCTCTCTTCTTCTGGGCCAAGTCTTTGGAGGCCTAAACCTTGAGCGATCTTTAGAGCTACCCCGAGCAGTGTACTCTGAGTATTACTGAAGCCCAGCACATGCGCTGACATGGTCAGGATGGCGATGGCTTGCACAGAGTAGATGTGATGTCGCCACATGTAGTCAGCCAGGTTGAGGCATGTGACTGTGGCCTTGTACCACTGTCTGGTCAATTTGGCCCTTTCGCTCTTTTTGAACCCCCATGACGAGGCTATTTGGTCGCTGGCACAGGTCATGCTCGCTGCCATGATTGAAAATAAGATAGCAGTCCATCTTAGATCCATGTTACGGACTTGTAGACCACTGGGCCCTTGGTAGACATCGTTGAGCTCGTTGTAGAAGGTGGGCCCATGAAAGCATGCATGATACCATAATATGGAGTTGATATGATATTCAACGAGTTGAAAAACTTGTCGACGATTTGGGAGTAATAGTTGCAAGAACGATACCTGAGCTGCACCTGTACCACCAAATCCATTGGAAACATCCCAGTCAGGTCCCGAATCCTTGGGAACCGAGGAGGCACCACCATAATGCGGTTCCTTCAGAAGTTCCAGGGCTTTGAGATCGTAATCGGAGAATTTTGATCGGCCCCAGGTAAGAAACTCCAGGGTGCTGGCTGCAGCATCAGGATCCGAGAGAGGACCATTGCCTGGATGGGGGCCGAGACCGAGAGGATTAGGTTGGCGACGAGGGTTGGGGCTAGGTGGTGATTTTACCGAGGCGGATTTTCTCTTGGATGAGGGCGGGATGGGCATGTCTGAGACATTTTGGGCGGTCGTCGCAGGGGAGGTGTTGTTGTCTGTGGTGGCAGGGCTGTCATCGCCTTGACCTGTAGATGTCCGAGGATAGATACGATGGACCTTTGGGTCGTAGCCCCCGTCCGGCCACTCCCTCGTACATTTATGTCCGTCGCCGCGCTTGACACAGCGGCTGCAGGGGATGTTGCGATCGCATTTCTGGCGACGCATAGAACACTCCGTACAGGTTTGGCGTTCTTTCGGCATATTGGAGATAGAGTCACATAGCCTGTCGTACTACAGCCCACAAGTGGTCGGTCAACCGATGTACGCAACTTCTGAGGTGGTTGTACGGAGGACAGTACGAGGGTGGGTTGAGCACCGATGGCCACTTTGTGACCAGATGGAAAATTTTCGGTCCGGTTCGTGCTTGGCAACGGTCACGTGCAACTATTTGAAGGTCCCAGTGCCCGCAGGCTCTCTATCTTTAATATCCCATCTTAATACTCTCGAGACTTGCTTATCAACTGGTTCACCATTGCCCTAGAAGGAATCATCGACCCTGGTGGTCTTTCAGCTGGCAGCTTCACCCTGTACGAGTATAGGGGAGGCCCCTTATTCCATCGAGCCCAGGTTATTGAAGATATACGATATGTGTCCTCGATAAAGCTTCATACCTCCCTATGACAGTTAAAGGCCTCCCATTCCACAAGATAAAGCGAATTGGCCGTGTCGGTGTTTTGCACTGCAACCCGGTATCCCATCATCACTCCTCCAACGCCTTCGTGGATGAATTCTCCAAGACTTCTCCCGTAGTCTCGTTTACGACAGATTCCGAGGGGACAAGAACGAATAACATTCGACAGTTCTCGTTTGTCATATTCTTCCAGGCCTAGATTCAACACCGCTGATAAGTACAAGCTGTTGCTCCTACTATTGGACTGGTCCGTCGAATGTAAACGTAGCCAACAAGTGACTGTAGAAACTTACATGGATAGTCGCCCTTTGAACACACACGTCTCCTTCATTCATGATTGTTTCGACTTCATCGTCGAGAATGAGCTTGATGCTTCCCTTCAGCACTACACCAAAGTCCACACTCTGGGTTCGGTGCATGATGTTGACGTTGTCCGATGCATCGCCGGTTGCGGGGAAATCGACAATTCGGCAGTAAACTCCGGACTGATCGACGAGGCCAATTTTCTTACCGTGGACGTCGACAAATGGCGTCTGCGCTTTCGCCGGGATGCCATCGGTCTTGTAGAGGTTGGTAAACCCTGGGATGATCCCAGTGGGCGGATTGCCCTCAGGGTCGAGAGGGTTGGCAGGAGTCAGCACAGCATCGGACGTTATGATTGCCTTGCCGTTGTTGTCATGGCCTGGGTATTTTGTCCGTCAATCTCCATCACGGGCAAGAGGGACATACGTTAAAGAGAGAGAACATACCTGTCACTATCCTTCTTGTTGTTGGTAAAGACATGGTGTAGATTGACTTTGAGACAAGACTGGGTTGGAAGGTCAAGGATTTGTAGAGTTGGTCGAAGCTTACGGAGTAGTGTACAATAAGCTTAATCACCTCTCACAGCACCAAACATTCCGACATGGGGGAAAGTCATCGAGTAGCTTGTTACTATCACGTCGCTAATAAACCATGATGAACTCAAGTTAGGGAATACCTTTGACCAAGTACATCAGCCTCTTACATTCCACAATGTCTTTGCTGCTTGTTTACTTGAAAGACGCCAGGGGTCATTGAAGAATATGATTGCAATATCATCGACTATGCTAACACTCTCCTATCGGCGTTCTTGTCACATCAAGATATCCGTCACACCAAAAGACTTTTTTTGTCGTGTCCTGACATCACCCCTCCACACATTATGCTATTATGAAGTTATTTGAAAATAGTTCTGCCATACAAAACTCGTCTCGCGGTATCGTCTTAAGATGTGCAACCTCCTACAACAAAGCAGCGAGACCCAAAAGGGCAGCACCAGCAGCACCGGTCAGACCAGTGGGCAGAGCAGCAGCTACATTACCGGTCTCGGAAGCACCAGAGCCACTCGCCGAGGCACCACTTGCTGCCGAGTTGATGGCGGAAGAAGCAGACGAAGCGGCACCGCCGGCTCTGCTTGTAGCACTGCTGACAACGCTACCAGCATCGCTCGAGATGCTGGCCAAGATTGAACTAGCTGCGGAGGTCAAGGAGGCGAGGGATGAAGAGGCGCCGGTGGCGTTGTTGGCGGCGGCGGAACTCAAGCTGGAGAGGCTGGATGAGAGGGCGGACTCTTTGGAGCTGACGCTGCTAGCAATTGACGATTCTTTGGACTCTGCAGAGGATGAAGCAGCAGAAGCAGAGCTACCCGCAGCAGATGTAATTGAGGCAATAGAGCTGGAAAGGGAGGATGCTGCACCAGATCCAGAGGCGGTCGGAAGGTTATCGGTGGCGGATGAAACGATGCTCGACAGACCGGAGGCGGCGCTGCTCGCTGGGTTCTGGGCGAGAGCTGGGACAGCTGCGAGGAGGAGGACGAAGTTGGTGAGCTGCATGGTGGTAGGATTGGTCGTGCGTATGTAATGTGTGTTGTGACGGAGAATGGACTGGTTTCTCTTCAAGTGAACTGTTTGAGGATGGGATTGCTACGGTTCAACTGATAAAGGATGGCCAAGTTCTAAAGGGAGGAAGAGCAATCAATATATACCTTAACTCGTAAGAAGTGAATACAGCACATTTCAGGCAAACCAGTTGTGAAACAAGCGAGTGTGAGGAATGCGTCACCATCTCAATGCACAATGGTCGACAAGGCTCGAGGTTCCGGGGAACTAGGCAATATCTGGGTCGCTCTAGCTCGACGATTTCCTTGATTTGAGCTTCGGTCAGGCCTGGATCGAGCGGCAACAAGGGAGATCAACGGAAAAGAGAAGCCATTCGCCCCTTTGTGGGCTGACATTGACCGTGACAGGTTGTTGACGAGAGACATTCATCCAGTTACGAACATTGGGATGCCCCATTTCGACAAGGGGCCAGCGAATAAATAAATGATGAAAATAGAACGTCATACTCCATATATGTAGAACATCACTAGCCAGACACGACGCCGCCAAGCCGAGCTAGTCTTTTTTTGGGATCACATCAGCCACACCCGGAGCCGCATCTCGTATTCGTACAAGTAAATGCCATCAACGATGCTTCGCTCTTCACCAATCACTTCTTCTCGGAACATTGACCTCGTCGACTTCAATCCGCCTTATCCGACACTGACTTACATCACGTACACCTTTCTCGATCCTTCCAAGCATGGTCAGTGCCCTCCAAAGCGACATGGTTTGGAGTATTACGTTTTGACGCAAGAGGAACGCCCCAGGCTTCCGGAGAACATAATAAGGTCACCATTCAACAAGTAAGAGGAGAACAAAGGTAGGAACACAGCTATAGAGGATTTCTAGGGGCATATGTCGGGAGGGTTAAGGAGCAATTCTGAAAGGATTAGGGTTGGGGCCTGCGGGGACCCTTGAAAATTAGGTGGCACTAAGGTGGGCTTCTAGGTCCGGCGCCTAGAACTATAGGTTTTCATGCCTCTAACGTCATGAAAATTATCCCCAAATTCCCAAATCACCAATGGTGGGCGCCTGAGGGTATGTTCTAGGGTACACCTTCGAGCCTTGCATTGACAATTTTGATCCCAGAGCTACGTGGAGATAATAACGACTGCGAGCATCAGCACTCTGTCTCCCGATTTACCCATGGTAGTCACTGTGGGATGTGACGACAGCCGACACCCTGCGAGACCCGACAACATACGATACCCGAGTCAATCACGAAGCTGCTTTCACCTCGCCATTCATTTGTGGAAAGTACTCATTGCCCTTACCCGGCGAGATCACAAATGTGGTATTGGTACTGGTCTGTTGTGAGTGGCCACTAAAATCTTTCAGTTCAATGACATGTCGGGGTGTAGAGGAAATATGTCCCTCTGGCGTGAATGTGAACATCATCTTACCCACCTACTCAAGTTGGTTGATATCACCAACGTCAATCTTGGTGCAAACTGATCACAACGGGTACTTCAGCTCAATCTCTAGCACCAGATACGGGCACTGGATAGGTAGGTCAAATCGTTGCACACTCAGGGTTGTGGTCGACGCTTTCGAGAGCGTTATAACCAATCGGAGGTGATGTTCGGAAGGCTCTTGGGTTCGGGTGAGTGGGCTCCGATTGGGTTTGTTGTCTCGCGACTGTACTTTTGCCGAGTCCCCACAGCCTTTGACTCTTCCGGGGAAACATGATCTGCTAGTGAAGAAATACATTGACGGTTGGCAGAGTGATCCTTCGGCCTATACCTAGACGTTCTCCCGTCAGCCACCCGACAAGCGATGTATCAAGACCCGAGGAGTCCAATGGACGCCCCGCAAATCTCAGCATTGCTTGTAGGCCCTTTGAGCGTTAAAGAAAGGCTGTAGTGAAGCGGGATCTGGTGTTTCTAAGCCTTACTCATAGATCCAGGCACGAAGATGGAACGTCTCGTGAAGAGTGCTCTCGAGGAGAGTTCTCTTCTCCTAAAAGTTGCTGTGGTAGTCATTGCTGCAGGTTTACTGTTTGCTGCGGTTCGCCAAAGGCTGTACCCGCAGCCTCTACCATGGCTTCCTTACAATCAAGAAGCCAAGGGGAGATTGTTCGGGGACCTACCGTCGCTGATGAGCTGGCATAAGAAATATGGAGAGCAACGCAAATGGTACCAGGCACAGTGTCTGAAGTTGAATTCTCCTATGGTTCAGGTCTTTCTCCATCCGTTCGACGGGAAGCCTTCAATCCTATTGTGTGATCACCGCGAGATACGCGACATCCTAATGAAACGATACAAGGAGTTTGATCGTGGTAATCGTGAGCAGAACGCTTTTGGCGCTCTGCTTCCACAGCAATTCCTGTCTATCCAGACACCTACTCCGAAATTCAAATTCCACAAAGAATTAATGAAGGATCTCATGCTTCCTGGATTTCTCAATGATGTATTTAACTTCCACTCCGTCCTGATAGCTTGATCAAGTTCTTATTGAACTAACTTGTCTTTTCTAGGTTAATGCTCCTGAGATCTACCGGAAGTCAATTGCATTACTGGACTTGTGGAAAGCAAAGACAATCATTGCCAATGGTCGACCGTTCGATGTGAAGTGGGATATACACAAAGCCGCCTTTGATATCATAATGGCCGTCTCCTTTGGCCTCAAAGACGAGGATAGCTGCACCATCAAACAGCTTAGGGCTACTTTGGCAGAAGATAATCCTAGGGCTTCACGTCAAGTTGACCTCAACGAACCCTACAAATTTTCGAGCCTGGCTATGGACCCCGAAGGTCAGGCTGTGTTGGATCTTACCGAAAGTATAAGTGTCGGATTTTCTTCACCTATTCCCTACATTCACAGCTGGATATTGCTGCACATGCCACCGCTTCGGAATGCTGTACAGGTAAAAGAACAAATGACCCGCCGTCAGATTGACGGTGCCGTTGCAAAACTACCTCCGACTGATGAGGAAGCGCAACGTAATGCTAAAACCGGGTTGGAATACCTGATTTTCCGTGAGAGAGCATCTGCGAGGAAGTCAGGTCGAGAACCCAACTATCACAGTCGCTATATATATGATGAGGTGAGTCTGCTAACTCGTCTTTGTGTGCCGAAACAGTATGCTGAGTGCTCTGATATAGCTTTTTGGTTATCTCATTGGAGGCCATGACACCACCTCGAACTCGCTCGCATGGGGGTTGATGTACCTTGCGGACATCGAGGGCCCTCAAAAGAAACTTCGTTCCAAGTTGAAGGAAGCATTCCCCGAAGCCGCTCGGGAGAAACGTCAATTGACGCTGGACGAAATTACAAAGGCCAACGTTCCATACTTGGAAGCCGTGAACGAGGAGATCCTCAGGTTTAGCGTTGTCATACCCGTTGTTTCCAGGAAAGCCGTTTGCGACACTACAATCCTGGGCCATGCTATCCCAAAAGGGACCGAAGTCGAATTCGTTTTCAACGGGCCGGGCTTCTTGAAGCCACAGCTCCCCGTCAATAACGAATTGAGAAGTGAGACCTCCAAGCTATCCAAAATTCGAGACTGGGCTAGAGACGACGTGGACCAGTTCCTCCCAGAAAGGTGGCTGGACACGGACCACAATGGAAACGAGGTGTTTGATGCTCTCAAAGGTCCGATGATGACTTTCGGAGGTGGACCCCGAGGATGTTATGGCAAAAGACTCGCTTATATGGAGATGCGGATTATTCTTGCCCTGCTAGTTTGGAATTTCGAGTTCTTACCCATGAAGTCCCAGCGAAGACCTTTCGGCTTGCTTGAAAATATCACTGTGGAACCGTCGGAGTGTCTGATAAAGATCAAGACTTTGATCCAATGAAGAAACCCTTGATATGGACCTTGACTAGGCACTCTCAATCGGACCTACAAATTCCTTCAAACTTAAGATACTTATCTTTTCACGGGGGGTTTTCTTCTAGTTCTTTCTCTTCTAGTTCCGGAAATATGCTGGACTATGCATGATTGACGGCTAAATTAATTCCAGTGAGGGTTACCTGGTATCGGCCACGATACACTGACAATGGTTCTCAAGTGATTTTATTATTAGAGGCTCGACTAGTAACCACTGTAGATATATTTCAATCGTTATGTTCTATCCCGGATCTGACTACCTCGACAACACGCAAGACCCGTCCAAGTGTTGTCTTGACACGGGTCACCAACCGAGGTAATCTTGTCTCTTATATAACGGGACTCAGATCTTGGTGAAAGGATCATCAAAGTACCAGACTGGGTCACCGTCCTCACTAACTTCGGTCTGTGTGTATCCGTTGCCCAGAAACTGGAAGGTGTTGTTGGTCTTGTAGGTGAGATCGTAGTCCTCCCAGCGGACTTCTTTGAGCAGTTCAAAGAAATGTAGACGACTGCCGGGATAAATGGCGGTGACAGGGCCATGGATCTTCCCATTCTTGAACCACGATCGGCAAGCTGTGGAGGGCATTAGATATCAATACGGCGTTTGTGAGTTCTTGGGATCAAAAACTTACGTGAGGACCACACGAGACGTTTCATCAGTTCGTGCGTGTGGTTGTATAGGTCCTTGATTGCTTTTTCTTTTGGCTCAAACGACTTGATGTTCTCTCTCTGGAACTTTTCAATCATCTGGAATGCATACCGTGTATACCATTCGAGGATGGGTAAGATGGAGCTGTGGCTAGCCGGACCGTTGGGGCCAATCAACACTTTAATAGTCAATACCTTACGTCAAGCACATCCTCTCATCATGTTCGAACTCACAGAAAAAGTTGGGAAAATTCCTCACGGTGACTCCCAAATATCCAATTGGGAAATCTCCAAATTGCTCTTTGATGTCGGCACCGTTGCGACCGATCAGCTTGAAGTGTGGTGTAAAGGATGTGTCGAAACCTGTGGCGCAGATGACGACGTCGACTTCATGTTCCGTGCCGTCTTCGTCGACGACGCCAGTTTCCGTCAGTCTCACCACCGACCTGTGCACCGGCTGAACATTCTCCTTGGTCAGGGACTGTAGATATCCACTTCCAGGCGTCATTCGGCGACATCCCAAAGCGAAATTTGGTGTCATCCTCGCCGTCAGAGCCGGGTCACCTCCGAGTTGGTCCTTCATGATACTGGCGATGAGGTCGCGTGAGTTTTTCTGGTCTTTGCCCTTGGAGTGCATGAGGGTGAAGCGTTTGTTGAGCTCGCCTTCGATATCCCGGCAGTACTTGACGTGAGCCTCAGGGTTCTCTCGGAATTCCTTGAGTTGCTCCTCGGAGTATTCGAAATTGGTGCCACCGGGTCCGGCGTATCTGGCTCCGAATCCAGTGGTGATCCACACGGGAGACCGCAGGAATGCCGTGAGCTTTTTCACCTTTGGTTGAATATTGGGGACTATCTGGACGGCCGAAGACCCTCCTCCGATCACCGCGACCGTCTTGTCGGTGAGATCGTAGTCCGCGTCCCACTTGGCGCTGTGCATCAATTTGCCCTTGAACAGATCAAGGCCTGGGATGTCGGGATATTTCCAGGAGTTGAGCACTCCAGAACCGCTGATGAGAATGTCACACGAGTCTGTTATTCGTTCTCCGGCTGGGTTCAGAATCTTGACGTGGTACTTGCCGAGTTCCTCGTCCCAAACTGCTTCTTCGACCGTCGTCTTGAACTGGACATACTTTTCAAGATTGTACTTGACGGCGATGTCTTTGAAGTACTGCCAGATTTCCTCGGATGCCGAGTAGAAATGTGACCAGTTGGGGTTTCGAGCCCAAGTGAACTGGTAAGAATGAGAAGGAATATCACAGGTACAGCCGGGATAGCGATTTTCCAACCACGTCCCTCCGACGTCGTTGTTCTTCTCATAGATTTGTAGGTCGATGTTCTCGAGGGCTCTCTCGGCTTTGTAGGCGATTTGTAATCCTGCGGCGCCAGCTCCGACACAGATGATTCTCAGCGGGCGCTTGGCGTACAAAAGCTGCTCAGTGACTCGATAGCCATCAAAATCTTGGTTGTACCATTCATTCTCGTGGATGGCGTCTGAAGGCGGCACGGCGTCGAGGTCCGGCTGCGCCGAAATCAGCATCACCGGTTTGTTGATCATGGCTGGCTCTGAAAATCCGTGGACGTCTTTGAGATTGTTTGCTTGATTTGTTTTGACATCTAACACAGCAAAAGATATGGGCTTGTGTTTGGGTTCCCGAATTTGCAATGAATCATTATAAGGAAGGCCTCTCCAATGATTGTCCCGAACTCACCTGATCGTTGCTCGGGCGGTTCCAAGACGCTGCATACAAAGATTGGAGTCGACCCCAGATCCTCGGTTCTCGACAGGTCCATGGACATCACCCGATAGCCGAAGGCGATAGACGACATGAAGACTACAACGCAGCATTCGGGTCATCGTCCGAAAAGGAGAAGCGGGGACTGACCTTTGCCGAACAGTAAATTTGCGGAGCACTTTTACGTGGTAAGCTCCAACAAAGGACTTCCAATCACATGGTCATTGAAATGATCAGAACAGCCTCTGCTGAGGTTCATGTTTACACCCAGACTCTAGGTGTTAGTCGGGGCTTTTTCTTTGGAAATTAGTTGCCAATCGCCTTTGCCTCCAGACTTGACGAAAAATACAATACGCTACTCACGACACCATTCGACATCAACATCTCCCGAGTCGGAGAAGATGGTTTCCAGCGAAACCTACGAAGTGGCCTTTGCAGACCCTCCAGGAACCAACCTGGCAGGCATACCTACCACCAATCTAAAGTTGTTCTCGCCATACGTTTCCCACGGCTTGCCGTACGATGTCGCTTGCGCAAAGCACGTCTCTGAAACCTTTCATGCCAAACGAGTTTATATAATCGCCTCTGGTACCCTAGCGCGAACGTCAGATAAGGTTGAGAGGTTGATCACAGCTATCGGTAAAGATAACGTCGTGGGAGTGAGAAAGGGAATGACTCCCCATACTCCGTGGTCAGAGATACTTTCCATCACTGGGGAGTGCAGAAAGCTGGATGTGGACTGTGTGGTGACGTTGGGAGCCGGAAGTACCACAGATGGCGCCAAAATCGTCGTACTGGTAACATCTCCCTTCCATGTAGTATGCGGTGATATGTTGACGAGTCTTGTCAGGCGTTGGCCAACGACATTCAAACCCCCCAACAACTGGCTAGATATTCGGTAGAAAGCCAGGACGTTCCCGACAATATCGCACAGCCCACTGTTCCTCTGATCACGATCCCCACAAGTCTATCAGGTGGCGAGGTAAGACCTCAATACAGCTATACTTTACAAGTGCCAGCAACTGATTTCGTATACAGTATTTCAGTCTTGGTGGAGGAACCGATGACAGCACGCATCATAAGCAAGGCTTCCTACATTCTGGAATGGGGTCCAAGCTGATCATCCTTGACCCCGAGCTTTGTGTGACCACCCCTCCGTATCACTGGCTAAGCACGGGGATTCGTAGCGTGGACCACTGCGTGGAAGCCCTTTGTTGCCTGACCGCGACCGAAAAATCAGACAAAAAGGCTGAGGCAGGACTTCGACAGCTAGTTCCCAATCTGTTGAAATGCAAACGGGATCCCAACGACGTCGAGGCTCGTCGACAATGCCAGCTTGCGGTTGTGAACGCTATGGACAACATCCGTGCCGGAATCCCCATGGGCGGTAGCCATGCGATTGGACACCAACTCGGTCCTTTAGGAGTTCCTCACGGCATTACCAGCTGCATAATGTGTCCGGCAGTTATGAAATACAACATCAAGCACGGCAAGGACCCCGAAATCTTCAAGAGGCAGGAGAAAGTGAGAAAACTTCTGTGGTCGGAGCCAGAGGTGGCCCACACCTTGAGAAATGCGTCTTTGGATTCCAACTCGGACCTTGGAGACCTGTTGGACGCCATCATTCGAGCCCTAGGATTGCCGAGGACACTAAGTGAGGTAGGAGTTACTGACAAAGAGATCAGCGGTTTGTCGACGAGGGCTCTCGAAGACTTTTGGGCTCCCACTAACCCTATTCCACTTCTCAAACCGGAACAAGTTACTGAGATTCTGATGGAAGTGAAATAGATGTATATAAATATACATAGCAAAGTTTCCGCTACACTATTGAGAAATAACAATTAAACATCTTCATCGAAAGGTCTCGATCGTCCACTCGGACTTTCAGCTCGTCCTGCTGCTTGATAAGTTCTCTGAGTAAAATGGCCGCTCGTTTCGCATTCCTCGTAGCACCAGAGCTGAGCTTGAAAGGCGGCAGTGATTGTGAGTCGGACTCTTCATCCTCCAGTACTGGCTTCGCTTCACTTAGCGCCTCTAGCTGCTCTATGGCCCAGGTGCGTTGTGTTTCGTCCTTGCACTCGCACCCAAACATGAATAGAGGCCACAGGAGGGCTGGATGCACGACCTTTTGCTGGGTCTGCTCACTGATTTCTCCGTACGCGCGCTGCATGCTGTTCCAAGTTTCCCCCAGTGCACGACTAGCCGTAGAGGACAGTGGGAAATTCCACCAGCTCACGCGATGGAGATACACGAACAAGATCCAGAAACTCGCAAGGTACACGTTGAAGATCTCTTCGAGCCTGGTGGCGACGTCACTCGAAACCACCTGCATCAGTTGCTCGGCCTTGACCGAAATCACCGTGGGCCGAGAATGCCAAAGCTCAAACAACTCGGTCTCGATTTGTTTGCACGCCAAAATTACCTGGTACTCGTCCTCGGTCGTCGAACGGCTGCAGTGGTGCTTGTTGTGGGAACTGATCCGTCTACAGTACGACTGTGACGACAGGTACCACTCTAGTGCCGGTTGAAGAAGCGAGTTCAACATGGCCTGTTTTACCTGGCCCATGCTGAGAGACAACCTGCTGCCATTATTCTCGAACTGGAACTGCGACTGTTCGGTGGATAGTGCACTGAGAGCAGGCGACTCGGAAGACTCGGTGTCAGACTCGTCTGCCATGACGTTTCTTGCTTCGTCTTCGACCTCCAATGTGGTAGCGGACGTGATCCGCGTCGGGTAGCGACTAACGATCCGGAGCGCCTTTTGCGAGAGCAATGCGTCCCCGCCGAGATGGGTCGCTTTACTGTCCAGCGTGTTCAGCCATGACAGCAACTCTTGGGAGTCCCGGCTCCAGGTCGTTTCCGTTGCGATGACAGCGTCGGCCAAATCACCCGGGAACAGGCCACGATTGGCATCCTGGTCGTGAATCACTTCAAACCATGCGAGTAAGAAAACGGCCGCCAACATGTACTCACGCGTCCTGGTCTTCATTCCAGAGTTGTTCTTGGAGAGTTTCATACGGATCTCGCTACAAGCGGCCCGATGATGACCCAGAATGCGTTTCATACATTCATTCCGCTCATGTGCGCCTTGACCGCAGGTCTCATTCATGGATAGAAGCTCAGCAACACAGAGGAGTGCACTATTGACCGCTCGACTCTGCTCACTCATCTTGTGAAAGTAGCGCTGTAAGCGTCGCCACCGCTTGAATCCGCCAATCAAAACAGCCGCTGGAGGCTGTGCAATCTTTTGGAATAGTTGCTTGAGCTGTGCGCGTTGGCTTTCTGATGAGAGGATTTCGTCGTCATCAACGTGTCTGCTTCTTGGAATACTAGAGTGATTTTGAGGCTGTTGAAGGGGTTCTCGTCTCTTCTCACTCCCCAAAGAAGATTCTGCCAATGATGGAAAGCTCAAAGGAATATCACCCCATGCGCCTACCATTCCATGGCTTCGTCCCTCCCGGTCAGGTGCTGGGCCTTCTCGTGTAGAGGGATTCGCGTTGTTAGCCCCCGGGGAATTAAACAGCAGGTCCTGATCTCCACTGTCATGACCGCTGCTGTGAATACCAACGTTGGGCGGATTTGAGTCGTCCGGGAAGATGCATGGCCATTCACCAGCCCATGAAGTGAATTGATCGTCGACAAGGTCGTTCAGGAAAAAGTTTTTGGCCTGAACCGAAGAGCTCATGTTGGTATCTTCTGGAAGGTAAGAAAGTAGTGCCGAGACTCCCTGAGTAGGTGGCATCACAGTTGTTGCGGTGTGGACATGGTGCGATGCAGAAGGCGCTTGTCTCAATAACCCAGATTCCCCTGTAACTCGAGAGCCAGCGTAGTGGTTCCTCGCCGCTCGTTCTTGCTGCTGCAGCCGCTGGGCCTGTGGCAGATAATAACAGTCGAGCTGCAATCGAGTGCAGTGACCGCAGACAGGGTGTACCTCATCACACCGAACCCTGCGTTGCTTGCAGTTGGCACAGCCGGTTCTCGAACGAGGACCCGAACGGCCTAGTTTCTTCCGACGAGACCCTCCCGGAGGGTAAGAGTCCTGCATGAAGATGAGGCCTTTTGTTCCTCGAGGTTGCATCATTGGATGAGAAGGGTGTCCAGCATAGATTGTGACTATACGAGCAATACAGTCGATGCCCGAACGTGAGAATCGCGTACCCGTACGGAAGGGGAGTGAGAGAGACTCGGAAACCCGGGGAAGCGTGACCAGAGAAATGCCGTGCCAAATTGGTAAGGCGGGGTAATGGTCCGAATCATGTCTTCTTCCACAAGAGGTGGCGATTCCACTTGCTGCCCTTGGCAGACTCACCGTTGCCGGGCTCGCCGGGCTCTGGTAGTGCCTTTCGGAAGCTTTGTTCGGGCTCGGGTGGATTGTATCTTCCCTCTAACTCGCTCCGGATTGGCCTCGGCTTGCTGTTCATCTCATGTCAGAGCCTTGGACAGCGTTGGTCACGAACGCGGTTTAGAGTGGATGAGAAGGCTTTATGGTGATGTCAGTATCGTGCTCAGAGGCGTGTGATGAACCTTTTTCAAAAAACGTGGGAAGTGCTGATCTCTGTACTTAGGGTTTCTATATGACTCGGTATCGAGAATCCCATCTCTTATTGCGACCGAGTCTGGGTCAAAACCCTGTGTGGTGACGGGACTCGAGTCAATATTCACAATTCCAACGCGTGCCCTCGGTGAACGCGGTGTCGAATGTACTTTGGAAGAAACTGTGCTTAAAATAAATTGCGAAACTGGATCCATTCCGGATGATCAGCTCGATCAATCGCAGTTAGACAGACACTATGCATAGACTTGACCCTCCCTTCCGCTAAACTGGCGAGCTATACTTTGCAACAAATTTCACACAGCTTCCACCCGAGTGTGTTCGCCCTTCGGTTCAGAGGATGGTATATGCACATCCTCAATCGGGCCGTGGTAGACCTCGTGTTCTTCGTCACCAAATAATGCTCCAATCTCTTCCAGAGCCAATCCTCGCGTGTCTGGAAAGAAAAGGAAACAGGCAATGGCGAACAGGTAAGCAGGGATGATGAAACACAGATAGAACTTCCAGCCGATATTCCTAACATGCAGGGTCAGCTTGATTCTTGCTTCGATTAATGGACGTTGACTTACTCAAATGCAGTCGGCGCTGCCTGGAGCCACATAATGTTCATCAAGGCGACAGCCGCAAGACCGATAGTTACTCCCTTGCTACGAAGATGAGTTGGAAACATCTCCGGATACCAAACCCATTGCACTTCATCCAAGCACAATTGGGAGAACGCCTAGGAAGTCTTAGCCCGTGGTCCTTTGGGTTTGTAAAGATAGACTGACCATATAGCAAAATGTCATTGCTACGGCAGCCCGGAGGGCGGCTTGATTTTGTCCAGGCATAACAGGGTAATTGGCTACCAGCGCAGCCTCTACAACGAGGCATGTCGTGACCAAAGTCGTCCCGAGAGCGACAATTTTGTTCCGGGGTAGCAACTCGATCAAGAAGATACCGATGATGCCGCACCCGAAACCAAGAGTATTGAAGCCTGAAGTGTACAACAACACGGTCGAACCAGTGATTCCCAACCCCTTATAGATGATTGATGAGTAGTCTAGCCAGAATCGCCTTGGATCAGTAGTGTCCAATATCATCTCAAAGAGTCAACATATTTACTCACTGTTAATCACAAGTACGCCGGTAAACTGGATGCCACAGGCCAAACCTATCGCAAATAGTGTCCTCTTTCGATATGACTTTTTGGCCAGCATCGACTTCCAACTGCTTGGTAGTGAAGCATCGACTTGTAATTGAGCTTCAATTTGAGCGAATTCGAATCTTGCTTCTTCTGGCGCGTGAAGTCTTGCGAGGACCCTCCGAGCTTCATCGTGCTTTCCTGACTGCACGAGGTATCGCGGAGACTCAGGGAGCCAAGGCATACCAATTAGGACGATGACACAAGGAAGGCATTGGAAGGCAAATGTAGCGCGCCAGGCAGCGGGCTGTCGGTTGGTCAATATGTATTCATGGGCATGCACATGGGAAGGGTAGGAAAGTCTTACATGGTCCACGAAATAGAAGCCATATCCAACCCAGCAAGCAAATGTGTAGCCAAAGAGCAAGCTCGCACCGTGAATATTCACAAGAGCTCCACGGTTTTTGGGTGGAGCAACTTCAGTCATCCACATGGGAATACTGCCCAACAACATCCACGAGCCAACACCAGCCACAAAGCGAAACACGAGGAACATGGCGATATTGACAGACCCGGCAAGTAAGGCGCCTGAGATAAGGACGAGGATTGCCGGGAAGGCGATGGCCCATTTTCTGCCCCAATGATCGCCCACAGGATTGATCAACAATGCCCCGACAAAGGCACCAGCCTGGAAGAGACCATTCATGGTCGAGATGAGAGACGTGGCATCCGATCTGGTGGCGAGTTCAAAGTATTCGATAAAAGTCGGTTGAGCTATCCATATGTGTCAGTCGAACCGGTATTATCTCTGAAACTGTACTGTAAGGTAAACACCTACCAAGCGTGGTTCCGATGATGCTGGCACTATAACCCATAGCAACCGAAGCACATCCCATGAACAAGATGACAGCGACATTATAGAACTGAAACTGCCGGCTAGCGACGTGCTCCGTTACGACTGGTTCCATGATTGATGGTCGATGGTGTTGTACCAAATGTGATGATAAAGAAGTGTTACGACTCGAAAAGAAGCACATGGCCGGGTGAGCGGTTCTATTTAGTATTAAGAAGCTTCTTTACACATGAGTGAGAAGTGGTGATGGCTTCGTGTGATCCCGCAAACCCGACCAAAGGTCATAGCGTCCCCATCTCATCCCGCAAAGTCCATACCCGAGCTTGCATGGGTACTTTCTAAGCATGGGGTTATGCGGAGTCCCAAAGACCCTGTAGTGAGGTAAGCAAACAATACCAATGCAAAGGGAAATCGGCTGTAGAGTTTCGACTTTCCTAAATTAAGTATGCGAAATACCCGACCATTAGCGACACCCGGCCCCACGAGAATGCCTGGGTACTCGGTATCTTGGTGGATTTTTGTGATTATGGCCAGCAACCTGACAATGACCAACCGTGTGTGATGTTATCCCGCTATTCCTTACCCGAGCTCGAATAATAGTCACTACAGTCAGGCAAATATTCTAGTTTGGTAAGATTGTATTTTATTACGATTTTATTCTTCTACTTGGCTGGGTTATATCATAGAAGGGCCCACACGTGCTCAAGCGCCACTGTTACCACTGTTTCACACGCTGTTCACCCGCTGGACAATCATAGCGCTCGAACCTCCCCCACCGTTACAGATACCAACTGCTCCATACTGCCCAACCTCCAGCTGGTGTATGAGAGTGGTTAGGATACGACACCCTGAGCTGCCCAAGGCATGCCCTAAAGCAATTGCTCCGCCGAAGATGTTCACCTTTGCGTTTTCCAAACCCAAGATCTATTGGTACTCTCGTCAGCTTGTAAGATTTTCACAGCAGGGAAACTATGACCACTTACACGCTCCGTAACACCAATGACCGCGGCAAATGCCTCGTTGACCTCCCAAAGAGTGATATCTTGTTTTCGTAGACCTCCCCTCTGCAGCGCCTTGGCGAGAGCCTTTGCAGGAGCACAGGAGAAATCAATGGGATCCACAGCTGCGTCAGCGTAAGACACTATTCTGCACAAGGCCCGACTGTTTGCGCCGTACTGGGCGACTAGGTCCGAGGAAACCAGTACCACAGCGCTGGCACCATCATTCATGGTGGACGAATTGGCTGCAGTAATTGTGCCGTCCTTCATAAAGACCGGTTTCAACACAGGGACCTTCGCCTCAACTAGTTCTTTCCATCCTTCATCTTCTTCGACAACAGTCTCTCCCTTTGGATCTTTAACCGTCACCGGGGCGATTTCATGATTGAATCTGCCCTCAGACCAGGACTGTTGTGCTCTTTTATAAGACCTAATGGCATATTTGTCTTGCTCCTGACGGGGAATTTGAAATTGTTTGGCCGAATGCTCAGCACATGTACCCATGTGAATCTGATTATAGGGATCCCAGAGGCCGTCTTTGATCAGGCCGTCTTCGAGGGACATATGTCCGAAAGCTTTGCTCTGACTCGCCCGTGGGGAGTAGTATGGCACATTCGACATGGACTCGAAGCCGCCTGCGACCTGAGCATCTGCCAAGCCGAGCTGGATGTTCTGTGCAGCCAACATCACCGCCTTGAGACCGGATGCGCATACCTTGTTGACTGTCACGGCCTCTACCGATGAAGGAAGGTCTGCGTAGGTCATGGCTTGTCGAGCGGGCGACTGCCCTTCGTTTGCTTGAAGGACGTTCCCCATGTATACGTCGGTAATCTTCTCCACTGGGATATTCGCTTTGTGGACAGCAGCTTTGATCGCCACGGCACCTAGCTGTGGTCCTGTGAGTGTCTTCAGGCCTCCATTGAACTGCCCTCTGTAAGTATCACTGCCACAGGCTGTATCCCCATGGGAGGGAAAGGGGAAGTCTCACTGACCTTCCCTGTAGGCGTTCTCGCGGCACTGATAATATAAACATTTCGCGCCCCTGATTCACCGAGACTTTCTTTGGGTTTCAGAAAATCTTGGACTTGTGTAAGCCTTGTGGACGGGGTTGAGGCAACCATCTTGCGCGATGTTACTTATTGAACAGCGTGCACAGAAAGTATAGACGCCTAGCTAGCAGACCAAGCAGTCTAGATGGTATTAGATATCAACTTACATGTTTGGGCCACAATATCAATCTTCATCGCGAAATCGACTGCAGTGATTGAAAGTTCTTGGCATGCTCTATTGCTGACTGACTGAATTGGCGAAGATTACTCCACTTCACTATGTCTACAACTTGTTCCATCGTGATCAAAATTTGCCGATACGCGACGAGCCTTCAATAGCCACTTGAGTCTCGCCAAAGAAGCTGAACTTACTCTACCTGAACGGCTAGGACTAGTCGACTCAAAAAGTTTTGTGTAGGACTACCTGAGTCACTACGGCAGGGTGGGCATGTCCTACAAACTACTACCATCGGTATCCTTTCTTACATAAGCATTTGTACCCGATACATAGGTCGAGATAACTTCCTACGTACATTGGAATCCTGAGACTTCCTACGCAACGAAATGGCAGAGAGGTCAATATGGAACGAACGAAAATCGCAAGGCAGCCAGGCTACGTGAATCCAGAGCTTGCAGAGGTGACTAGACCCACACAAGTTCACCAAATATGGAATCTAATCAACTATAGATACTGAAATCCAGCGGGCCCGTACGTGGTTTAGACGCCACCACAGATATCGTAGGCCTTCGAAAACAACTACGAGAAAGGAAACTAGCCTTGACCAGCGCTCACAAGAAGGGGACTACGAACATCACTGAAAACGACATGAGGATCAAGACTCGAGATGGGAGCGAGATCCTCATTCGAATATATCAGCGAGCACAAGGTGACCAAGGCCCAGTCATGGTCATGCTGCACGGTGGAGGATGGATCCTTGGAGATCTTGACAACGAGGCCCTACTGTGCAGAAGATGGTGCGAGGAGTGTGGAGGATTGAGCATCAATGTCGAGTACAGGCTTGCTCCAGAGTATAAATTCCCCACTGCTGTTTTCGACTGTTACGATGCCGTTCTATGGGTACGTGTCTTTCTTCTCCTCTTCTCCTCTGAACCACACCGAAACTGAAGGACAATAATAGACCGCCAAACATGTCCACAATTACGGTGGTGATCTCGCGAAAGGATTCGTCATTGCAGGTGTTTCAGCAGGTGCAAATATGGCTGCGACTCTATCCCATCTCTATCGAGACGAAGGTTTCCTGCCACGACTAACAGGACTCTATCTCTCTATCCCTTCCCTCCTGGCACCTGAAGCTGTGCCACCTGAATACAAAGGCGAGTATTTGAGTCGCCAAGAAAACAAAGACGCGCCAGTTCTGAACTCAGCCGCAATCAAGTGGTTTAGGGGTAAGTGCCATGACATCTTCCAGGTCACAATGTATATACCATGACTGATTTTCTTCCGTGTCTTAGATTGTTATCAGGATGACCCTCGGTCTCCATTGATGTCTCCCTTTGTGTTTGAGACCGGACACGCCGGGCTTCCCCCGACGTACTTCCAGGTTGCGGGGATGGATCCTTTGAGAGATGAGGCACTGATCTACGAGCGAGTCTTGAGGGAAGAATGCAACGTTCCCACCCGTCTCGATCTGTACCCGGGCTTACCACATGGGTTCTGGTCATGGTGGCCAACTGCAGGATTCAGCAAGAAACAGGCTCAGGATTCTATGGCAGGTTTGAAGTGGCTCCTCATCGCCGACAGTCAATCAAAATGATATCTGTCACCTATCTCAGGGCAGTCCAGGGTCTGGCATGAGAGCTGCCGAGACCTCGGTCCTGACACTATTCCCTTTCATATGCCAAGTGGAAAATAAGAAATTGAAATAGTCGAGCGGCATTCTCGAATCAATTCTCCGCAGAACAGAGATTACGATCATCAAGACATAGAAGTACTACCCGGGGTAATGTGACCAAAGCTCCACGCGGAGGACTGGAGTGTAAGACTTTCAGGAATCCCATTCGTTGTGGAGATTTCGGGCGAGGAGTAGTAGTGCATCAGGAGGCTGTTCGGAAGTGGACCGAGGACTACTTATTCCCGTACTGTACGATTTACTGTACTGCAGCGACACGGAAACTATCTGCACTCCGCAATGAACGAATGCTTGGTGTGCGGAGGTTTTTGTATCCACTTTACCCGCAGACCCACCTGCCATATTCGGAAGCCGATACCCGACGAGGCATTACCACTGCGAGGTCAGTAACAACCACCGTGAGATGAACACTACCAGAGACTGCCTGTTCATGCCTTGTCTCCCGAACGTCTATCACTTGTTCGGGATTCTCGAGACTAAAGTTTCTGGACCGAATCAAACCTTGGCCTTCTCAAGTGGGAGTAGCTCGGGAGCACAGAGCTAGATTGGTGAAGACTGTTTCGAAGGAATTTGGAGTGTATCAACTTCTCGTATTATTCACCAGATCAGCAGGAGGCATTGGTACGATGCAATAACAAACAAAGACAGTGCTGCAGAGCGACAACTTGAAAGACCGGGTCCGGTACAGCATCAACTGCGCGCGCCCATCTACAACATCCAAAAGAAAAGGATAATGTTACAGCAGAAAGAGTCCCCTCGACGGGCGTCCATCATCAGAGGTCCTCGTACGCCTGGCTTGTTGGACTGGACCTTCAATGATGTGCTCAGAGAACAATCGAAGCGTCGGCCACGAGACACCGCCATTTTGTGTCCGCACCAAAACCGCAGGGTCACTTACCATGAGCTCCAACAACGTTCGAGGACGCTGGCTGCGGTGATGCTCGCAAATGGGGTCGTTCAGGGAGACCGGGTCGCAGTCTTTCTTGGAAACCGTTCAGAGTATATCGAGGTAATTTCTTGGTCTCTCCCATACACGTTGCCGCGGTAAAACTGACTGTCCCCCATGGAGATCTTTTTCGCCTGCGCCAAACTCGGTGCCTATGCGACCTTGATCAATTATGCAGCTTCTGCATCCGAGTTAAACGCGGCGCTGTTATCAACAAGTCCTAAGATGTTATTCACAACCTTGACCACGTCACGATATGACTATATCTCCATGTTGAATGGCTTAACGGACAGGTTTTCGAGTTTGGAACACATCATCATCCTGGAAGATATATCGGGGACTCCGTACCACACTTCTGAAAGAGGATTCTTAAGTTATCAAGAACTTTTCCATTCCAGCACTAGCACTGCAACAGACATGGACAAGATTGAAAGGAATGTCAAGTGCGCAAGCATTCTGAACTTACAGTTCACGTCTGGAAGCACAGGATCGCCAAAAGCTGCAGCTCTCACCCACCACGGCATGGTCAACAGCGCGAGATTCATCGGCATACAGATGAATCTCAAACCTACGGACAGGATCGTCATCCCTGTCCCGTTGTTTCACGCTTTTGGGTTGATTATAGGTTAGTACAGCTGCCTATACTCCTTTTTTTTGTCATATCGAATTTGATCTTGAACAACTCGAGAAACTTCTGCTGACCATCTAGGTGTCTGTACCGCCTTCGTCCATGGAGCAAGCGCTGTATTACCGTCGGAGTATTTCGATGCAGGCGCTACACTGTCGGCCGTTGATAGATTCCAATGTACCGGTCTATACGGTGTTACCACCATGTTTGTCGATGAAATGTCACATCCACTCTTTACATCCACCAAGCGCACTTCTCTCCGGTAAAAATTTCCCCCCAACCCATGCACATGGTGATTCAGTCCCTCAACGAAGAAAAACTAACACAAGAAAGATTTGGCATAATGGCAGGCTCTGCGATGCATGAAGAATTGCTGAACCGGGTCATGACGTCCTTCCCCATCCCGGAGCTATACACAAACTGGGGAATGACCGAGCTATCGTCCATCGCCACGATGACGGTGACCGATGACTCCATGGAGAAAATGCTCAAGACTGCTGGGAAGCTATTGCCCCATTTCGAGGCCAAGATTGTCGAACCCAATACCGGCCGGACGCTCCCTTGGGGCCAACGCGGTGAAATCGTGGTCAGTGGCTTTGGAGTCATGCACTCTTACTATGGCAACGAGATTCAAACCCGCAACACAATCCGCACACACCCTGAGGATCTTCTCCCTGGCCAGTTGGGACTCGACGACAACGGTTGCCCGAGAAGGTGGATGCACACTGGGGACGAAGGTTATCTCGATGACGACGGCTACTTTGTCATCACGGGTCGCATCAAGGACCTCATCATCAGGGGTGGTGAGAACATCTCGCCAATGGAGATCGAGGCGAGGCTTTACGAGCACCCTTTGGTCAAGCAAGCCGTGGTTTTTGGGGTGCCCAGTGGTAGATACGGCGAGGAGGTGGCGGCCATGTTGGAGCTGGAGGACAAGTGCGTCGAGCGACCATCGGACAAGGAAATAAAGTCTTGGGTCAGGGAGTCTCTGTCACGATACAAGGTACCGGTGCACATTTGGTGGCTGGGCGACAAAGGACTAGGAATACCGACGGAGTGGCCCAAGACGACAAACGGAAAGTTGAGAAAGGCAGATATTCGGGCCATTGGCGAAGGTGAGTAAAATTGTTGTCGTGACTACAAGCGAGGATAATTTTGCACTAACACTTCCAAAGCTTTATTGAGGTCCTGTGTTGCTGAGAAACAGCTTGTACCGTCACTCTGAACTTGTATCCAGTTGAGCAGTCGTGTCGAGTGTAGGATAAACGGTGTACGTTGGGAACTGGGGACACAAGAAACTCAGAGGATTCAGGGCATGGTGGGTTTAGATGCCCAGGAAATCAAAGCTGTCTAGTTGAGGTTGACTCAGCCATCCTTCGGAAAGGAAGTCGAGGATTGAGTTTTGAGAATCAGGTGGTGGTGGGAACGTCATGTCGTAGACAGGGTTGTTGTGAGTATTAGACCTAGACTCTCGAGTGCCCTGTTGGCGCAGATCTGAAATGAGTTGTTCCGTATCGGCCGCACCCATGTATTCAGAAGAGACAGGATGCTTGAATGGCGCAATAGATGTCAGGGTTGATAGACAGCGTCTTGCCGATGGACGGCATACGCTGTATTGAGTTAGCAAGCCAAGTGCGTCTTCCATGCTATGATTCAGAGCCAGCGGCTCGAGTGTAGCGACCACATCTTGCTTGTGCATCGCTACGGCAATTGTCGTCGCGGCAGTATAAATATCTGAAGAAGAGGATATTTGGTTAGGACATGATGAGACAAAAGTCAGACTTTCAAGATCCCCACGTACACAATATGTTCATCCACCACGGAGTAAGCATGGTACTTTCGGCGTGACCATTGATTTGCGCTTTGCATAGTCCCACCATTTCTTGAGCATTTTTGAGACACGACGAAGTAATGTACAAAAGGGTCGACTGTTTGAGGCCCAGTGAAGTTGTTGTCCGAGAAGAATCATGATCCGCCAAAATGAGCTCGGCGAGACCAGGACGGTAGAGCATGATGCATACTTGTAGATATCTGTAGACAGAGGATCAGTCCCGGTTCGAAATCCTACAATTGCCGGCTTCAATGATGTCAACATTACCGTTGTCTCAGAGTTTGAGCTTGACACAAGAAATATGGACCTCCCTGTGTTGTTGGTGATGTATTGGAGATTTTCAGATGGCGAGGTAGGTTGTCCTCCCACCGTGCAAGTTTCTCTTCCATCGAAGTCACCGTAGATACGAATGAATCCGGAGCGATGGTCCTCATTTGGGGCTTGGCCTCTGGTACGTATACTTTCAATAGTATCTCGTGGAGAACATCAAACAGTTCGCTTGAAGCCTTGAAAAACGTATGTGCTGTGTATCGATCGGCACGAATGCCATCAGTGACTCGAGAACCACTTCCCGAGTCCACATCGTCGTCCAATTTGATATATGAGGTTGCGTTGAGACTCACGATCGGCGCCTGACCAAGGCACATTGCGACCGCTCTCGAAGACCGTCAGCATCCGACCCTAAAAATCATGTCTTGGAGGCTTACCTATCTATCAATACACAACAATGCCACACACGTTTCGACAGTGAACGTTCCAAGTCATCTTGAAGTCCGTCCAAGATCGAAACACGGTTCAGTCCGAGGCACTCCGCAATGCGAGCACTCAGACTGACCATGAGCCAGCACTGCTGAGGGCGATCGGTACTCAAAAGGAACTGGGCACATATGAGTGTTGTCTGGAGTTGAGCAAAAGACCATCCGTCGAGAATGTTGATCGAAAGAAGATTTCGTGCTCTGGTAAAGTAAGGAGCGGCTGGATCATCGTCTGAGGAATCAGGTGGTTGATGACTCTGCGTTGCAAGGGCAAACATGAAGTTCAATAGGCAATGGAGAGTACGCTGATCTGTCGTGCTATCCGTCCCGAGGTAGATCGTTTCCACATCAGACATGAACCTGGGCAAATCGAGGAGTGGATACATCGGATAGTGGTATTTCCGATAGATGTCTAATAGTCTGTGCAGTTCTTTCCTAGAGGGCAGCAGGAAGTCTTCCCCGGAGGCTTTGTAAGAAGCCGATGAATTTGGCATTCCAAGGGTTGCCAGCGTAGCTGCATTTTGCTGCTTACTAGGTGGCCTGCTATTGGACCCTTGTTGGCGTAGAGTCGTATCGGCGCCAGGTAAGAGTGTCTGTAAGAAACCTCCAGAGCTCGAGAGTCCAAGTTCTCCTTGTTGAAGGCGGCCCACATTGGGCGAGTTTGATATGGAATGAATGCTACGTGGAGATGGGCTGTAACGGGTTGATGAGGTAGCATGGTTCGGAAGTAGTGCCGTTGAGGACGTATTGTCACAAACTATGGTATTTCCATTCCAATCAAACGACTGACGGGTAGCCAGAGGCGTTGGTGAGGTCTGATTTTGATTCTGCGAATAGTGAGGTCCATCATTAGACTGTCCACGGTCCAGACGGCCCGTTGTTGTCTCTCGGGCCTCCTGGACTCGAACAACTGTCGTCGCGATGTATTCACAAGTGCTGGTTTCTTTCCTTGAAACGCATGTTACACAAACTAGGAAGAAATGGTGTTAGCAGTTCTCTGGCAGCATGCTGTGGCAAACCATACAAGGGTGCTCTCCGCCACAGCGTACTTTGCGTGCTCGACAATTGCTACAGGCGAGAGCAGTCTTCTGACGCTTTGTGGGGCGGCTACCATCCGCTTGAAATGGCATAGCAGGAGCCATAGTAGGCATGAAATTTATATGCTTGCCCCATGAATTCTAAAGAAGAAGAAGTTGTCTGTAGACATTCGTCGTTGCTACAACCCCGCATTGTACCGTAGTAATGGCAATGAATGTACGAGTACGAATACGAGTACGACAAGAGAAAGTCGGTGCTTGTCATGATGACTAAGATTGGAGCTTCACCGTGCCGTGGAGTCTCACAGCAACCTCGACTACTGTAGTCCTCGCCACCGGAGTCCATTCCTGAGACTGGGTAGCCAAAAGGATTGCACTCCTTGGCTAATAGCATCCAATAGATATACGAACGACCTCAAATATATGACAACCGCAAGGGCCAACGAGGTCTATCAACCCGGAGCCAAAGCTACTGCTCTTATATGTGTATTCCGTACAGCACACAGCTCTCGATATAGGTATTGGTAGACTAGCTGCGCACAACTGATTCGACATTCTGTGCTCTGGCGGGCTGCCCCCAACACCTCCAAGGGGAAGTAAGGTGAAGCTGAAGCCGAGGCTGACCCAGCTGAATACCTAGCCTTCGCCAATTGCGACTTCTACTTGTTTTACACTCTCAGTGCATACAATTGAATGAGTGAGTTGACTGGTATTGCTCTTGGCGAACAAAAACTCATCCCATAACCCCTTTTTGAGGGGGTTATGAGAATAGAAAACCAGGAAACCTGATTTTTAAAGCTGCAACCGAATGGGACTCGAACCTGGTCTCTACCTGCTCAAGCAAACTCTCTCCCTCTGTCTCCAATATTGCAAAGATCACCACTATACAATGTGCATAGCGCTTTCAAACATGATCTCGCAGTTGGAAAACAGGAAAGGAAGATGCCTTTGCTGGTTAGACCATGAAGGAGGCCCATTGGTGACAGAAATTTGAACTACATAATCCATCAAGTGAACATTTTCCGTTGGTGAATACATGGATATTGTCGCCAAGGAGTCGTGTTTGATATATGGCGTTGAGTTGTGAATGTGAAGCTAGGCATGTCGGTTGCAAAAAATGGTCAAATATTCTTTGCGGGGAACAATCCTCTCGTCGGTCAAATAAACGGAGGAACTTTGCACATTCTCGTCCAAGATATGTCTCAACGGCCGTACGGAGTACCACAGAGTACATATTAATTCACAATTTCAAGCCATGGTCGACTCTAAACTCTTAACAACTGCTTTGGCAGTCATCGACGGGTACAACAAGTGGGACATGGATGCCATTTTGGCTCCCCGGGCCAAAAACTGTACCCAAAGAGTATATCCCTTCCACGGTACTGGGTCCTTATGCAAACGAGTACTCTCTCATGATGAAAATGACGGAATCTCAGGACCAGGTGTGGGAGATTAAGGACTTTGTTGATAGTGAATACAGCTCGAGCTTCTTTGCAAGTCTCGCACAGTACATCGAACAAGGTGGACCATGTATCCGCGACAAGTGAGATCGAAGCCCAGAACTACCTCATCAGATCAGAAGTGCTTTGGAAGGAACACCTTGGTGGTCTGGCGCCTTGTCTATGATGACCGTCTACTACTGATACTTTCAGTCGATGGGGTTACTCAAGACAAGACTATACAAGTGTGTATCTTGGCCAGTGTCAACGTGGGAATCGGATACGTTGACGTCGATACTTTGTAGACCCTGATGAGGACCAACATACCTACACTGGGTCCATACCCTGGTATCTGTATTCCCAAGAAACCACGTGTGTGTCGAGATTGAATATAATTGGGAGGTGAAACATTTCGTACATTCTGTCATGTACTGTATGAAGTAATGCCAGTCGATGATCAGCCGAGACAAAATGTCGACGATCGGGCCGGGATTTTTTTCTCCAATTAAAAAGCCACGCGTTGTCACCTTTTCCCAAGCACCGCAAAAACCAACGTCGTAAACAATTGTGTGAACGTCGTACTCCGTATCACATAAAGGTACTTGAATATCCTCGGATTCTCTCAGCAACCATATCTCCCAGCACCGGTCCAAGCTTGCTCGAGATTTGAACACATCATGGTCTCGTCCTTGGTCGCCGTTGTTGCGACAGCTCTCGCCCTGGGCACATCCGCCGCTCCCGTACCCGCGTCGGGCACGGCGGAAGGCTTGGACATCTCGACTACACTCCAGAACATCCTCTCCAATACCCATAACAGTGATGCATACACATATCCGACAGACCTGACGAGAGGGATTGTTCCGGTAAGTACACCCCCATGATTTTTTCAAAGTCTCGCAATCCCGCCCACTTTGCGTCGTCTGACCTGGGACCATGGCATTGCCAACCACAGAAACCAATCCACTCGCACAACGACTACTGGCGGGACGTTCCATTCTACACGGCCCTGTCAGTAGGGTGCATCTCGACCGAGGCCGACGTGTGGCTGTACAACGACACTCTGTACGTCGGCCACGAGCAATCGGCACTCACGACGAGCCGGACGTTTGACAGTCTGTACGTCCAACCCATCCTGGACACGCTGCGTCGGGAGAACCCAACAACACAGTTTGTCAGCAAACCGACCAAGAACGGAGTCTTCGACACGTCTTCGGGGCAGACCTTGTACCTGTTTGTCGACCTCAAGACCGACGGACCCAGCACGTGGCCCGTCGTGATTAAACAGCTCCAACCGTTGCGTGATGCAGGGTACCTGACGACCTACAACGGCACCGGCGTCACCCCGGGACCCGTGACCGTGATCGGCACGGGAAACACACCTCTAAATCTCGTCCAGGGCGTCGACGACCGAGATTACTTTTTCGACGCCAACCTCGCCCTCCTAAGCACCACTCAGTCAAACATCACGCGAGAAGTGAGCCCCATCGCCTCCACTCAGTTCAGCAAGTACTTTGGCACCATCAACGGGACCACGTTCAACGACACCCAGATCGCCACGCTCAGTCAACACCTTGCCGTCGCCAACGAAAGGGGCATCCTGGGTCGGTACTGGGATACCCCCGCGTGGCCAGTCAAGACGAGAAACGCCGTGTGGTCGACCCTCATCGAGGCCGGCGTTGGACTTCTGAATGCCGACGAGTTGGACGAGGCGGCGGGATTCGGTGGTGTCAATGGATATTGGTGATTTTCGTATAGAAGTCATGGATATACAAGACGAGCGATTTGCATTGCATTGCTTTCACCAGAGAAGTAATAATAATCTTGTTTCGACAATCCGCCGGTCATATATACACTCCAACCACCCTTGTGTATGTTACCCCATACATAAGGTTCTGAAGAGTTATCTACAACTTACTCTTTTCCTTCTTGACAAAAGCACCCTTCGCACTAACATCATAATCCTTGCCCTTCTTCCAACCCATCCACTCTGCGAGCGCGCTCTCGCCACCCTCGCCGGGTTTCAAGGGCTTGCCCTTCCAAGGCGACGTGGGTGTTCTCCCGGGGCTCTCCGTCAGGCCCACAATCGGTCTATGGTCGTAGCCTGCGGATTCCATCTCGGCGTGCTCCAACACGGGTACCGCACAGGCGTCGGTCCCGTCAAAGACGGCCTCCCACTCTTGTCTTGTCTTTGTCCTGAACCGCCTGGTGAACAATTCACGCATATATGGCCACGCTCGACTGTCGGTCCTGTCGAGTCCCTTTCCGGGTACGACCTCGTCGTGAGAGAACCCCAGTCCCTTCAGCAGCTCATCGTAGAATTGTGGTTCCAGCGCTCCGATAGACATGTATTTCCCTGCGTCCTTGCACTCGTAGCACCCGTAGTACGGCGCTCCCCCGTCGAGCGTGTTTGTACCACGCTCACCGCCCCACATGCTTTCTTTTGTCAACAACCTCGGGAATGTGCCTAGGTAGCTCACGCCGTCAACCATGTTGGCCTCGACGACTTGACCACGTCCGCTTGTGGACCGGTGGATCAAAGCGAGCAAGACACCCGTGAAAGCCGCGTGCCCGCCGCCCGCGAAATCCGCGAGGATGTTGCCGGGGGGCGAAGGGGGTGCGCCCCGGGCCCCCAACATGCTCAGCATTCCCGAGGCGGCAATGTAGTTGATGTCGTGACCCGCCATGGCCGAGTACTTGCCGTCGCGGCGGAACCCGGTCAGGCGCACAACGATGAGACGAGGGTTCGCGCGGAGCAGGACCCCCTTCGGGTCGAGGCCGAGTTTCTCGAGGACTCCCGGCCGGAAAGGGTCGATCAGGACGTCGGTCGTCGGGATGAGGGAGAGGAAGACGGCGCGCGACGAAGGGTCCTTGAGGTCGAGGGCGATCGAGGCCTTGTGGGAAGTGAGGAGGTCGGTGGTCGGTGGGCCGGGGCGGTCGATGCGCAGGACAGACGCACCCCAGTCGGCGAGCAGCAAACCGCAAAAGGGGCCTGATGGAAATATCAGGAGCGTTAGTATTTCATTCCTTGTGGTGGTATTGTAGATCGAGGATCAGATCCATCAGAGGATGCCAACGTACCAGGTGCTAGACCGCCGAGTTCTAGGACACGAAGCCCCGAGAGAGGGTGTTGTTGAGACGGCATGGCTTGTTTGCTGAGTGAGGTCAAGCCCGTGTCCGATATTGTGATGTCTTTAGACTGGAGACGAGAGGATGTGATAAAGACACCAGTTGGCGTCAAGAGCCCGTGGTAGCTTCCTACATGACTTTGTTGGTGTTATGTATGGAGGTCGATATACGCGGGAGAAACTGACTGGCCGCGGTTTCGGTGAATGAGCCAAAGTGACCGAGGTTCATTCGGCCCATGGAAAAAATGCGGGGATCAGCTTTAGCTGTCCACCGTACCAGGTTCTCGTACGGAGGAGTATTTCACGAGGCTAGCGAATGTTTTTGAACTCAGGGTCCGAGTAACTGGTATGACTACTGAGTACTCGCCTCTAAGCAGGTACCTGATTTACCGCGCTGCATTGTCTGGCAATAGATCATAGATCTTAAAACAGCTTGCTAGCCACCTTCTGAAGGATACCTCTCTCCTCGGTGGGATCCTGCTCAATCACATCCACGCGTCCTGTCCAGAGATCAATATCCTGGATGGGCACGATTTGTGTCTTTTTCGCCAACTTCCAGACAAGATAGAAAGTAGTGAATATTCTAATTGACAGGATTAGTACTTGACTTCCCTTAAAACATGGGAGTTTGACGTACGGAAGCCCAATATAAGCCGATATGAAGTTACGAGTGTCCCAGTTGCCACGAGTAAAGACGGCAAAGCCATTGAAGATTAGAACCATACCAAAAAACACCACCCCTCCCCAAGCCAGGTAGGGCTGGAATGGTGACTTGAACGGGAGAGTGTCACGGTCGATGTTGTGCAAAAGGAGCGCCCGGCGGAAGCGTGTGTAGGCCAAGCAGATGGAGAACCATGTGAGTAAGTATGCGATGGACACCAGGCTCGAGAACCATTTGAACACGTCGGCGCCGCCCGACGAGACCGTCATGTATGTTAGAAGGCCAATCGACGCAGTGACACCCACACCTACCCAGTTTCCAGTGGTCAGTGTGATTGTTTCGCTTTCTAGGTTCCCATATAGGGAAATACTAACAGTAAATGGGGACACCTCTCTTGGTGCACTTGAGGAAAATCCTGGGTGCTTGACCCTGGACCGCCAGTGCATAGAGATATCGAGAGCCAGTGTACAGGTCGGCGTTTGCCGCCGACGAGGCTGACGTAACGAGCACGGCATTGATGATGTGCGGCAGGACGGGAATGCCGGCGCTTCGAATGGCGACGATCCAGGGAGACTGTGCAATGCCGGTGCCGTAGAGGAGGTTAAGGTTGTCGGAGGGGACGAGCACTCCCACCGCAAACGATCCCATACAGTAAAAGATTAGAAGACGCCAGAAGACACGACGAATTGCTTTGGGGATGTTGCGCGTCGGGTTTTTCGTCTCGCCCGCGGCCACGGCCACCTGCTCAGCGCCACCGAACGCGAAGGCGGCGTTGATCAGGGTGTTGAAGAGGCCGAGAAAGCGACCGGTCGAGCCCTTGGCGATGTACTCGTTCATGGGTCCGGGATGCTTCCAGTATCGAAAGCCGAGTCGGTCGTGAGACGGTCCGCCGCCCAAGTCGAGGCAGAGTGCCATGATCAAGAGGCCCACAATGGTGAGGATCTTGATCGTGGCAAAGAGAAACTCGGCCTCGCCATACACCCCAACCGTGATGACATTGAGAACGACGAGCGCGACTAGGATGACGGTGATCCAAGCAGCAGGCTGTTGCGTCAATCAGTCAGTCAACGTTCGCTCCGGGGGCAGGTTAATGCGCTATAAGCCACACTCACGTTGATGTCCGTCCAGAATTGTATAAGTACCACGGCCGCAGAAGTTTCGGCGCTGATGGCAATGGCACAGTTGTACCATTGATTCCACCCAATGGCGAATCCGAAAGCAGGGTCAACGAAACGAGCGCCCAGCTGGGCAACCATACCAGGTAGAGGGAGCAAGGAAGCCATTTCCCCCAGGCATTGCATCTGTGAAGCACGGGATTGTTATTAACAGTAGGGCCAAGCTGTGGTCAACACTCACCATGGCCCAGATGGCCACTGAGGTAAAGCAGTAACCTAGCCAGAGCGACAACGGACCAGATGTGGCCAAAGCACTCCCAATCCCCAAGAAGAGACCAGTGCCAATGGTGCCTCCCAACGCAATGAACTGGACATGGCGTTCTTTGAGCGATCGATGGAGTTGTCCATTCGGGTCAGAGACGGCCGCCTGATCAGCGCTGATTGTCGCTTCGAGGTCTTTTTCAGTTGCCATCTTCGAATCCATTTGGATCTTAGTAGGATGGGTCATGGTTCATTCGAATGCTGAGGAGGACGATGCCTCGCCATCATGATCACAAGCGGACTCATATACTGTAGCGGGTAAAAGGGGTTCAGAAGATGATAGTTAGCATGATGAATTGACCGATCATCTAGGACTGGATCTAGAAATTGACTTTGGGGCTGGGAAAGAGTGAGGTGAGCATACGACGTATACTCGGAGGGTCAACTATCTGATGACAGCTTCCAGTCGCCACCAAAGCCTGATAAGCGATCGGGAATTGTTGCAACACAGAATTTCCCGATCTCCGATGTGGAAAGAAGTTCACCTTCCCCACAAGGCTTGCGACCTGGTTTTAACATCTCACCACGTAGATTATCAATGAACAAGAGGCTGGTCTTCAGTCCATTGAGTTTTTGCGTGGCTCATTCAATATTGCTCGTCTGATCATCTACAAACCACAAACCCGCCAGCATGCCTCTCGTCCAAAAAGAATTCACCACCCGACCGACCCATCCTGCTATCGGCGCAGCTCCCGTTTCACCACCATGCGAGGGTCAATGGTACTCGATAGGCCCCAAGATCTGGGAGTTACTCCTAAACGGCGAGAGCAACTCAGACCAAAAGTCCGTCCTACAGTGGTACGAACCAGGGGCGGTATCGGTCACTGACGAAATCATCACGCACACGTACATCGAAGAAGTATGTTTCATTGAGGGAGGGCTCGAAGACGTCACACTGGGCCAGGGCTGGACCCAGGGAGCGTATGCGTACAGATTGCCCGGTATGAAGCATGGCCCTTACAAAGCTTCTTCTCAAGGTTGTCTACAGTTTGTCAAGCTGGTACCGGCTTCCTACATGTCGAAAGAGTGACCGGGAATCGGTCAAGTATATCATTACCTTTCCCGCGACAGAACTTGTAATACAGAAAATAAATGGTTTAGAATAGATCTATCTGTGAAGTTGTGGGGTTTTTTACCTTCAAGGCATAATAAAAGTTATTATTCATTACCCGTCATAGCAAAAATCCACATCGATATTATCAATAACCTCTTGCCACGTCTGCAGATCCGTGAGTCCAGGGAAAGTGCCTGGAAAGAGTTGGTCTTGCCAGACAGGAGTTTTCCCTGCGTCCAAAGTAGACGGTGACACCATCTCCAGCGGCCCGACATTCATCAGAGCAGCATTCTGGTCGGTTGCCATGGTCAGATCAACATCAACCGGCACAACATTGCTTGGGCCATCCAGGTTGGGGACCTGTGATGCTTCTGGAGTCTGTCGCTGGGTCCCGGTGTTCCTTTGGGCGCTATTCTGCAGTTGTTGCTTCAATTTGGCGATACACATTTCTACCACCTTGATTTCAGCCAGGCCAAACTCGCTCAACCACATCTCCGACCTCTGCATCTCACAGTAAGCCTCTAGATCTTCGACCACGCCAGGAGTCTGCGGAGATTTGACCTCCCGGACGGCGATGATGCCCAGGATGATGGCGCTGTTGAAGAGTTGATGGGCAGCAAGGCTAGTTGCGTATCGCTTGGCGGCGTCCGTTGTATGGTTATTGAGCCGAGTCCCTAGATCGGCTCGTGCCGATGAAAGACAAGCATGTCTACTGAATTCGTAGCGATTGGTCATGGAATAGCGGAGCAGGAATGGCCGATGCAACGTGATGCGTGCGAAGTGAAAGCTGGTGTGCAGATACAATCGCTGCCATTTCAAGTAGCCATGCGTCTCGTCGAGGGACAGATCAGGGTCCTCCAGCGCGAAGTAGTGAGGGAGTGTGTCCTTCCACCTCATGAGTTTCTTATCAAGCGCCAATACATCTCGATAAGAGGCCGCGTGAAACTGGAAACACGCTTCCTGGATCTGCCCGATGACTTTGGCCAGTCGATATTCGAAAGACGCCATGGCACTGATTGTAGGGTTGGTAAGGGGTTGAGGCTGTGCTGAGTGTGCCTCGTCATCGGTCATGTCGTCCACGAAGATATTCTGAGGCTCTTCCAGAATGCTCTGAGCATCCGAGATGACCGACGGCCTCCCTAGGGCGAGGGAAATCATCCGGTCGAGCGTGTACAGATGACCCCACAGCCGTCGACGCGTCTCTGTTGATCTTTTGGGCAGTCCCCATTTATCTCCGTCTACGTGAAGACCCTGTGCAATACCGATTCTCGCGGCGAACCCAACCGTTAACCAGCTTTCAGCCAGTCTCTGGGTTTGGATCAGATACCGTGTGATCAGAACCCCGGCACGAACGAGGTCCGTACTTTCGCCGTAGAACGACGGAGCCAACACGATTGCCCTCCTCGAAGCCCAGTAGAACCTCAAGGAAGCTTCTTCATAGTCACGCTTCGTGTCCGGAGTGCTTTCCAAAGGGCAGTCTAGATAGGCGCCGATGGCAAGGATGACAAACAAAAGTGCAAGCCACCTCAAGTCTACCGTCGTAACGTCGTCGAAGCCCGATTTGCGCTCCCAAAACTGAACGTAGCTTTGTCGGAAAGACGTCGGATGCACGGCGTCAATGTCTTGGTTCACATCGTTGAAAAAGCGATCCACCAGGTGGTCCACGGTGGTCTTCTGCCTCGGGAGGAGACCCAACAGGTCCCAGATCTGTGAGAATGGACCAGACTCGTCACGAAACGGTCGTGCGTCTAGTGCTCTTCTCGATCCGGTCCCTGCAGGAATGACAGGAGCCGAAGAGTCGATCATGACGGCCGCCACCTGAGGCCCAAAATAAGAAGTACCATAAAATGCCGGAGCGCCTCTGGAGCTCCAGAGTTGCCCAATCCGCGGCTGCTGCGACTGAGATGGCATGGCTCGTGTGTTTGTCGTTGCCAGTCCACCGCTCCCAGTCACTTCCACCACTTCGTCAGGAGTCGGAGACCGTGAGCGGAGTTCTGGCGCACGGCGCTTTGGGTCCCGAGGTCGCTTTTCCCGGCATCTAGGCTCCGGCTGGTGCTGTGGAGGCGGAGGACCAGAGCAGAGATAACTAACACCTCGTCGAATGCAATTCATGCAAGGTAGGTTGCCATTACACTATCAAGTCTCACTCAGTCAGCCCCGTGAATAGGCAATATAACTATCGAGGCCAATAGATTTAGGCTTCAGAAGCGAACTGGGTCTCTCCGAATATGGCCCTGAATTCTCATTCGATGCCTTTTCGGTAGATGGAAAATGCATTGCAATCTCCCTTACCTTTTGTTTTCTCGTGTGACACTGCGAGCAGGCAGAAGCATTCCGTCCTCGTTTGCGAGCGCCTGGCCGCGGCTTAGAATTTGCCGATGACGGATCAAGCTGCGCTCCAGTCGCAGAAGATGCATTGATTTCCATCCCGCCACTTACAGAAGACGCGGTCTTTTTTGGTGCTTGAAAACAAAGCTGCGATCTTTCGGTGCGACTGGCTCAAGATACTATCTCGTAGACTTGATAATGGGAATCTGTGGAGGAGGACGAGAGGGAGGTTAATGACGATTGCCGGAGCGGAGAAATGGATTTTCGGAATCGGCTTTTTATCCTTTGTATAAAGGTAAGAGCTAAGGAAGTCTGTGTTGCTTACCTGAGCATCCGACATTCAGACCTAGAGCTCCGGCGTATAGATGCTGTGATAATGCCAATATATAGGTAAGATTTTTCGACCCTGTCCCAGAGACACAGAGGTACCTTCTTGACCTGTGCTTGACTATCCCCGCTCCAAATGGCGACTCGCATCAAAGCTGTCTGGTTCGACTTCATGGGCACCTGTCTGGATTGGCATTCGAGCATCGAAAAATCCCTGCCATCCGCACTTTCCGAGTCCGAGAAATCGAGTTTTGCCTTGGAATTGAGGCAGAGCTACTTTGACTATAACGCCAAACGCCTAGTCGACGGAAGAGAGGTGGAGGATTTTGACCACACCCAAAGGCGGGTGCTGGATGCCTTCCTGGACCGGGAGCCGAACCTGGCCATTAAGCACTTGTTCTCGGTCGAAGTGAAAGAACACTTGGTGGCCGCGTGGCATCATCAAGAAGCTTGGCCAGACGTCGCTGAAGCTCTGAGAAAGTTGAAAAGAGATAGTGAATTGGAAGTGTACGTCCACGCCAACGGCAGTACGCGACTTCAGTTGGATCTTGTCAAGTCAGCCGGGCTGCACTTCGACATGCTATTCTCCAGTGAGCTGTTGGGGCTTTACAAGCCCGCATCAGAAAGTTATCAAGCCGTGATGAAACTGTTGAAGCTCAAACCGGACGAATGTGTCATGGTTGCCGCCCATGCATACGACCTGAGAGGCGCAAAAGCCGTCGGGATGAAAACAGTCTATGTGTACAGGTGGACGGACGACATTAGGGAAGATCAGCGAGTGGTGAGGAAGGAGAATGATGCATATTTGTCCGATATGGACAATCTGGGTAGTGTTATTGCAAGCCTATAAGACCGAGCACGAGAAATGAAATGCTCCAGAAAATTCCGAGTATTGGAGCATGATCAGGTCATTGAAATCGACCGAGGTGAGGTGTTGGTGGGTCTGACACACGCATATAAGTTTCGGAATCTGCGTAATGAGTAGCTACATTGTCCCGCTCTCGTAAGTGTCAAAGGTGATATAGGCATATGAGTGCTCAAAGCAACTCGTCAACTACTTCTGTTCATATCTCGCCATACAGATCTCCCTGCACCCGATCTTTTCATCCGCCTTGCAAGGTCCATGCAACATCCCTGGTGGCCTGCAACAGTAACTGCCGGCGGCGAACCACTGCTTCTTGCCTACGTCGTAGAATCTACCCTCGATGATGTAGCATTCCTCCCAGTAATCATGCGAGCAGACTGTGTCTTTGTCGAAGTCGTCGGACGGGTTTCCGCCCCACACGCTGCCAGGAGAGTGTTCCTTTAGAATGGTTTTGTCGCCCGTGGTCGGGTCATGAGAGAGCAAATAAGTCCGATAATTGGTGAAGGTGCCATCGGCATTGGAGTGAGCAGTGACGTTGGACGAGAAAACTCCCTTGCTGTCGGCGACGGGTGTGAATTCGATCTCGGGTTTGGCGAGTGATGGCATCTTGGAGTTTTGAACTTTGTCACCAATGTAGGAAGCGTTGAAGGTAGATAGATATCTGACGACAAGGGAAAATTAACGCAGCCAAGTAATCAATCATCAAGTAACAAAGAAATACTAATTGTTGTCCGCGTATATCCATGCTTGCCTCTATCGGCTTGAGGCGTATTTGGCTTTTTGTTTTATTCCGATCGGCACTAGAATCTACGAAAGTATAATGGGTAGACTGTCGGACTATTGCTCCCGCTTATCTCAATTAAATTTATGGTAAACCTGCTCACAGCATGAGTCTGCGAACAGAATGTTTTTACCATGCGGTGAATACAGACCAGTCGGCCCACACGACCAAAGTGACGATGGAAACTGCGGCGTCCTTCGCTCTACATCTTTCTCCGACGAAGGTTCAAAGAGACAGCAGTAGGCCGACGAGAGAAAGCTGCCGCCTGGAGATAATATGGGTTGGTGAAATGTTGTCGAACTTACCTCTGCACAGAGCGTCCTCAGTGTTCTTACCAAAGACTTTATAACGGGAGGTCACATTTGGGTAGGAATCCCTACCAAAAGGGTTCTTTCCCATCATGTCGGTTCCTCTACTCGACGTTTCATTGTAGGGAAATATTTATCATGCGGTCTACGGGAGAATTGACAGCTACTTCTAGGTCGACTGACGTGTCCACAAATGACGTTTTTGCCTTGTGTAAGAGAGTAGGCCTCGAGGTATCGGAGGAGTTCGCCGAAGCATGTCGTCCTGTGATCGGGGCACTTGATGGCTGTGCCAAAGTCATTATGGCACGAGACGGTTAGGACCGATATAACGAAAAGGATCATGGTACTGACTGGCTGACAGACCACTTTCCCGGGCCTGATGAAATTGGGTATCCACGCAAGGACATTCAGACCGATATAGATAACAGTCTCGATGGAGGTGGTTGGGCTACAAAGGTGAGAGCGTCGGGAGGGCTATTGATGCTGACGTGCACTAAGGTGAATGTGAAATCAACCCAGCCGGAGAGTAACTTGCTACAAGGCCGGACACTTGCGTTGAAAGACAACATTGCGCTGGCCGGAGTAAGGTGTACAAATGGGACTGATCTGAGCGGCTGGGTCCCTGACTTCGATGCGACCGTCGTGAAGCGAATCTTAGATTGTGGTGGTACGATACTCGGAAAAGCAGGTAAGATGAAAGACGGAGCATTTCGTGCGCGCGTTTCTGAAGGAATTCTAGCCTGCGAGAGTGGTTGCTGGAGCACCGTCAGCGACACTTCTATCACGGGCCCGGTGAGAAACCCCTATCACGATGAATTTAGCTGCGGTGGATCTAGCAGTGGAAGTGCGAGGCTTGTCGCCTGTAGAAGTGTCGACATGGCCTTGGTTCGTACTGAAATTTGCTCACTGCGGCTTTGGACTAATTAGCCGCCCAGGGAGGAGATCAAGGGGGCTCTATTCGTGTTCCTGCGTCGGCGTGCGGAATAGTTGGATTGAAACCAACCTGGGGTCTTGTACCATATACAGGCATTCTCGGGGTATCGGCAGTCATTGACCATGTCGGTCCCATGGCCAGAACAGTTGCAGATTGTGCCCTTCTTCTAGAAGCCATCGCAGGACCAGACGGAATCGACGACCGCCAACCTCACATAAATTGGTTTCGCTCAGTTCCCTATGCTGACGAGGTACGTCAGCACTCGACAACCGCTGACCCCAGGCCTCTGGCAGGCGTCAAGATTGGTGTTCTAGAAGAAGGCTTTCAACACCCTCGACAAGACGACCTTGTTGCAAGAGTAGTTCGCCAAAGTATTGACAAGTTTGAGGAACTCGGCGCTGAGGTTCGAACTTGTCATGTACCAGAGCACCGTGACACAGAGCTGGCCTGGATGTGCACTCTGCCAGCTTTCGCCTTCACTCAGGGTCTCGTTCTCAATTCTGGTGGCCGTAAACAGTTTGCTATGTCCGGACCTGCAGCCCTAGGCAACGGTGGACTGAGCCAGTCGACTTTTGATGTCCTCAATACTGCAGGCCAGAATCTCTATCTGAGAGGATGTTTCCTACAAGAAAAGTATGGCGCTGCTCTGGTTTCTCGATGCACTAACTTGATGAGAAAATTGAGCGTATGCATAAAAGGATTGACATACATTGAACTATTGCTGAACCCCATTCAGGACGACTATGACGTGGCATTCAGACAATTCGACGTCCTGGTCATGCCCACAACGCCTCTACCACCGTGTAGGATATTCAAATCTAGAAGCGAAGGAAGTACATCTGAAAGACTCAAGCGTACGACCGGTATTACCGCGAATACTGCACCCTTCAACGGTAGGTGGAAACAGGAATTCGGGTGGAATTAAAGCGCCAACTGACGAATCGCATAGCTTCTGGTCACCCTGCCCTCAGTATACCTGTTGGATTCTCCCCAGCTCTGGAAGATCCTTCTGTCCGTCTGCCAGTGGGCTTACAACTTGTTGGAAGAAAGTTTGAAGATGCTCTTCTCTTGAAAGTTGCTGCATCTTGGGAGAATCGCTACGATTGGAAAGCCCAATGAAGAGCTCGATCACTATTTCTAGACAAAGAACTACTACTAGCCAATATTCGTTGTACTACGCTGATAACCCGTGGCCGAGAACGTTGGTCCGTGAGATGATCGCACAATCGATCGGAGAGACAGAGCCGGAAGGCTAGGGTCCTTCCTCCCTCAAGCTTTAGCTCCGCTCGCATGAAGTTGAACTGATCGGAAAATCTGTAGAAATTGCTAAGCAGCTACGGTGTCGGCAAAATCGATCGGTAAATCGTACTGACACAATATGAGGCATCCGAACGACGGAATTTCACTCGACTCGTCCGAGATATACACTAGGTGACCATGGCTTGCATAGACCCGGAGCTTTTTTGGCCTGACTTGGAAGATATCAGCCTTGATCAAGGTTGAGGGCCCAACAGAAGCGCCTGCATCTGCCACAGTAGATAAGATATGGGATTGGAGATGTCAATAAGAAGCAAGATACTGCTCCTAGGAGACATTTGCCAGTACGTCTTACTTTAGATGTCCATTGACGAGATACATCGCTGACAACTATCAGTGCACAAAGCCATTGGGAAGCTCTCAGTGATCTGGGAGAGGTGGTCCGACCAAGAGCAACAAACAGAGCCGATTTTATAACAGAATGTAAAGAAGGGGGGCTTGACGGAGTGGTTGCTGCCTACCGGACAGCTGAGTCCATCGAGATCACGGGACGCTTCGACGAAGAACTCATAACCATTTTACCCAAGAGCTGGATCTTTCTTGCGAACTGTGGTGAGGAGTGCTATTTGTCAAGTTCCTAAAAGACAGAACCATTAGTTACTGACTAAAGTAAAAGGGGCTGGCTACGATGCCATTGATGTGAAGGATTGCTCTCAAAGACAGCCACCGCTATGCGTCTCGAACGTGCCGACAGCTGTTGATGACTCCACGGCTGATACTGCTATTTTTTTGATGCTTGGAGCACTCAGAAATTTCAACGCCTCCATTCACACCTTGCGCCAAGGAGACTGGAGAGGCAAGCAGCCGGTCGAACTCGGACACGATCCGCAAGGAAAAGTCCTTGGGATCCTCGGCATGGGTGGCATAGGCAAGAACATGAGCGTGAAGGCCGCCACGTTTGGAATGTCGACGATCTATCATAACCGCCGAAAGATCAAAGGGGAGACTATCGAGTACGTCTCATTCGAAGATCTACTGAAGAGGAGTGATGTACTCAGTTTAAACCTACCCCTTAACTCCAAGACTCGACATATCATCTCCACGGCTCAGCTAAGAATGATGAAGCCAACCTCGATCATCATCAATACGGCTAGGGGTGCGGTGCTGGACGAAGGAGCCCTCGTCGAGGCTCTTGAAAATGGCACCATTGCCGGTGCAGGCTTGGATGTGTTCGAGGAGGAACCCAGCATCCACCCAGGCTTGATCCAAAATACGAATGTGATCCTCTTACCACACATGGGGACACACACGATGGAGACAAAACGAAAAATGGAAGAAAAGACAATCGAAAACATACGGGAAGCTCTTGAGACGGGCCAGCTGATAGATCCAATCCCTGAGCAACGGGGACTGTGATCATATATAACAAAGTGTTCAGCTAAAATTGCACAAGACATTCATAGCATTATCATTACGGCAATCCATTTCCAAAAGCGACATTCAGGATGGATTGGTTTATTTGAATCATTAAACCAACTTTAAGGGAGAATCCTAGTTTTCTTTTTCTACTTGAAGATGAAACCCTTGTGACCTATCCAGTTGACGAGGTAAATCCTCCGTCCACCACAATTTTTTGTCCGGTAATGTACCGACTTGCAATGGATGCCAAAAAGCCCGCTGTATTGGCCACGTCAAAGGACGTCCCCATGAGGCCCATAGGGACCTGTCTATTTCTCTTCGCGATGAATCCCTCCAGGTCACCTCCCGCATACTTTTCCGCCAACATACCCAGAAGCGGTGTATGCATTAGACCGGGGACCACGACATTCATGCGGATGCCCTTGTTGGCATACAGTACAGCGGTGGCTTTTGTGAATTGAATGACGGCGGCTTTCGTCGCCGAATAGGCAACCTGAGGCTTTCCGATGTACCGGATCCCAGCCACTGAAGCTACGTTCACCACCACCCCGGACCCTTGGGCCTCCATGTGAGGCAGGACGTGGTGGCAGCAGAGGTAGACCGACTTGAGATTGACGTCGGTCTGAGCATCCCAAACTCGCTCTTCCATCTCGGCGGGACCACCTGGCTCGGAACGACCAACGTTACTAGGAAGACACCAAGCTGTTAGTCTTGATAGCCGGATGATGCTTCCGTGGTTGTGATCATTGCATCGCATTCGGATGACGACGTAGGGAGGGTACTACACACTTGACGAGAACATCGATACGTCCATACTTGACTATGCAAGCGTCCACAAACTCCTTCACCTGCTCATTGTTGGTGACATCAACTGACATGACGGTCACCTCGGCGCCTTCGGCCTGCAGGCGCTTTTGAGTATGACGAGCCGCTTCGATGTTGAGATCACAGCCGAATATCTTGGCTCCCGATCGAGCGAGCACTCGCGCGGTTGCCGCACCATTGCCCCATAGCTTTTGGTCGCCCGTTTGACCGATCCCAGTCACTGTGATTCGTTGATTGTTAGTGGATTATACAGATATTTTTCAATTCAATCCGAGCCCGACGGCACTCTTACAGAGAACCACCTTTCCTTCCAATCCAGGAAATGTATGCTTTTCATTCTCCTGGTCGAGTTCTGGTGGCGTCATTTTGGTTGTTCCTAAACTTCACCGAATGATGACTGGTCCTTGGTCGTCTGGAAGAAGGCTGTGTCAGGGGGAAAAGAGAAGGGTTTTAAGTTGTTGTGATGATGCAGTATATAAGTGTTCGTCAGTCCAAGAGTCGTCAGATCCCAGGCTTATTCAGACAAGATTGAAAATATACAGGTCATATATGCCCTTGATTGCTCTGAAAACGCACCAAGCATCGGAGCCAGAAAACTTCGTGCTCAGTAACCAACATTCACATCGGAACGAAGAAGTACTCTCAAAGTCAACGATTGGACATTGTCTCCAGGAGCTTCATCTTCTCCGAAGCGTTTCTCCGCCGGAAATATCCTCTTCGGCTATTGACCTGCCTCTCTTCTCGGGGTTTTCTGAATATTGCCACTACAGGTTGGGGATAAACGGGGAATGTGTTACAATGAGTTCTCCGTATAGTACGGCACTCTTTCATGCTCTAGAGACTGCTGCGAGTTTCAAATGTCTTTTCAAGTAGACGATCAGGCTCCTGTCTCTCTCCAAACTTGTGGCTTTCCTTCAGTTCGCCGAATACAGAAACAGGCTTTTAAGACGACCAGGATCATCTGAAACCCAATCATGATAGACGATTCTTTGGCCAACAATTTGACAAGGAAAATCATCCAACAAGCTAAATCTGGTGGCTATGCCGTCGGCGGGTTTTGTGTGTAAGTTCAAACACTCGTGGGGATTACGCAATTGAAGCGACTCCCTCTCTCCACGTCATGCGGTGTTGACAGTCCTATCTCTCTCAAGCTACAACGCCGAAGGTGTACAGGCCGTCATAAAAGCTGCAGAGAGATGCCGCTCGCCAGCGATCATACAACTCTTCCCCTGGACGATGCATTTCTATGGACCGGAATTCATCAGATTCGCGGCAGACCGAGCACATGCGGCCTCTGTGCCGATATCCCTTCATCTGGACCACTGTCTGAAGCCCAGTGATGCCTACCTGGCTCTCGAGTGCGCTTTCGACTCCATCATGATTGATGGCTCGATGTTCGACGAGGAGGAGAACATCAGGTACGTCAGGTCGATTGTGGAAAGAGCCAAGGCCAAAAACATCACCATCGAAGCTGAGCTAGGGAGGATGGAGGGGAAGGAAGACGGTGTGCCTCAGATTGATCTCGAGACCGTGTGGACGGATCCGAAGAAAGCCGCGTCGTTTGTACGTGAGACTGGTGTTCACTTCCTGGCCCCCAGCTTTGGGAACGTCCACGGTCCATATGGCCCAGGAGGAGCGGAAAAACATTGGCAATTGGACAGGTGAGTTTTCGTTTATGAAGGGCTCAAGGGAAGACTTTCGAGATGTGTTATCTGGCTACCGAAGGCTGAAAAGTTTACAGGCTGATGAAGATTTATGAGAAATTGGGAGACCGAACGCCATTGGTCCTTCACGGCACCCACCCTCTATCTGATGATCTCGTCCGCGTCGCCATGCGGTTGGGAATGGTCAAGATCAATCAAAATCGGAGCGTTCGGAACAAATATCATGAGTATCTCGCCAATTTCGGTGGGAAGGGAGACCTCATCGCATTACAGGAGAATGCGGTCGAAGCATACTCTCAAGATATTGAGCGAGTCATGACTGAGGTTTTCATGTCCGCTGGCAAAGCATGAAATGAAGAGAGAGAGAGAGAGAGCTAGGAAGAAGGTATGCTGCTTGGACATTTTGCGCTTGCTCCCATGTGAATGGACCAGTAAAATGTAGGTAAAACGTACACCTCATTATAGAACAAGAGTATCAAAAGGGTTCACCTGTAATCAAGTGCTCGTTCTTCTGGCGTCTTTTCAAATCCCGAGAACCCTTCGCTCAATATCTCAACGTTTGCCAATATTCCGATAGCAGCCACGCTTATATCCTTTAACTAGTAAAGACTTATAGCTGGTATCAGAATTTGCCGACGTGGCCTAGTACTCCGACAGACCCTGTCCTCTCGCTTCGCGCCGATACCCGTGGACTCCTATAATGGCCGTCGGCTTTTCCACAAGTCTACAACAGCCGTGCTAGATGTCGTCGTTGGAGAGCAGGAAGCGGTTTAAGAGAGATATTTCTCTGCCATCTTCGAACCTTGATACCAAGAATATTGTCGACTTACGGCGATCTTACAGAAAACGCATAGATTCTGGAGGATGAGTACCAACAAGCGAGTGAGTGCAGACCGGGTATAATGGAACTGTCATGGGCTCGTCAGAATACACGTACTCACCATAACCTGTTTACGATCTAGGTCTGGACACGTTTTCTCCGCTTTGTCAGCGATGATGGCAAGACATATGGCGGTGAGCCTGTTGATGCAGAGATCGATGGTACGTCTCCAGAAACGAGAAGCTCGAGAGGAGGACTATTTGCTCGAAGCTGACAATCCAATCATAGTCGGTCTCGCTATCAAAGAGGGCAAGGTAGTCAAGGCACGTGTGCTCAGTTCAAGCTCGGCTCTTGACGAGGGAGCAAAGTTCACAGGACAGGAGCGCCCGGTGCAACAGGTACGTCTCCACCCTCGAGACCGGCAAGGGCGAAGTAACCATTTCTACCAACAGATATTGGCACCGTTGACGGCAGAGCAAGTTGGAAGCATTCGATGTATCGGTGTGAACTACAACGATCACGGTGTAAGTACCACCTAAAAGGCAACAGCCAGTCTGCGTGTGTGAAAGAGAGGAGGGACAGGGTAAGACGGCTGACATGGTACTGCACCTACTCACAGGCAGAGCTCGGCTATGATGTTCCACCGGTGCCAATTGTGTTCATCAAGCCAAGTTCGGCATTGAATGACCCCAGTGCCCCAGTCGTCATTCCATATTTCGTGACGGATGCGGATTTTGAGGTCGAACTGTGCGTGGTGATTGGCAAAGAAGCCAGGAACGTGGCCGACGACGAGGCCTTGGACTATGTCCTTGGATATTGCACTTCCAATGACGTGGCTGCGCGACGGGCACAAACAATCACGACCCAGTTCTGCCATGGCAAGGGGTTTGATACTTTTGCCCCCGTTGGGCCGACGTTGGTGCATGCAAAAGCGATTCCCAACCCACAAACCCTAGAAATGAGGACCACTTTAAACGGGAAAGAAATGCAACATGCGACCCTCGATACCATGATCTTTCCCGTGGCGAGGATTGTCTCGCATTTGTCTCAGGTAAGCTTTGTCCAGAGAGCAACGTACAAAGTAAGCCGGAAGGTAACTTGGCGCAGGCCACGACTATCCCCGCTGGGACAATCATCATGACTGGCACTCCTGGGGGAATCGGACACTCGCGAACCCCGCCCCAGTATCTGCAGGAGGGCGATGACTTGAGACTGTGGATAAGTGGTGGTCTTGGGACGCTCACCAATCCTATTGTGAAGGACAAATTTCGGACTTCTTTCAACAATGGACTGATAGAGATGAACGGCAAGGCTTAATCATTGTACGGAATCAGAGGAATGTACAAATGTCATGACTCGATCCTTGTTATTGATACCTGTTCCTTGCATTGAAAAACGGCACGCTCTGGATGAGTCAGCCGATTAGCCAGGCACATGTGATGGTCTATTGGATATGTTGAAGCTGCTGCGTCCAGATGCGTCCTCCCAACAGTCCGGAAACATGAGTCAAAGAGCAATAAATAGAAACCGAGATCCCCTGACTTTTGCATCCATGCACACAGTACAAGAGTCCGAAGGCGGCTCTTATCTTTTTTATCGTAAGCCAACACGTCAACAATCCATCAGTCGACGCGGACAGTTGGTGGATCAAGAAGCCGGGCCTTGCGCCTCCCGTTTGATGAGCCACAAGGCTTCTTGATTGAGGATCCTTCGGCGAGGCCGGAATCCCCAATGTGGTCTAGCGCACTTTCCTAGCCCCGAATTTTTTCCCACTCTTTAAATTCTTCAAGATACGAATTAAAATGGATAATTTATTGATTGCAACGTCTCGCGTCGTCCGCACGGCCATCTCCTCCCAGCAAGTATTATTGGAATTATGGAGAAAGTCATCTCAACGGCTTCGCACGGATCCATTACACCGAAGCCTGGAAGGTCTCCTGTGACCCTCACATGCAAAGTCCCAGGCGCAGCGACTCCTGATTGTCTTATTCTCTCACACAGTAACCGAGCACGCCACCGCTCAACGGAATTTTCTCTTCCTTTTCTCGGATCTTACTGCGTTGCTGATGGCAAAACACAAACACTGAATCTTTTCATATGGCTCGATTGCCAAGGTAGGAATCGTCAGCCTTTTATCATATTCACGTCTTTCTTGTTGGCAAAGAATCCATCTTTTTTCCCTCGCTCGCTATCTCAATCGGTCCACTTTTTCCTCCATCTATGCACCATGCACAAAATGGCCCGTTTATTATTGATCAGATCCCGTCGAACTTTGGCTTTCGTTCGGTGTCTGTGCTAATCCATCCGACAAGTCATGACATGGATTGCCTCCACCACATGCTAATCATGCAAAATTTGGTACTGGTAATGCTTTTTCATCGATCAGAGACCCTCTCGTTGGATATCAAAGTCCTGAATACCGTCTACCAAGTTTCCCCCTACTCCATTGACTCTGTTACTTACCTCCAACTCTCATACAATACTTCCTGAACAATCTCCGAACCTTCTTTTGACCTCTTCCCCAAGTCCTTCTCATTGTGCTGTACATACGTGAATCCTGGATTCTTCGATTTCCATCCTCCCTTCAGCATCAGATACTGTCTTTTTCGACTGATTGATTTCACCAACGCACTCAACCTGCCCGGGCGGTGTCCGGGTGACCGTCGACTCGGTTCACACACATATGGCCGACGGACAACTCCCTTCATCAGAACCCGAAAGCCACAGCAGTAGCAATAATTCCAGCACAAATCATAGCAGGAGCCAGAGTGCCCACGGAAGGGCTGGTCAAAAAACGCACAAGGTCAAATTTATCGGTGACGAGGATGGTGGTGGTGGTGAACAGGGAGAGTCCTCCCGACGGAGGAGTATACCTGAAATACGACTCGCAGAATCAGAAGATGTAGCCGACTCTCCCATGACGCCGACCGAGTCGGAATATGCAGGACGAGCCGATGTTGCAGCTGCCCAAGCACAGAGTCGGGCCAGTCGCTTAGCCTTTAGACTCAGCAACTCACAAACACAAACGGGACGCGGCAAGACAAACTCTGGTTCAAATACTCCTCTCATACCAAACCAACAAGGTTCGTGCACGACAGCTCCCATCACAACCAGGATCGGAATGCCTGCATCTTTTGGAAGATTCGTGCTGACATTGCAATCGACTAGGTTATGCTTCACCCGACAACTCACCGCCCATGAAACCATTGAGCGACTGGCTTGTCGACGTCGACGATATTCCTCTGACCTCCCTTTCCAAAGACAAACGACCATATACTATCCACGACGATACGACTGATGACGATGATGACGACGATGATGAAAAGCCCAAAACCCTCAAGCGAGATGACGAAAACATAGCCGAAGCGAGACGCCTTTTGAGAACCCTCACCAATGGCCCCCAACAGGGGTCCAGATGGCAGCCTCATCCTAGGTCTGGATCGGAGACCCCGGCCGTTGATAAACATCTACACGACTTAGATTATGTCCCACCTCCAAATGATTATCGGCCTGGCGTCTTCGGGGCCATTCTCTCGTCCAAGCTTGCCGATCTTCAACAACATGGCTTCACGCATCCAAGGTACCATGACGATAGCCCTCAACACCATCAAGGTGTCAGGCACGACTCCAAAGATGGTCGTTTCGCCGGCCATTCCCGAGCGAATTCGGACACTTATGCTCCTTCTTATACATCATCAGGCCGGGCCACGCCCTCCGGGAGACTGACGCCGTCGTCCAAGAGGCCAAAATGGTACGAAAAACCAAATCATTCCATGAGCTCCATGGGCTCCATGGCGACATTGCTGGCATCTGCGTCGGCGGCCTCGGCAGCGCCGGCCGCCCCAAGCACCACTGGGCAAGTGCCACGGCCACACCTGCCTCGATCCAAATCTTCGAATAGTATGATTGCCACTGCGGTCGACATGATCAAGCATCCTGGGAATGTAAGCTTTTGCACCCAACCTTGTTTCTTTGTTGCGTTTTCGTTTTCGTTTTCTTCATCTGGTCGGGACATGGTGGCTGACATCTACCCGTAGCATTTTCATCACAAATCCGAGCAGATTCTCCGAGCCGAGGAAGAACGCGTCATCCACGATGTTGCCGAGATCATTGCCTGTCGCAAGTACCTCAAGAAACTCGCCCGGGCATTGATGGCGGTCGGTGCACCGTCACACCGTCTCGAAGAATACATGAAGACGTCGGCACGAGCGCTCGGCATTGACGGCGACTTTCTGTACCTGCCTGGGTCCATGCTCGTCTCGATCAACGACAAGGTCACCATGAGTACGGAAGTCACGCTGGTCAGGGAAACTCAAAACGTCGACCTGGGGAAATTCAAGGACGTCTTTGCCACGTACAAGTGCGTCATCCACGGGAAACTGACGGCCCAAGAGGGCCTTGACGAACTCGACGGTATCCTCAAATCTCCCAAGCGACACAAGACGCCCGTACAGATTCTGGCCTACGGCATTGCCGCCGTTGCCGTCGGGCCATTCGCTTTCGCCGCGAGACCCGTCGACTTTGGACCAAGTTTTGCCCTGGGTTGTGTTTTGGGTTTCCTGCAGCTCATCGTGGTGACTCGCTCATCACAATTCTCGCACGTGTTCGAGGTCCTCGCGGCGGTCATCATAGCGTTCGTCGCCCGAGGTCTCGGCTCCATCTACCACAACAGCCATCCTGTGTTCTGCTTCTCCGCCATAGCGCAGAGCAGTATAGCACTGATCTTGCCGGGATATACTGTTCTCTGCGCGGCTCTGGAATTACAGAGCAAAAGTCTGGTCGCCGGATCGGTCAGGATGGTATATGCCATCATCTACTCGCTGTTCCTTGGTTTCGGTATCCTCATAGGCTCTGTCTTGATGGGTATGTGTTGATCTCCACTCCAATGTTTCAAGTCAATGCTAACATTCGGGACTTTCTAGGTATCATGTATAATGATGCACAGAGCAGTGTGACCTGTGATATGCCGTCATGGTGGAACGTCACCAACCCCAACTACCAATTGATCTATGTCAAGTTCATATGGGTTCCGGTGGTGAGTTTGGCTCCCCATCCCTCCTCTTTACCTTTTGTACCTTTTGTTGTATCATCCATGCTAACCCAGTGTCTTTTGCTCGGACAGTTTGCTATATGTCTTGCAATCATCAACCAAGCCAAATGGGGCCAAATTCCCGTCATGACCATCATCGCCATGGCCGGATACCAGGCCAACTTTTGGATTTCCGTCTACCTGGCGAACAACATTCAGGTTGCAAATGCCATCGGCGCTTTTGTTATCGGATGTCTGGCGAACTTGTACAGTCGATTCTTTCACGGTCTCGCCGCCGCGGCCATGTTGCCTGCGATATTCGTCCAGGTGCCTTCGGGCCTCGCTGCGAGCGGTAGTCTCGTCGCCGGCATCACGAGCGCGAATCAAATCACGCACAACACGACGGGTATTAGTGTCATCAACAACGGGACGGCCGGATTTCAAGCCGCCCAGGACAGCGCATCTGCGGGATTGTATTCCGGGACGATATTCAATGTTGGGTACGGCATGATTCAGATCGCCATTGGTATCAGCGTGGGTTTGTACCTGAGTGCTTTGGTCGTGTATCCTATTGGGAAACGGAGGAGTGGATTATTTAGTTTTTGATTCTAGCTTTTTGGAGGGGTTTTGAGCGTTTTTGGACATTTTGTACAGGAGTCCTATGGGTTATGATTATTTGTTGGAAATGATATGATGTTGTGTGAGCGAACCTACTCATTACGAGTCCCAAACCTACCTACAAGGTAACATATTCTAGTCCCTTTAGGTTATATCTAATGTATTGAACACAAACAAGCCTGGTCAAAGCAACGTCTCTCCCTTTTATACGGAGCGTTTGAAAAGTTTGAGAGTTGAGATATTGTCATGTAAAAATGGCAAGACCACACACACACACTCTCCCTCTCACACACGCAGAGTCGGCTATATGGCAAAACCGGATAGGAGAAGGGCCATCCTCGCATTCAGCACCTCGATATCAAGTAATCAAATACTACTATATACTCGTAGAGGAGGAAAAAACAACCCGGTTCTTGCTCGGTTAGTATACTAAGTCAGCCACTGTACTCACTCGTACGGAATCACCCATCGCCCATCATCTTGATACCTACCTAGATACGAGCAGCCATGGCCAGTCCCAAAGGAGGGAAGAAGTATTAACCATGGGATTTATGGGGGGGTTTTAAATCGTCAAGTTGACGTATTTTGACTTTTTGGTGAGACAAATATAGTAACCGGCAGATTCCTTGGACAGCAACTCATGTACCATGAGGTGTGAACTCTTGGATTCCGAAATCACAACTGTGCACCGGGTAAAGATCCTGCAGAACAGTAGCGAGGACGAGTGAATTGCGTGTTCAAATGTATGTCCCAACCGGTTTGCAAGCGAGGAAGGCCCCGAAGGGGGGAGTGGGAAGGGGAGAGGGGGGGTGTTTCCCCCGCCTTGGACGACCATGACGACGACATCACCGGGGGCAAATTAGGAAACCAAGTTACCTTACCTACGGAGTACATAGGTAAAGTACTCGGTCAAAGGTACCCAAGGTACTCCGTACTGTAGGTACTTTACGTGTCCTCCATACACTACTCTTTAATCCGTATATACTCCCGTACCTACTCCGTACATATAGTACTACTCACACCCTTCCCCCCCCCACCAAGTCGATTATACCTTGCTGGGTAAATGGACGACCGACAGCCAGACTATCGACAAGGGTATTTCCCTGATTGTTTTTTTCCTTTTCATTTTTTGTTGCGTTGCCTTGTTTATCCAAAGCATCATCATCATCATCATTGCACAATCTCTGTACAGCACTTTACGGAGTGGACGAGAGTGAATCTCCACCTCATGCTCTTATCAATTACCTTGTGTGTGTACGGAGGTACTTCTACAATGGTTTGGTAGATACGATGAGTATTACTTTAGAGATAAAGTAGGTAGACTTGGAGGTATAATTTCCTTGTTTCCATTAGGTAGGTATTCTCTAACCCAAGGCATTTCTTCCCTTGGGTCTGGAGTCCAGGACAGAACCATCGTTTCGAAACTACCTACCTTACCTAGGTAGAGGTAAGGTAGTCGACTCATCTTAGCCCAGCTAAGAAAAAAGGCAGTTTCTCAGTGAACAAGGTGAAATTCCCACCCATCATTGTGATCAATTTCGGTTGAACATCAATCACGCCCGACCACAACACAATCACATAAAACCACCTTTCGTGCCCCATTGAAAACCTTCATTATCGCCATTAATACTCCCCTTTCTCTGGCCAAAAGGGGGATCATTCGACTTGTTGCGAGCCAAAAAAATAAATAAAGAACTCCCCTTCACAGGTTCACCCTGGCGCCCCAGAAGAAGAAAAAAGGAAATCCGTATCCGTAGCTGTATAACAAGCCGGGTTGAATTGAAAAGAGAAGAACCAACAACCGTCATGATCAATCCTCAATATCAGGGTTCGCCACGAATAATCGAACACCTGCTCCCATACTCATTGTCCGTTCGTCGACGCTGCCACGCCGCCGTAGGTCTTCGGCCACTTTAGCCTGTTCCATTGCTCTTTGCACAGAACTGGGTCCAGAGAGATCTTTCAATTCACCAAAAGAATCTTCGTCGTCTCGATCTTCCTGCTTGCTGGCTGGCGTTTCTTCCGAATGTTCTGGAATACCTCGACTGGGGGAGGTTTCGCCATTGGGAGGCGTGCTCGTACTGCTGAAACGGCCTTGATCCGGTCTGGGATATCCACTGCGGTATTTGGCGCTGTTCGTACTGCTTCGACCGCTCCCTGTTCGAGCGTGTCTCATGCTGTTGTCTCCCAAACTCTGAGCTTCTTCGTCGTCCCCCAACATTTCGTTCGCGCTGAGCCGGAGCGGTACCGACGCTCCATTCAAATTGGCCGGGACATAACCAGGAGCTTTTGGCACGCCGCCGTGTCTGATCTTGCCCACAACCCCGCCTGAATTTATGGTGCTTGTACGACCGGAATTGTTGACACTTTGCACCTCAAGTGCAGCTCTCTGTTTGGCGGCCTTTTGTGCTGCTGCTAACCGAGGGTCCGTACTCTGGGCTCGGTCGCACCACACTGTGGCCTTTTGTTTTCGCATCAGAGCGACATATGAGGTAGGACTGTTCGTCGCGATTGAGCGCCCCGACGTAGAGCGTCGTGGGAGGCTGTTAGCCGACGCGGTGGTGCCTTGTCGCTGCATGTTCATGTTGTGAGAGGCGGAAGATTGGCGGGAGTGTGAGGATGAGGTGACTCGTGAGTGAGCCGGAAGAGGTTGCGAGGTTGAAGAGGAGGGCTGTCGGAAGGGAGCGGCGGCGTTGGTACCGGAAGAGATAGTTCGAGAGTGCTGGTGGCTGCTCAGTCTAGGTGAGGATGTTGACTGAGGAATTGTTGTCGGATTGTAGGTCCTGCGTTCGGTCCGGGTGTAAGCGCCTGGAGGCGTAGAATGGGCGGTCCGGACTGGTAATGTGGCAGGATTAGGAGGGTGCGGGCGTGAATAGTCGTAAGGGAGTGTTGGATCTGGGATGTTAGACCCAACTACTGTCAGAACGCTCATCGAGGTGTTGTTGCAGTGTGTGTCTCTCTACAGTAAGAGATTCCTCGTAGCTGAGAAAGGTGGAAGCCGGGAAGCGCAGGATGAGAAACCGAAGGGCTTGTGGTTTTGACTTTCACCAAATGCCAGTGGTGGGGATTCGGATTTCAGCTGCAAGTCACAGGTCAATTCGTGCCGTCCAGCCGCTACTATTGGCTAATAGCGGTAGATCCCAAGCATGGACACTCGTGTTTAAGTCCTGCCGTCTGCTGTCGATCCTGGAAATATCTTGCGGAACGATTGTGCGGAGGGGGAGGACAATAATGAGGACGGCAGAAGCGGTGTAGATATAGACGAGGACCAGGCTGGCAGTGGAGAGAGAGGGAGAGGGTGAAGGAGGATCGGAGTTGAAGCAGGGTACGCCGCAGGTGGTAGCGAGATGATGTATTTCGTCTCGTCCTGTCTCGTATTCTTTGGCCAACCCCTCTTCCTTTCCAGGATCTGGAGGCCCGGCTACTGCTAAGTATAAAACGAAGCTTCGGCACCCGGAAGAACAGGGCACCTGTGGACCAACGACGATGCAGTGAGTGTCAAGCCAAAGTCCGAGCGCCAAATTGAGGGTGCGAAGGGTAGTGGACGAGAGGTGGCAGCCTTATAAAGAAGACTCGGTAGTGGGAAAAATGGGAAAAGATAAAGGTCCCAAGGGGGGATCGTGCCGGATATTGAGGCGCTTTTCTAGACCTCTTATGGTTATGGATGCATGCAAAGGATTGGCATGGATCAGAGACAAGGATTCAGTTGAGGATGGACAAGATGATGATGCTGTCGACACCTGTTTGGCCTTGGGGACGACCAGGTACCTTGAAGTGAATACAGTGGTTATGCAGGCGTAATCGTGGCTTCAAAGCGCTGACGGGTGACATGCTACACAGTTCGCTAAATACAGAGTACGAAGACCTAAACTCATAGCAATGCCATTTCTGATGTTTCATTTCTGATTTTATTTTTATGCTCCGTCCCCATCGCCATCAACACCTCCTCCTCCTCCTCCTCCTCTTCATGTCACCGTCGTGTTCGTTGCGAGAAGGTTCCCGCGGCGGGGAAACTCTGAAGAAATACTCCCCTGTAAAATACGAGTACAGCCCACTGCAGGGTATCCCACCCGTCTCCTTTGAGGGAAAATTCCTCACTCGAGGCCCGTGATTAGTCCATGACAATGTTTTAGTTCAGGCATTCAGCCGGCCATGCCACTGAATCCCACGCCAACGGGCGGTACAGCCTAGGCGAGCTGAATCCTCCTCTCCTCCACTCCACCCGGGCGTTACTCGTCATTCAGACCCTCCCTCAACTGCCTATAACGTCGACTTCCATGGGCCACCGAGCTCGATTTGACCATATTGAATAGCCCTCATGGCCAATCCCTACAACTTCGACGCCCGTCTGGGTTCATGGCAGCCGCATCGCGTTCCAATCCTTGTTTAAACCCCCGACCAGCCCTATCGTGGTGCCTCTATCTCCTCAGCAACAACAATATTACTTCCCTCCTCCTGGACCCTCTTTGATGTACCTCGCATGGTCGGCACAGTAAAGGCCGTGAGCTGGTCAGACGGACAAAGTGCTGCAATGCAATGACACACCAAGCATTGGTTCAGCCGCATGCGCGGATCTCCTGATGTAGTGTTGTATCTAACTACTCCGTAACAGTCACCACTACTGCCGTACTCGTCCCAGACAGAAACAGACCCATCTGCGCGCCACTCAAAACAGCGTACTGTACGTCGAGCTGCTCGCTTCCCGCTTCTCCACGTTGCCAGGTTGGTGACGGCCACTGCCACGCGAAGCCAGTACGTCAAGAAATTGTTGGAAGTCTTGTCGAGTTAATCGAGATCACTTGGATCTAGCTATGAATATTTCTGGAGCACAAAAGTGGCACTGCAATTGTCTCTACGTCACAGCGGTTTCACAATTCTCTCCATTCTGCTAAAAGGCCACTGTTCCCACTCGTCCTGTTGACAGTGGTGCCAGTTTCCCAGCTTCCCGGGCCTTGAGCAAGATAAAAACGTCATGTTGCCATTCGGCTTCTCAGGTTTCCTAGATCCAGAGAATCGAGCACCCGTCGGCCGTGAGCCGGTGCCTGATCGTCCGGCAGGCCACGGAGAAAATGCCAATCTGAACTCAAAGAATAGGAGACTTCATTGAACAAATCATCACGGCTCGGCAAATTTTACTCAAGGCTGGCGTGATGTTGGATATTTCGATGATATCGTCGAGCCAAGCCAAGACATTGATGTTTGTTGCCGCTACTCTGGGCGCTGCTTTGGTGTGGGCTCACCAGGCATGAGACATCCTAGAGAGAGGAAGATTACGGTAGGTGAGAGATTCAGTCTTTCGAAGCTGAATCCCAAATTGCTCAATGTATTCCCTCGTGTGCACTATTTCGTTTCGACTTGGATGTCCCAATTTGTCCTATTCTACAGAGTCAGGGTTGCTGTATGACACTATCGTTGAGCACCTCACTCGCAGTGCGAATGTTGAAAAAGTTGCGGTTCGACTGAGTGCGTTACCAGCTGTTTTAAGTCCAGATATGATTCTGGGGCTGCGTGACTATGTACGTGGTGAACAACGATTGCACGATGAAATTGACGACGCCTGCAGCTCCGTCCGCGATGAAAGAGCTTTCTGTCGTGGATGCCTGAGCCATGTCTGGATTAGCAGGTAGATATCTATAAAATGACATTTCTGCAACTCCTCCCTACAATTTTGTCGACCGTCATGGGCAACCAATTACTCAATCACCATGGAAGAGTGAGATATAGGTGACCACAAGTCTCTGACCAAATGTAGCTCGTGTCACAACTAACAAGATCACCTCATTAGAGTGACACAGACTGATCGTTGACCCAGACACCAATCTGAACACTTGCTGACGATACAGCCCAGTGGCAGGCACCGTGTTACTTCAGCTGGGCAAAACATCGGCTGTTTTGGAGCAAAAATACGCTGGGAAGTGCTGAAAAATGAATCATGACTCTCCAATGCGTCCAAACATGGCCGTTGGTACCACCTGCTAATTAAACATACGTCGACGCCGCCTGTCGGTACCTGCGTACACATAGTACAGAAGTGGTTCTTTACGGAGGAGGTGGTCAACCGAGAAGTATTCGATCTGGGAAGGCCGTTGCAATTGCCAGCGCATTCATGCGGGATGTCGTGGGTCTCAAGCAGGGCGGCAAAGACGTGGCGTTGTCGGTGAGCCGGTGACCTTGCGAACGACACATGGCTGAAGATCTTCGGATTTCATTTCAAGATCATCATCACCTGCTACTCCATACGAGGGGTCTCTCGAGAACTTGGACTTTGTCCAGCAGTCTTTCTGCTCTGATTGACGTGGCAAATTCTACCAGCAAGTTAAGGAACAGGCGGAGGAAGCATTATCTGCAGGGTACTTCAGCAGTACTTTCTGCTCCAACTCCGTCCGCCAGTACTTATAAAAGTTTCTCTACCTGTCCACCGAACCAGTGTTTTAGGGTTTATGAGATTAGATCCCCATACCCCTCAGAACCACTCCTTCCCAGGTCTTCTGTCGTGGGATCTTCAAAGGCAACTCGTTCACCATATGATGCCACGCCACCCAGTCGTCGCTAAGGCAGTGAGATACACCATTCCACACAGACACAGCAGATCAAAAGGCATTTCTCCATTTGTTGCTCGTAGCAGCTTGTACTGTGCCAGTCAAGCGTCGTAGACTACTCCTCGCCACCCTACCTGAGAATCCGGGGATTCAGCCGTAGCCTCTCGCGCACCGCCAGTCTCTCGAGCTTGCTCTGGGAATAACGGGCCGGAGCGTGTCGAGTGTACCAGAGTGCGTCTCGACATGGGCAATGAGTGGTGCGAGGCATGCTGAGATTATGTCCAGGGACGAGTTAGAGACGCCGACTAATGCAGCCTGCATATGCATTCGTTGGCAAGCCGGGCCTGCAAGTCATCCGCTCGATGCGCTGTGCTTTGTTCAACTCTCGATGCGTGATGTTGCGCTGTACTGGCAGTATTTTGTGGCCCCAGAGGGACCGGATCTCGTTCACTTTTACGCGCCCGACAAGAATATCCATGTTGTCGCCAGGCCTGGCAGTTTCTTCGTGTAAATACCCTGAATTCAAATCGTGGGTTGACAAGAGGCCACAAATAACCAGCTTCAAGCGAGACCATTTCTCCCCCGCATCCACGCATCACGCTTTCACGCTTCACCCTTGAGCAACCCTTGAGCTGTTGATTGCAGCCCCATCGTGTTAGAAGAAAGTGACCGAGAGAGAGAGAGAGAGAGACAGAGAGAAGCTGGATCGTCGAGGGCAATCGTGACAATCACAGTCAACCTCTCCGAGTCACGAGCATCTTCAACCAATTCCAGCGCCGACGCATGCAAATCCCACCTGATCGACCGTTAAGGATTCGTCTCGCCTGTTCTCCTCCCTCGCCTCACTCCTACTGCGGCATCTCCACGCCGCCAATGTGAAGCAGCCATCTGCTAACGCCTTATCTTCTCCTTTGGATTAATTCTGGCAGCGTATGTGTCGGGCAACGGCCAAAGCTGGGATGGAAGTCGCCATCGTATGACACCCCTATTTGGCTCTGCCAGTGTTCGAGAAGGTCGAGGTCCGTCACTACTTTTTGCCTTGTTCCGCCCTGCGGTCATGGACATATTGCTGACCTTCTCGTCGCTGCAGATCGAGCAACTTTCCCTCCCCGATCCTATCCCTCCCACAATGCGGATGACGATGCCAAATCTATGTCTGGGCCTGGACATAACAAGAGCACCTTGCAGGAAGTCCCGCAGGTTGGAAGCTCCTCCCGTGAGACCACTGACCACCATGCCCAAACGAGAGATCGCCTCGAAGGGATGGCCCCTTCAAACCTGCAGATGAAGGCTGGCCAGAGCCCATCGAGCACCATGAGCGAATACGGGAAAGGTGTCAATGTGTCCCACCGCGAAATTCCGTTTGCGCATATGCGTATACATTTTGAAGATTTTGCGAATGAGCTGCGCCTGCACAGGCATCAGGAGCATCGAAAACGTATACTCTTCCATCGGCGTGACAGGCTTCGCACTGCAGTAGCGCTGTCTTCACGCTTGCACCGAGTGGGATCATGGCTTCACGATGGGCTCGTAGCAATCTCTCGTCAGTCAGAGGCAAATGGCTTCTCAAGAGTACATCAGCGCATGCAGGACCTGGCCGACTCGTGTTTCTCGTCCTGGACACACGAGATCAATGCGTTCGAGCTATCTCCTGATATGAAGACGCCAATCAAGGATTCATTCTTTGCGCGGTTACCGGCCTACTCGCAGGATGACTGTCTCGAGCTCATTCATACCCTACGAAGCAAGCCTCGGTTTCTCGTAGAGCGCTTCAAAGCCATGTCTCCCGCACAAATAACTTCTCTCTCCACAGCCCCTAAATATCGCGAACTCTCAGAGTCCGTATTGACATCTTTGTCTCAAAACAGCGGGAGAGGTTCTCAGAAACGTCGAATCAATGCCTACTCGAAAGAGCTGGAAGACTACTCTTCTTCCTTCGAGCGAGCGAATCCTTTGTCCTTCATAATACACAACATCTACGGGCCCTTCCCAGACATCAACAGCAAAGAAAGTCGATTGCGATTCTCTACTTGGTCCTCTGTCTGTGCAACTCTCATGGTAGAATCGCAGCATACCTTTCATGCCTTGATTGGTCAGCTGCTCAGTGCGTTTGCAAACATGTATTCATGGCAGATCAAGCCCCGTCTTGAATTGTATTTGATGAGCGTTTTGCAAAGAGGTGCGTTCCTACTTGACATGGTTGAACATCCATTCCCGACTTTGCGATCCGAATTCTCGCTATTCGATCCGTTTAACACCCAGGAAGCCCGAAGCTTCTTTCAAGAGGCGGTACAGGAACTTTTTGATATTCTTGCTTGCGATGAGGGTCTACCTATAGGTGCACTGAGTCTGGGCCGTGCCATCATTGCCAAATTGCCCACGGAGGAATATCAGAGTCAGTTCCGTGGTCATTTCTTCTTCGAATGGTTTCTCCGAGATTTCCTGCGAGTGGCTATTGCTTTTCCTGAGGTATTTGCTATGCACATTTACACAGTCTTCTTTTCGGCAGATGCTAATTGGCGAAGGATGAAAAGTTACTGCACCAGTTTCATGTCAGCGACAGGGCAAGGTCATATCTGCTGCACACCATTTGGGATCGCGCTTATAGTTGGGCCCGAGATGCGTTCAATCCAATGTACTGATGCCTTTCCCTTTCTCAAGGACGGGCTAACATCTCCTTAGACCTGCCGAGCCAGAAGACCTGGGCGTGAAGAACTGCGTGTCGAATATGATCAACCAGTTAGATGCTGAGGTAAACTGCTTCGACCCATATCGCGCCGACACGCCTGCTTCCACGTTGTCTTCTGAAGTGTTCATCAGCATCTCTGCTGCAGACGTCGTTCACACCCTCGAAGCGTTGAACCCACAATACATCCACACTTCAAGCCCCTGGGACCCCTTTCTGAGCTCATCCCATTCGACCTTCAGCAGGCAGTACGCCCATGCTAGCGGTAGATTCGACACATTGCGACGTCGCATATTGGAGGCAATCGAGCCTGGCCAGTCCTCGAGAACCATTCATCCTTGTCAAGAGAACTGGGCTTTGATAACTATTTCGGGGAATGGGACCCCGGTACCAACGCGCTCCATCGAGAAGCTCGTAATGCCGGATGGGCTGGGTAAGCTTGATCTAGCTGAGAAAGCGGCGCTTCGACTGATCGAAGGGACCTCATCTTCATCTGGTCGCGAAAGTGCCGTAGGAATCTCTGTCGAAAGAATGAGAGGGTCGAGTTTATCGAGACTGTTCGCCGAGGAAGCGAGACGGGCTCTTGTCGGACACGATAGCATAACTTCGATGTTTTGGCACGACGCTGTATCCTTCTTGCGCCGATCGTACCCCCTTACGGTGTTGACAGACGATGACACCAAGGTCCTGGCACCAATGTCTGATAAGTTGCGGATGAGCCATCTACGGCTAGGTAAAGAATGCCTCCGGCTTGAGCAAGACGTTGCCAGACTCGAGGCTTCTTATGACCTGGCAAAGTCGAAGATGTCGCAACTCTCCACTTGGCTGGAGAAACTCCGAATCAAATTATGGTATAGAATGTACGTGGTGAGTTCTGATGCTTACGAAGATGCAAAGAATATCTCTGTGGCATTGAACAATATGGCACTGCCAGTGTTACATGCAGGTGCCAGTTCTGGAGGAGTGGTGCGGTCATCACAAACTAGTCCGCAAGGTACATCAGTGACATCAACGTCGTCCCTATTCGAGCAGCCAAGAGTCGATACGATGAGCATTTTAAAAGCACCTGTGGAATACGGCGGGCCCAGAAAGCTTGCCGATTCACAAATCGAGAGTACCAGGCATTGGCTCGAGCAAAATCACTTGGACAATTTCTGCAAAGGCGAAGAGAGAATCCATCGGTTCTGCATGGAAGTCAGCAATGCCACGAAGAGGCTGGTCGGTGAGACTCTCAGTGAGAGCCCGGTGCTCTGGTCAAGTGAACTTTTCGCACGGGAGAGAGAACGATATGAGGTGCATTCCACAGGGTCTTTTAGTGCTCAACCCAGCAGTCGTGCACCCAGCGTATGGAGTGAACCGCTCTCCTCGACCTCGTATCCTTCTCGGTCAACCTTTGGAGGAGGGCGAGCATCCTTCTATAGCCAAGCTTCTGGAAAGCTTCATCTCGATCTGGCCTCTATGATCAGTTCACCAGGAAGAGCAAATACTGTGACGACGGTCGACTCCAACAGCAGCATCTGGTCGCCTCCGATTTCCAATCCAAGATCCGTGACCTCGGTCTCATCACAATCAAGGCCTGCGTCCACGTTTGAGGATTCAAGCCTACACCGCCTGGCAGATCACAGCGTGGAGAAGGCGGCGTTTCTGGAAACCCTTCACCACGATCTCACGTGTCTACTGTTATCCGACCTCGCTTGTCCGGTGTGGAGTTGTGGAAGCGAGACTGATTCTTGGATAAGCACAATATTGCAGACCCCCAGCATTCAGGAGCGACTAGCCCAAAGGTCCGTGATGGCGCATCTGCTGTCTACGCCAAACCTGCTCGGCCACGCTGTGCATGCTGCTGCCAGGAAGCAAAAAGGTCGACTGCAGCGTAGCCAAAGTTCAGCGCCAAGTCCATCGCAGCATTCTGAACATCGGGTTCCGCCAAAAGATCACCTCGAAGATGTTCTCGATATGACAAATCCGGAACCCGATTCTGACGGATTTTCCTTTCGTCACGGTTTTGACGACGTGTTCATGCGAATCAGCGAGCATGTCGACCCGAGTTTGAAGCTCGAAGCTATTCACGACCTGTTGACGCTGTCCCAAGCGTGCCAAGAACGGTGGCCCAGCTCAGGTCCCGACCCGGCGACTCCTGCCGCAGCAGTCCGCAGGCAGAGTCTCAATCCAAGCGTACTTTCTTCTAATCTTGAGCGACAAAGCAACAGCCAGGCCATGATAGCCAGCACTGCCCGTACGGACGCCAGCACAGAGAGCGAAGTGGTGCAATTCCTGAAGAGGCTGCTGCTGTTGTTCCAACCGAAGACGATATTTCGAGACTTGCAATACGTTGCTGCCTTTGTATCATCCGATACGCTCAACGACACGGAGATCGGACGGGCGTTTTTGCAGGTTGGGCTAGCAGCTTTGGCGTGGAAAGACGAAGTCTGTCGGGCGATGGTCGATGTTGCTGACCGGATTGTGGCTAAAGACTCGATCAAACGCAGAGTTCAGCGTGGCGAGCGCAATGAACCGTCGATTCTGAAAGCTGCCGAGTATTGGGTGATAGCTGCACGAGAGGGCAACGCAATTGCGCAACGAGAATTGGCCAGTCTCTACCTTAGCCACCCCGAGGTACCGCCGGTCATCAGCGTGCCTCTCTCTATGTCCGCGGACATTTTCAAAAGCGACATGTTGTGGGAGGAACAAGAGGGGTCGCAGCGCAGTAGTCAGACGATGTGTTTGGCATTGCACTGGATGCGGCGAGCAGCGGAAAATGGGGACGAAGTGGCACAATTAAAATTGAGGGAACGTCGCACGGGTCTTTCGATTCGATGAAGCAGGGTTGTTTTTATTATCTGACACTTTATTCTTGCTTACATGGGGAGTTTGAGGCATCATGCCTCTGTTCAGCTTTCTTGGGTGGGTGGCAAGTATTGTTCTTTTGCTTTTCGGCCACGATATGGAATGGATGCAGGGGTCTGGAGTCTTTTGTGTGTGTCCGTGTTTGACGTACCCCCGTACAGGGGATTTGGATGGGACCAGGCATACTTTTTTGATACACGTGTACTTTGACGGGCGGCCACTTGCTGTTTTCGGGGAGGCGGATGCAGTGGACAGTAGGGAGTATACCCAGCAGATAACAATCAATGAGAAGCATGAAGATTTCGACAGTGGAAGAACGGAAGGAATCTTTGAACATTTGTGGAATGGCAAAAATGAATTCGAACCTGGTTTGTATCGTACAGTATTGTATCCTCGTCCCATGCTCCCTCGTGGAGCGAGGCATGCGCTGTCATTGTCTTTGGTCTTTCCGAGTCATCGGTCGCGAGGGTCGTGGACCCAGCTTAGGTCACAAGCCGGGGGTGGGTGAGTTGTGATGGAATTGAAACGCAGCGAACCGAGACGGATTCTACGGAGAGGGGTTTCTTTTTGTGGAATCTTTACTCTGTACGGAGTATGAACGAATCAATCGGGTAGGGGTAGGAGTGAGGCCAGGGATGATTCAGGCACATGTTCGAATGAGCCAGGGGTGACCCTTGTGTGTTTGTGTGTGTCGCACAAGATAGATTGTTTTCTGGAAGGGGGGGGGTGTCACAGGTAAGGGGACCCAAGACGACGTCGTCGCGCAGGTGACAGGGCCACCACGATGATATGGTACTTGTGGGACGAGTACTTGTGGTAACCCGTTGGTCGCGTTGGACGAATCGATGACGGGTATTCATGTGGATGGAGACCACCCGACAAACAAATTGATGGATTTGATGCATGATGATGTTGCTGATGTTGATGAGAATGAATTGAAAGCCAAAGCGACAAACATGATGAATAACCTGCAGTACTCGCTCGCAGTACGTGGTACTACGCAGTACGGCAGTACAGTATTTACTGTATGTAAGTACGAAGTACACCGTACCTAAAGCACAGACTAGTTCGTGATAACGAGTCATGATCTGTAGCATGACGTATGGTCTCCAGTTAAAGTGTGCAGTGTGTGAAGACAAGAGAACCCAACCCTTAGCGAGGCTAAACGCCCTATAATAACTTGATACTATATGCACAAGTCACCAAAGCTGCCGCCTAATTTATTGAGCGTTGACTACCTTTAGTACTTGTACTGTCCATACCTACATACATATATATTGAGGTGCTCGTACTGTCGACGAATGGGCAGATAACGCAGTAGATCTAACGAGTACGGGAGTACTCCGTACAAATCATCAAAATGGTACTTGACATGTGTCACTATTAATTCCGTACTGTACTGTACAGTTTTGTTTTTTTGTGATGGGCATGTGACTGACACTTGGTCCCTCTCGGTTGGGCCGTTTGTTGGATGGATTTGTGTACTCCGTGTACTGTACTGTAGGTAATAATAAGAGTGATCAAAAAAGGTATTGCCCCTCGTATTTAGAGTCATCGATAGGGACCAAGTTGATGGGTTCAGCTTTGCCTGCTGCCACATGCTTGTCGTTCCTGTCAATTGTATCATCATCATCCATCATCCATCATCAGTCAACCCAACGACAGAATACCACCTGTTGGGCACTTTTCCCTCTGCTCAACGGTACCTCCGAACGAGTAGTAAACTGGTGTCAAACAAAACAAAATCCCTGTCCTGTCCTTGTTGTCACTGACTCCGTATCTTATGATCAACATCCGGTCGTCTGGGTAGCACCAGACTTCTTTGTCACCGACTGACTTGACTTCTTTTGCCCCTCGGATCCCAGTTCCATCATCACATCCATCAATCCTCTCTCCATCTTCCTCCTCCCCTCCGTCTACCCGTCAAGTTTTTAAAACCCACTTGTACCGCCCGGTCCTTCGCCCACGCCCGCCATTTCCATCACACAAACCTCTCTACGAATACGAAGTACCACATTCAACTTTGTTCTCCAAACTTCAGCTTCTTCACTCGGCCAACTTGCCTTGCGTCGGCTGTCCCGTCGACCCCGTCAACATTACCTTGTGATTGACCATTTGCTCATTTCCCACCACACACCTCGTTCACACCTCATTTCTACAACCAACCAACCACCACCACCAACAACAACAACATCCGCCAAACAACTTCTCCATCTTTCATCACGATCACCGCCAGAATGCCCGTCGAAGTCCATCATTCACCTCCACCCTTGCACCATCCGAGTTCGGGTAACGTTCGACCGAAAGGTTGGTGGTCAACAAACAATCAGCCGTTCCGGATCTCATTACTGACTTGCTCCTCCTCCCACAGGCATCCTCAAGAACCCCTCGTTCTCCTCCGCTAGTGGCCGACCCGAATCACCTACGAAAGAGACCTCCCACATCCCTCCCACCACGCCCCTCGACCCCCAGGAAGAGCGAGAATTGACCTTGCAAAACACCCTCCAGAATGCCGGACACCGCCGTTCCTCGTCCGCCGCCAGGCGCGCTTCCGCGTCTCGACGTCACTCCTCGGCCGCCGCCGCCGCCGGCGAGCACCAGGACGACCCGGACAAGATGCGGTTGAAGTGGGACGAGGCCAATCTGTACCTGGCGGAGCAAGAGTCGGGAGGCCGGATGAAGATCACGGAGCCCAAGACCCCCTACCAGTACGGCGACGCGATGGAGGAGGACGAAGAGGAAGACGTGGCCATCGACCCCCGCTTCGTCAACGTCGACGAGGTTGAAATGGCCAAGAACAAGCCCGACAAGAAGCACCGTGAGAGTGAGATCCCGGGCCTGGAGCTGGGCGAGCCGGAGGACGATTTCGTCGCAGGATCCGCACGGGAAGACGACCGGATCATACGGGCGAGCAGCCTTTCGCGGGAAAACAGCAAGGAAAAGCATGTCAGTGTCAGCGAAGGAAGTGAAAATAACGGCTTCGCCGAGCAGGTCGGAATGCCCACCAGAGAGGAGGCGGAAAAGCACCGACAGTTTGAGCAACAGAGAAAGAAGCATTACGAGATGAAGGACATTAAAGGTCTCCTGGGGTAAGTCTTCTTCTTGTTGGTCCGGTGTCGGGTAGAGTGTTGACTGGCAATGCCGTGCACAGTCACCCAGAAGAATTGGACGTGGACGACGACGATGAGGCGACATCTCCCACGTCCATGCCCAAGAGACTGCCTGAAAGATCTGTCAATGGCACACAATAAATGACATCTCAGGATTCAGTTCAGAAGCTCGACGTTGTCGATGGATTTTTACAAACACAACATAACTCTCATGATCTCCGAGAGGAGGGACATGAGCATTTTCCCTTGGCCGTCTCGACCCGAGCACGAACAATTCCTGATGTTCACGTCTCACGATTCTCATCACACGACCCTCAAGTACAAAGTTCCACGACACCAAAGTTTACTATACAGGGTCTCATTTCCTATGTTTTTTTTGACGACAACCAGTACGAATTGAATTGAATTGTATCGAAATTGATTCTTTTTTTCTTCCCGGTTTCATGCATTGACGACCATCGACCAAACCTGCTCCCCCTTTTTTTCCGTTCTTTTCTTGTCACAACATGGCTTTTTTATCTAGTTCACACACACCTGCCTGGAATTGCGACATTCCCTCCCCTCGACCATTGTCGAAAACACGTCAACCATTCGACCGGGATTTTCTTTCTCCCCCTTTTTTTTTCTTTCTCCTTCTCGGCCAAGAGCACAGACTATGAACGGCCACGGCAAAGGAAACCAAAGCATGAATACACGGACCGATGAAGACGTTCTGAACATCAATCAATCAATCATCCTTGTCTTGTCACGACCTCTTTTTTGTTGTTTTTTGACGTGTTCCCGCCAACAACACGCGACTCAATCGCTCGAACCCCGGTTCTGAACCCGCATCATTTTTTTTATCAAAAACATTCCATCTGGATTGCCTTCTTTTTTTTTGGTCCTCTGGGGGCGGCGGAAGCAGAAGCAGAAGCAGAAGCGCAAGCAAAGGATACGTGGTCGTTGAACCTGTATCGTGGATGAATAAGGAGAAACCCACAGCAATACGGGTGTGTGTGTGTGTGTGCGTGTGTGTGCGTGTGCAGTGTTTCTGAGGACCTCAAGGAAGGTGCTCGTCAACGGGCCAAAAGCTTGGAAAAGGAGGGGGGTTGGGTCGAGTCGAGCGGATAAAGTTGACAGAGGTACCTAGGTATCGAGTAGGGTATATTTCCAAACCATGGGGCGTCTTTCCTTTCGTTTCGAGTTTCATTTCGTCTTGTCTTGATAACGGGGAGACTTTGGCCGCCAGAATTGTCAAAGAGCTGTTGCGTTGGTGTTTGATGACAACGACGATGGCCCCCCCTGATGGGGAACCCACTTTAGACGCCCGTTCGACGACGAGTCCAGATTCTTTACTCGACCTTCTGAGCGGTCCATTTTCCCCCCTACACGTAGTGATGGATCAAAATATCCGACGAGGTTCACATCGTCTTCTATTTACGGGTCATGGCTGTTTATTGAGCAAAAAGGTCATGGCATGGCATGGTTGTTCATTATATCCTGACATTCTGGCTCGGTATCTTCCAACATCTCACCTATCCAGTTGAATCCAACCCCAGACAGACAGACAGACAGACAGACCAATGTAAATCTGAATAAGTCAACAACCGTCACCCGATCCACAACCTCCCCAGGATCAAACTCTGCACGACATCCTCGTTGCAAATGACCTTGACGTTGGAATGAATTTTGCCTTCACCCCCTGGGTCAGCTCCTTCCCTTCCTCCACCACCGTCAGACCCGGCTCCGGTCTTGTTCGCTTTACCCAAAGTCCGAGTCTTTTTGCCTGCCTTTCGCGAAATGCGCACCGCGGCACTCTCTTCGAACAAGGTCTTTGCACTGCCAATGTCACGATCGTCGACGAACACAAAAGTATCCTCGTCATCAGAAGAATCCCCCGTCCCACGAACCTCCGCTGTGGCACTCGCCAAATCCGACACGCTCACAATCTCGCCCGCACCAAGCGCTCGGATCAGAAACACAAACGCCCTTCTTCGCTTTTCGACTTTTTCACCTCCGCTTTTCATTGCCACAACGACCCGAGCGCCATTGAGGATACGTGCTCGTGACTCAATCATCTCATGGACCTTGAGATTCGCTGCTGGGTCAAAGGATAAGACTCGTGATCTCGTTGCGCCCTCCAACTCGGCACATTCGCCGGATGGCAAAAGGTACGTACTCCAGGTAACCAATTCCTCCGCGTGCACGCAAGACTCGATCCACCTTCCACTAAGGCACGGTACGCCCAAAGCAAGAGCTTGCATGTACTTCTCCTTGCGAGATTGTCTGTCGGCGAGGAGCGCCGTAAATGACAAATCTGCATGCTGAGCCTTCATTTGTAACGAGTCTAGTTCCAAGAGGTCGAGAAACGATTCCTTCAATACCAAACCTCCTTGTTGTCGAATCTGACGTTCAAGCTGGTCACGGCGCGTGTCATCGTCGTAGGATATTGCAAATGCCATATTTGTGAACAATCCTTCCACGACGCACGTTGACAATGATAGGGCGGTGGTCACTGCAGTCGTGCCTCGGCGATTGCGCGATGGCGGCGAGCATGGAGTCGAGCTACATGGTGCCGGGGTTGACATTGCTGACACCATCGGCCGAGGAACAGTCGTCTTGTGCTCATAAAGCCGGTCTTTCATCTGTCCCCACATGTTGCTATCCAAATATATCGAGGAGATCGGAACTTCCTTAAGCGCTTCAGTTGATACATCTGCTGGTAGACTCTTCCGCTGTTTCGTAGAGACAAGCAAAGTCTTGTAGCCTTGTATGTCGGTCAGGATTTGATCTTCGCTCTTTGGAGCATGGGCAGAAATCCTATTCTTGAAGGCCTTGATAATGTATGGTACTTTTGGGAAGCCTTGAAGGTTGACTTTGATCTGGTCCCCCACGCGTAGGTCTAGACTCCGTACACCATGTTGATCCAGTTCTTCTGGATCGTATCCTTCCCATTGAATGCGATACCGGGTCGGATCAGCGTCGGAAAGCCCGAGACATGTTGCGGGATAGTATGCACGCGTTTTGCCGTTGAAGCACGCGAACACCACATTGGGAACCGAGGGGTTTTCTGAAACTTGTTCGACGACGGTGTTCAATGCTGTACCCAAATTCTCAAGATGCTGTGCTGATATATCTTCACATTCGTCCGCAATGGGCGTATGCCTCGAGGATGCTGTGGTTGCCTTTTCGGGAACTTTGCGTCTTTTGGCCGATGTTTCTTGTGCGTCAGCAGGTGACAGTTGCTCCCTCTTCTTGCGCTTCAGAGACGAATTTGGTCTGGTCAGAGGAGCCTTCTGAGGGGGAGATGCGTCGAGATCCCATTGTGACCGTCGGGACTGGGCATCTGCAAGTGGGGTGTGTGGTTTCGAATTTTCCAACGCCTTGGGAGTTGGCTTACGCAACCGTCGAGAAGAATGTATAGTGGTCTGGGGTGTTGTTGAGGCCAGATCCAGACTATTGCCGTGCAGATTCTGATTACGACGTTGCTTCATCTCATTATTTCTCTCCACTGGATGTCCATAGTTAGAAGCATTCTCCGGCCCTTCCACATGCTCGGTATTCTCCTGCTCTTCAGGTGGGACATGTATGTGCTCGGTAAATCTGGAAACGGAAGGATTATTAAGTGGAGGTCGCTTAGATGGACTCTGGAAGGCTGCATCAAGGTGAAGCGCATCCGTGACATTGAAGCTTGGTTGTGACTTCAAAGGCGAGGGTTCGGCAGCGATCTCGGTCATCCGTCTACGATTGCAGCTAGGTGTCGAATGCCCGTTAGAATCACCGGTTCCTATGTCCTCGCCGTTCTCTTGCTGTTTGGAATGCTCTATAGACTGAGGAACCTGCGACTGGGCGGTCTCGAACTCTCCTCGACTCGTGGTGTCCGGATCGCTTTGTTTGGTGCTGGCATCCCCTCTGGAAGGCTCTGTCGGTGGCTCATTCGAGCTAGTCTCAGGTATTGTCCCTTTTTGATGAACAGGAGAATTGGATGCAGCATTTTCAGGCATGGCGTTGGGAACATCCTCCGACAGCCCATCGGGAACGTCGTTTGCTGTAGTCCTTTCTTTTTCAGAAGCGTCTGTAACTTCTATTCCCGCAGTGGGAGACTGCGGAACAAAATCAACACTTCCAGTGCCAGGAGTAGACTTCAGTGCTTGACTAAGTTTCTGCATTCGTCGTCGAGACTGCGAAGACTGAGAGTCGGCAATTGCAAAAGGTTGCGAGCTGTGCATCGCATGCTTTTCAGCACTAATCCGCCGGTGGTGTCTCAAAGACGGACTGTCCTCAACTTCGGAAGGATCCCCATGAGCAACACGGATCAATCGTGCAGCTGTCTCAGGAACTTGACTCCCATTGCTCAGGCAGTTTTCCTTGTCGTCATCGCCGTCATTCAACGCAACCATGACTTGACTTGAGCGCGCTACTGCTATCTGCGGGCTGTCTTCCAAGTCTGTTTCTTCTTCACTTTCTTGAAGTGGATCCGGCGAATCTGCCTTTGTTGGGCTTGATCTATCTGTGAACCTGGTTATGCGTGAGGAGAGCGGTTCAATGGGAGAGCTACGACGATTCTGTCGAACAGGGGATGATTTTGACAAGGACGGCCTCCGTAGCAACCGAGTCGAAGGTGAAGACAGTCGCTGGAGTGACACTTTCACCTGCTTCTCGATTGCCAGTCGTCGACGGTATTTGGTCATAGAATCTGGCTCTTGGAGGTGAGCAAATACATCATCTTCCTCATCGTCAGATGCTTCTTGTGGTTCGGGCCCCGCGTGTTCACGTAAAGCCAACTCTTCCCTGACAGATATGTACCGTGATGCCGGTTCCGTAGATGCCCTTTTAAAGGCAGAGATAGGTCTCATCGGCGAGCTGGTAGCTGTCACAGGACGTGGTCGCAGCTCAATATTCGGAGAAGGTCGATCAGACGGTATATCACCATTGCCATTGTTGACGAATGGCGAAGTGTCTGCTTGAGTTGCTGCAAATGCTTGACTCAGACCCATGATGTTTTCCTGTTGGTGCGAACCGCCTCCCAGAAGAGGATTGCGTGGTAGGACTGGACTGTCAATAATGTCTCCATCGTAGCTTCTCTTTTTCCCTGCAGTCGCGGGAGTCTTGAAGCGCTGAGATTCGGGAAAGCGGGAAAGCGCAAGTTGAGTCTGTGTAGGAGAATATTCGACTGGCTCGGAGTCCAATTCACTGGGACCATTCTTTGGCGACACCAGGCTGGACAATAAATCAATGTGTCCTTCATCCCCCTCCCGAAGTGAGAATTGTGGAGACTCTTCGTCGTCTTCTTCATGGTGCTCCCTTAGCAATTGGGCTGCGCTGCGACTTCGACTCTGTAAAAAGGAAGTATAATGTGACTGAGACAGCTCTTGCGTAGGGGCATCGCTACCTTGGCTGGTCATCTTCTGGACAGGTGTGGCTCGCCTCTCATGAGTGATCGCTGGTCGAAGGAACGTGAATGGACTTTCGACATTTGGGAGGGACTCGGATTCAGGAACGATGCTGGCGAGTTCAGGTACCGTATTTGTGGCCGGGGTGGTTATGATGGGGGACGGTTCAATGGGGGACGGTTCAATGGGAGACAATCCGTCGAGAGCGTGTCGGATGGCTTCAAGCTGTCGTTGCGGGACAAGTCTGCGATCTGACCCTGGCTGGTCTTGGATCGACTGGGATGGCACAGTTAGAAACAGGACTCGATGCACAATGAGCAGGGTTGACTAATTGCCACTCACTTCCTGGTCATGGAGGACGGCGAATTTAATGCTTGATACGTCTAAACTCTCACTTTCCGAATCAAGAAGGATGGGCGCGGCCTCCATGATGGTTTTTCAATGCGCCAGATCCATGCGAGAAAAAGTTGTCGTGTGCACTGGCAAAATCATAGTAATCGAACAAGTGCCAAACAAAGATCGCGGGCACGAGCGCGTGCCACTTTAGACGCGCATCAGAGGAACCCGTAAATGTTAATTATGATGTGGGGTAAAAGTGGTGGTTAACTACATGTACTGTAAACAGCCATCACGGCTCTAGTCCTAACAGCAAGTGGCTATCTCATCACGCTAGAAAGAGTCTAGTGATGCTAGCACCTTCAAGCTGGTTAACAACTGTACAAGGCTGTGTGTGAACTGAACAACCTCCAGCCGTACTCGAACCGACTTTGGACTTGGAGGTATGTACCTTCTCGTGCACACCTTGAATCCTTTAAGCCCTTTCAACCCATTATACAGGTCTTTGAACGCTGGATACAGGCAAATGTAACCGCAAATGAGTCCACTCAGCACCTAAATGCGCCGCGTCCAGGATGGCGAGACCAGAACTCGTACTCTGATGCCAACAGCCAGCATGGCTTCTGAATACGTGGCACCCCATTCTGCTGGTATCGGACCGACAAATATATCCTGACTGACGTTGGTAAGGCTTCTCAGGCCGACCTGATCTATCGAAGGGAATGCGCATATTGTGGATGGTCGGTGCTTCACACGCCGACAACACCGACGCACTGCCATCGGTGGTCGTAATCCGACACGACACGCAAGGCTGCGGCCTCTATCTTTATCATCTTCATTTTTCTTGGCTGCCCAACCACCCTCCTTTCACGATAGATGAGATGCAAATGTTGTTGCAGAGTCCGACGAGGGATACCAGATCAGGACGTATGAATCGTCATCATCCGGCGGTGTCCATTATCTTGGTGATGATGCGTCGTCAAAGCCGTCCGGACATCTTTACTGGCTGGGTTCCGCAGATTCTCCCAATATGGTTGTTCCTGAGCAGATAGATACGGTCATGCTGCGATGATCATTGCAAGTCGTCGGCACATCGAGGCAGTAGCTGACCTCGTTTGGGGCCTAGCCAGAGAGACACAAAGATATAAGTAGCCATGCCTTCCTCGACACTGACCTCAATATCAGGCAGCAAGAGAACAGTACCATCAATACAAACCTTGAATCCTAAGACATCCAACACGAAAGATAAAAACCCTCTGGCAAGATGAAGACCTCAATCCTCGCCGCCCTTGCATTCTCTTCGCTGGCTTTGGCCTCACCGGTTGGCCCTTTCCCCTCCAACCTTAACGGCACGACCACAGCGGGAACACATTCTTCCCTTACCGCAGCGGCTCTCAATCCAACCGGAGAGTCTGTCTACGTGAACAGCAGTACTCCATTCACCAGTGGCATCTTCGCGAGAGACACTAGAAGACGGAGCCCCCAGGGAGGTTCTTTCTCAGCTGGTACTTTTTCCAACGGAACCTTTCCAACTGCGACATCTGGGATAGCTTTTCCAACTGGGACTTTCACCGCCAACCCTTTCACAACAAGTGCCTAATTCCCTCTCACTATCGTGTCATACGTTATCATGACAACAAAAGTTCATCAAGTTGTCGCCGAAAGAACCCCGAGACGCATCGACCGATATGATATTCCTTGATCAGACGCCTTTACGATTATTCTACGATTTGATTAGACGAAATGAGACACCCTTCACTTAACCTCTGTTATTTACGTCGATATAAATAATCATTTCTCGGTATAGAATACACCAACGAGCAGATTAGAACGGACCTTCAGCGGCAGGACCTGATGTTACGGGTAGACTATTACATTGAACATGATAGACCAAACAGTTGTACAACTCAAATTCAGCATGTCATAATACATTATTCCTTGTACTCCCGTATAAGTCCCAAAACGTGATACCTGCGTTAGAGCAAAGCCTTTATCCGTAACTGTTCATCAAACCACACCGAAATCCGATCGGGAATGGAGCGGGTTGAATTACACACCACTCCTGTACACTTGGCTGCCACCACTTCTTAATCTTACAGTCTCTCTGCGCTGTAGGACGTGTAGTGCTCTTGCCAATGCTGCCTCGCTATACCCTCGCCCCTGCACAAATTCACGCCTGAGCGTTGCCAGGCTCGTACTCCAGCCGATGGGAAGACGTCGTCTAAGTTCTTCTTCTACTTTACCTACTTCGTCCATGAGCTCGCGATTCGCGCTCATCCCGCCTGCGCCTTCACCTTGCGATACAGCATCCATGGTACTTGCAAGGAAGAGACGAATTGCCTCATCCACGTGGTGTTCCTCGGCAACCGGTGAAAGTGTCAATTTCGCAAGTGATTCTGTGATACGAATGATGGCTTCGAGCTGACGAACGGTGATGGGAATCGAAGATCGTACGTTGCTGTTCCTTTCGGCACGGGCGACACGGTCACGAATGGAAACAAAGTGGGACGACAGTTTCTCTGCTGCAGTAGCCGAGAGACGAGGAGCACATCGCCTATTTACAGCGTCAGTTGTTTTCATTACTGGCGTCTTGAGAGGTCCTGAACTTACGACTTGCAGAAACTGATGTATCTCTTCATCTTCTCCACAGAAATCTCTGACTCCGCCTGTTCCTCGACACCTTGGTTGCCCATATGAATGCTCATAACGTGCTTGGCAATAGTTTCGTCACGATTTCGATCGTGATCATCTCGAACAATGAAGATCATATCAAAACGAGAGAGAATTGTCGTCTGGAAATCGATGTTCTCGCCAGGAGACTTGAGGTCATCATAACGCCCGAAAATAGGATTGGCGGCAGCAAGGACTGATGTGCGTGCGTTGAGTATGGTGGTAATGCCAGCTTTCGCAATAGAGATGGTCTGTTGTTCCATGGCTTCATGAATCGCCACACGGTCCTCGTCCCGCATCTTGTCGAATTCATCGATACAGACTACACCGCCATCCGCGAGAACCATGGCGCCACCTTCCAGGTAGAATTCGCGTGTCTGTGTATCGCGTTGGACAGATGCTGTTAGACCTGCGGCTGATGAACCCTTGCCAGACGTGTAGATTGCAATAGGAGAGACTTTCTCGACGAACTTGAGGAGTTGAGACTTCGCCGTACCAGGGTCACCAAGCAGGAGGACGTTGATGTCCCCTCGAAGTTTCATACCGTCAGGGAGTATCTTTTTGGAACCACCCATTAAAAGGCATGCGACGGCCTTCTTGATGTCCATATTGCCGTAAATTGAAGGGGCAATGCAACGGGCGAAGCGATCATACAAGTCCGGTGACCGAGCCAATTCTTCAAATTCCTGCACTTCTTCATCGGAAAAGCTAGCACCACTGGCAGAGTGGTCGACGTCTGTTGAGATGCCAACAGCTCGGAGATATGGATTCCGAATGGCAATAGCATCCTTCTTCGAGCCTTTATTTCGTTGGTAAATTGAGAAGACACCCATTATCGTACACCTCGAACCAGGAACAACTCGGTTTGTCAAATAGCGGTCCGCCGAAACGAGAATGTGTCTGGGGAGTTCGCCAACGGGTACCTGATCTGGAGCCTCTTGCAGCTTAAGAATCTGCTGATCCATAAATTGAGAATCTTCGTGGACCACGAAATACGGGTCCATTGGACATGGATCTCCCGACTCTGTCCCGGGATTCTTAATTCTTCCACATGTCCTTGGTAGAGTTATGCCTGTAAAACCGCCCTCCACAGCAATTTTTTGAACGTGTTCGCAGTTGCGGCACTGGATGTTGAGTAGTGTGGCTTTTGACGAGAGCGTCGATGCTCCGATGACGATGCCCGGTATACGGACCAGGCGTGAGACGTTCGTCGCGTTAAGATCCCGGATAGAGATGTGGTCGACGGAGGAATGAAGAAGGAGTTGGTGTTGAGGAAGCTCGACATCGGTGGTATGTGGGAAGACGATTCTTTGCGAGCATTGCTTCAATGCGGCTTCGAATAATGGAATGGTGTCCGATGGATCGGTGGTTAGCCGATGCGCGAGTTCTTCGTTGTACGAGATCAAATGGCTCAGATCGACATCGCAGTAATATTGTTTGACCAGTACGTTCTCCCGGATTTGATCGCGGTAGATGTATGTGCCGTCAATCTGGAAGGCGAGGATGAACTCCCTGAGTTTTGCTTGCAACTCTGTGCGCGGTTCTGATGCTTCGTCGGGATGAGCAGGAAGTACACTCAGCGAGTACGCAGATCGACTGTCTAAAGCCATATTGAAGTTGTTGCTGTGGTTATCGAGTGTATGAGATTGTGTGGTGTTGCATGAGGGTAAAGGGGACACATGAATTGACAATGGTTTGTCGCGACACGCGTTACCGCGTCGCGCGTAAAGTAGTTGCAGTCGGCGAAACAGAATATCCGGGCTCCGTCCCCAGACTCGATTATGATTATCGTTGCGTGTCCTTCAGCGCAGTGTACCCGGAGTATCAGCAAACCATTCGCGCCGTCCACATGCCACTGAATACAAAACATGGGCTTATTGAGCATACGAATAGCTATTCCTACAAGGATATATCTAGCCTCACTGTCTGTATGAATTGACTGCTAATGCCGCCGAAACAGCTGCCTGCGGCATTTTCAATATGGCCTCGCCAATCAGGCCTCGCGCAGAGGCATCCTTTGTATCCCCGACCGCGAGTACACCTTCGGGGGGATATCCCTTCCCTGATGTATCGCAGAGGCAGCATGGACCTAGGGGAACCATGCGACGGGGGTCGACAGCAAGCTCAATCGCGAGTATAGGAGGAGCCTTAGACACGGGGTCGATCAATCATCCTACCATCGCTGAAACGAGTCAGAATGCCATCTCAACACTTCTTCAGCATCCTATTATGCGCACTGGTCTCTCCGCAAGCACTGCCGTTCCTTCGAACGGCTACAAAACCCCAACCCATCGGGATATCCCTCCAGTTGCGTTAACGAACATCCCTCATATTGAGTCCAAAGCCTTTCATCCATACTTATCACAAGTGGGGTCAATATACGAAGCCTTCCAGCGAGCGAAGAATGAAGGCGAAGGAGAGGCGTCGCTCTTTCAGCGCGACAAGAAGGACAGCAGAAATGAGGAGTGGGAGGCGATTCTGGCCAAAAGGTTACAAAAATCAGGACATTCTCGTGCAGGGTCTATGAGTTCTACAACCTCAACACCCCTAGAAACGCCGCAGCCAAAACGGCGACATAGTGGACAACGGCGTCAAGCAGTGACGCCACTGTCCACTATCCCGACAGTATATTCCGAGGAAGACTTTCATCTGGAAAATCCAAGAACATTCGACATTGTGTCAGAGCACTCTGAGATCATCCGAGATCCTAACGGAGCTCCGAGTGGGAGGAAGTCATTAGCTACGAATGCAATATTGCAGGAGAAGTTGTCCTGGTATATGGATACAGTAGAAGTCCACCTCATCAACTCGATATCTACTGCTTCCAAGTCTTTCTTTTCGGCTCTGGGCTCCCTAAGAGAACTACACAATGAGGCAGCAGATTCAGTGGACCGGATCCAGAAACTGCGAAAGGAATTAGCCAAGCTCGACAAGGAGATGGCAATAGATGGCCTGAAGGTGGTCAATCTCAAGCAACGGCGAGATAATGTTCGTCAACTCGCACAGACAATCATGCAACTTGAAGATATCGTCGCATCAGTTCAGAACGCGGAAGATAAGGTAGAGAAAGGTGACATTGACGAGGCCCTGGACGAGCTTGATGATGTCGAGCTGTTGATGGCTGGGAAGGAAATTGCCGCCTCATCTCCGGAAGACAACGCGCGATATAGACGACGTGATCTCCGGAGAATTAGAGCTCTGGAGGGAGCTTTGGACGATCTAAACCAGCTGAGATTCCGTGCTGGCCGAGGGTACGAGACGAGATTCCATGGCAGCCTTCTTAGCGACATTAGGCGACACGTCGAGCACACCGAAACCCTTGCTACGCTTCAGCGATGGGGCATAGCGTACACAAGACCGAAGCCGGGCCAGAGAAGGGCGCCTTCTTCATTCCCTGGTTACATGAACATTGGGTCAGAACTGCGGTCCGAACTCGAAGCCGAAATGAGAGGATTGTCCAGAGCTAGGTACACGACGCAAGCAGCTACCACATTCCGAGCCATCGTTCTCAGGGAGATGAAGAATATGATCAGAAAACAGTTACCAAGCTCTAGTGATGACGACAATGTTTCCACGGTATCAGCGTCAACTATGGGAGGGAGGAGTATGAGTCAGCAGGAGAAGTCTTCGATCCTGGCTCGTAACTTGCGAGCCTTGGATGCTGAAGATTGGTATCAAATGTTGGCTACCATTTATACAAATATCAGCGAGGGTCTTCGGAGACTCAGTGTACAGGTGAAAATTCTGCTGGATATCACAAGCAACTTACCTGAGCACATGCTCAAGTCTCCTCCCACGAGTCCTGATCCCGCGAATCTCGACCGAGTACGAAGCCCAGGTCGGCCAAGAGCTACAAGTTCCGTCCAGGCAGAGATGCAGCAAGTTCTTGATTTGTCGAGCTTACTAGGAGAAGGAGTAGACCTTGTTCAGACGCAAATCACCAAAGTTGTCAAGGTCCGATCGCAACAAAATGCCGAACTGCCACTGGACGACTTCTTGAAATATTTTACTCTCAATCGACTATTCGCGGATGAGTGTGAAGCGATCTCAGGTCGCAGTGGAACAGCGTTGAAAACTGTTGTTGATTCCCAAATCAAAGATTTTGTTTATCGGTTTGGCGAGTCACAGAAACATGATGTAATCAAGGTCATGGACAGCGACAAATGGGATGCCAAAGATTTTGGCGATCGTGAAAATAAAATTCTCAGTCGCATCCTTGAAGGCAGCACGAGTGATGCAATGCCATGGGTCGAGAGCACTATGATCTGGCAGCCTGCTACAAATGGGCTTAAGGACAGCAACGGCAGTGCCACTAATGGATCTGCTGGTACAACGGCAAAAGTACGAAGTGCTGTCATCGACGAGCAGAAGTATATTCTCCCTGAATCGGCACTGGCCATGCTCCAATCAATGGAATCCTTCCAACACTTGGCTGCTGGTATTCCCAGCATGAGTCAAGAAGTGGCGACATCACTGCTCGAAACACTGAGGTTCTTCAATTCTCGGAGCTCACAATTGATCCTCGGAGCCGGGGCTACTCGAAGTGCAGGGCTCAAGAATATTACCACGAAACATTTGGCACTCTCTTCACAGGCACTGAGTTTCGTCGTCGCGTTGATACCTTATGTGAGGGAGTTCTTCCGACGTCATCTACCTTCCTCAACTGCCCCACACATCATGACCGAGTTTGACAAAGTCAAGCGTCTGTTTCAAGAGCACCAAAGTGGCATTCATGAGAAATTGGTCGACATCATGTCGGGGCGGGCAGCGATGCACGTAAAGTCGATGAAGAATATCGACTGGGAAGAGGCAGCAAAGAACAAAGCTACCTCTGTCTCCCCATATATGGAGACTCTAACCAAAGAGACCGGCACGTTGCAAAAAGTCCTGGCCAAGCATCTGCCCGAGCCCGTCGTAGCAGGAATCATGGTTCCTGTCTTCTCGAGCTATCGGGAGCAATGGACGAACGCGTATCAAGAGGTAGTTCTCAAATCTGCGGCCGCAAAGGACAGGTAAGACAAAACAAACTCCCAACGTAAAACGAAGGCCCGGAGCTAACATGACTTTGTAGATTACTTGCTGACGCGGATTTCTTCCACTCGCGACTGAGCAAAATCGATGGATCGGGCGACTTGGGCGAGCACATCGTCAAGGTTGTGAAAGCAAAAGAGCTAGCTAACAATGTCTCCTCGACCACTTCTGAGACAATTGAAAAACAGAGCGACAAAGTCGAGGCACCTCAGGACAAAAAGACTTCAGTGGAAGCCAAAGATAATAGGGAAAGGGAAGGGACATAGATCGTCTTGACCCAGTTGGATTTGGAGGATTGAGTAAAAGAATTGGCTGCTAGATAGCGGTGTTTTCTGAAAAATATACAGAAAAAGACCTACGTTGGCGACAGCATTTGCAATCATCCATGCCCCGACTTTGTCGATTTGTCGTTCAAATTTTCACAATTCAAGGTAACATTCAAGGTAACGCGGCGTTATCTTCTCGTTTCTCTTTAATCTCCTGGCGTATGCTGCATCGACGACATTGATTCATTTGAACCGTTTTTGCTGAATTTGTTTCAACCACAGATGCCCACTATGTTCTGGTTTGTTTTAGAAGATGGCAGTGGCATTGACGTGGCTACTGACGCCTCCTGGCATGTTGGCGGGGGAACTCGAAAAGAAAAAGGTCCAGCGCTTGTTCTTCTTGGCCAGCTCGCTCAGCTTCTCCAGGTCCAGCATCTCGCCGAGGGGCATGCCCCAGAGCGCGAGGATGTACTCGTGCAGGTAGTACGACTCGGGGGTCGGCCAGCGCTCGAAGCTGGGCGCGTCCCCTCCCACGGCGGCGAAGTAGCAGTCGTGGAGCCAGTCCTTCATGGCCTCCTCCTGCTTGATCCCCGCCCACGCCTGCTTGCCGCCGTGGGTGCCGTGGCCGCGCAGGGCGAGGGCGTCGCGTTCCTCGGGCGCCCGGTTGTAGTAGTCCTGCACCCAGCCGGAGCGGATGAGGAGGATGTCGCCGATCTTGACGTCGCCGCCTTGCGAGGCCGGACGGATGTCGATGCCCTGCCACTTCCCGCACGCCGCCAGCTCGTCGTACGATATCGCATGGCTCGTCGCCGTGTCGTACTTGATCCCGTGGGCGTCGGCGTACGAGCGGTAGTCGAGCAGGATGCCGCGGCCGGAGAAGCCGTGCGTGCTCCAGTGGTGGATGCTACATTTGTGGTTGGCCGTCTCGCCGACAATGTCGGCCGCGTGAGTGTCGTTGTAGAAAGTTTTTGTTCTATTAACGACCACAACGTTTAGAAATGGGCTGGTCACAGTCAAGGAAGTAGGGGAGCGGACTCGTCATTCCACATACGCCATATGAGCAAAGTGTCGAAATCCGTCCCATTGGGTCCCGGATTGCGTGTTACAATGATACACATCGTCAAAGGCCACTCCGCCCTCCAGGTCGAGAATCTTGTGCTCGAACTTTTGTCGACCAAAGGCCGGCTGTTCGGGAATCGTCAGGGGAAGGTCCAGACGGGCCATTTCACCCGTTCGTATCTCAGACGCGGCCGCTCTCACTCGAGTCGGCGTCAGGAGATTCAAGCGACCGATGTAGTCGTCCTTGCCCCACACCCATGCTGCCTCGTCGGGAGCGCCGACGATCTTGGGAAGATTCTTTCGTGTCGGAAATGACGTCGAATCCGGGTCGAAGGGGATTGTGGTTGCTGTTTTGCCGAGAATTGTGTCTTTGATCTGACTCAATCTTCGGCCAGCTAGGGACAGCGTATCTGCCATTTGTGATGTTTGAGCGTTAAAAGAAAAGAGTGGGTGGGTGGGTTAGTGGATGGATGGCAAGCTTGATGGACTCAGGCTCAGTCAGTACAAGTACTAATATTGACAATATTGGCTTGTTAATGGTGATGATCGATCGTTATACGAAGACGTTCAAGCAGATTCAGATTTAGGATGCTGGTGAAGCACTAAGATCAAACCGTCTCATCCCCGAGGTTCTTCGGGTCATGATGATGATATCCACCACCCACCAGAAAGAGGGGCTGCCTTCATCCACAAGGCTTCCACCATTGTTTTCCAGGTTTGTAGGGATTCCCCCCGCTCATACTCCGTACATTGGTTGATGGTAGTGTTGGTAGCCTCAGTCTCTGACATGCATATCCTTGTAATGACGGTGTTTGTGTCACTTGTAAGGTGTGTTCATGTCTGCAAAACGATAACACGGAAGTATGAAGTAGCCTACGCGATGGCAATCACCTCGTATTCGCACTCGCACTCGTATGCGGGGAAAGCTCCGGATAAATTCAGCCTCGGCATCAAACCCGTATGGACTTGTATTTTTGATATGTCGATGATCCTTCACTACAGACACATCGACACAGGGCGGCTTGGATAGCCTGATATCGTGCATCAATGTGGGCTTCGGAACACTAACAACATCGAGTGATATAGCCGCTTTATGGTGCACTTTTGAACCTCAACCAACCCCTCGCACATTGAATCTCCAACGACACTTGATCAGTGCTTTGTACAAATGGTCAAGCTTGATTATATCTTACCTTTCCCTTAGACATCGGCTCGGGCTTCGAACGGAAATATATATTTCATCTTCTTGCCTGTGTTTCCGCGGTCCCAGTGTTATTCTCGGGATAAGGAGAACTTGAAAATGGGAGACACGACACCGCTTTCAAATAACCGAGACGGCGATACGCATACCGACGGCATCAACGGGGCACGACGCATTCCAAGAAGACTCTACTCTCTCAATCAACCACCTTCACTCGAACATTTCAAACAACTCTGTGTCCAAAACACCGATGCGACTCTCTATCCGCACGCAAAATCCGTAATATCAAACGTCCCAATCTATGACATTACTTCTTTACCAACCCACGCAGAGATTGATGAGATCCAAGACGAATGGCACCATATTCTCCTTTCAGGTCCCGGAGTTTTTGTCATCCGCAACTTCGTCCGCGATGCCGCATTACTACAGCGCATCAACGCAGCTTTCACAGAAATCATCGACTTCGAATCTCGGTCCTCTTCAAAGGGAGACCATTTTGCCGCTTCTGGTAACAATGCACGTATCTGGAACTCTTTCCAAAAGCACGCCGAACACCACCCACCCAGCTTTGTACGCTACTACTCGAACCCTTGGCTACGTCGAGTCTGTGAAAGTTGGCTGGGACCATCCTACCAAGTCACGGCGCAGGTCAACCTGGTCAGACCGGGCGGGAAACCTCAAGTCAGCCACCGAGATTACCATCTGGGGTTTCAAACGGCCGAGTCGTGCTCTCGATACCCAAAAGTCACTCAGGTGGCGAGTCAGTACCTCACGTTGCAAGGGGCCGTGGCGCACTCGGACATGCCTCTCGAGAGTGGGCCGACGCGGTTTCTGCCATTTTCCCAGCAATTCGACCAAGGTTTCATGGCGTACCGCCTCGGAGAGTTCATCGACTACTTTGACCAAAACTGGGTCAGTGTGGATTTGAAGATGGGCGACGCCGTTTTTTTCAACCCGGCGCTGTTCCATGCCGCAGGAGAGAACCGCACAACAAATGTCGAGAGAAGCGCCAACCTCTTACAGATCAGCAGCGCGTTCGGGAGGACCATGGAGAGCATCGACACGGCCACCATCATCGACAAATGCTGGGATGATGTGCAGAAATTGTGTGAGCAAGGCAGCACCACGCAAGATGAGATAGATTCCCTCTTGGCCGCCATCGGTGAGGGATACCCTTTTCCGACCAATCTCGACCGCCGTCCACCGGCACCCGGAGGGATGGCACCCGAAAGTGAGGTGGACATTCTTCATCGGGCATTGAACCAAGGGTGGAACAAGGAAGAGGTATCATCAGCCATCACGACCGTTAGAAAAGATTCAATGTCATGAGACATCTCCGCGATATAATAAAGGCAAGCTCAATTTTATCAAGTCGAGAACCAGCATACACAATACATGTGCATAGCTGGAGAATGCTACAAGCCTGTAGTTTTGTAGATAGTAGCTCCGATCACGGTCTTCCTGATAGTATAGATATCTCTCTCGTACACGGAAGAAACAATCCCAACTACCAGACAATGACAGCCTTGATTGAGGACCCATCCTGCATACTCTGCATTGCGGCCATTGCATCACTCGCCGGGAAGAACTTGACGAACTTCTCCAAGGGCAGCTTTCCGTCGCGATACCACTCGATCATTTTTGGAATCTGCTCTTGACCAGTGGTCTCGCCCAGATAGTGACACTCGAACCTCTTGTTGTCACTGAAGAAGGTGCTCAGGGGGAACTGGAACTCGGTACCAGGTGGCGGCACTCCGAGCTGAAGGTGTCTGCCCCGTTTCCCCATGGCCTTCATACATGCCTCTATGACCGGCACGGCACCCGTGGTCTCTATGACGATGGAGATGCGCTGGCCGTTCACCACCCTGGCCGCCTCTCCGACCAAGTCACCCTTCTCCCCGGCCGCGCTCGTGTCGATGACTTTGGTCGCGCCCAGCTGCCTCGCGAGGTCCAGCCTCGAAGCGATCCTGTCGACGGCAATGACCTCTCGACACCCCGCGATCTTTGCGGCCATGACGGCGCCCAAGCCGACTCCCCCCAGGCCAGTGACCATGACGATGTCGTGGGTCTTTGCCTCTGCCCCGTTCAGGACGGCGCCGGAGCCCGTCATAACGCCGCAGCCCAGCGGCGCGAAGAGTCTGAGTTCGTTGTCATTCTCGATGAGGTTTGTAACATTGACAACGCTGGTTTCGGAGACGATACTCGCACCCGCGAAGCTCGACTGCCCGAAAAACCCGCCAGTCACCGTCTCTCCGCTTTTCGCATCTTCAAACAACCCCGGCTTGCCCACGATGTTGAGTGCGACCCACTGCAGACAGTACGGTTGCTTGTTGTCACGACACAAGTCGCAGTTACCGCAGTAGTTATACGACAAAATAACCTTATCCCCCACCTTCGTGGTCGTGACCCCCGATCCGACCTCCTCGACTATTCCAACGCCCTCATGGCCCAAAATGCGAGGGTACGAGAACCCGGGGCCGGCGTTGCCGGGAACCGAACCCACGATAATGTCAGAATGACATATCCCCGTCGCCACGAGCCTGACCTTGACTTGATGGTCACCTGGTGCTTTTGGCGGGATTTTGACCTTTTCCAACTTCCACACCGGCTTCGGGTTGGGCTCGTAAGAAACGAGGGCGGGATATTCGTACGACGATTGTGTAGACATTTCTGCCTTGTATTTTGGACACAAAATCAATAAAGTCTAGAGAAGGACGTCTGTGTGAATCTGAGTGAAAAGGAGACAGGCATGGATACGGAGTGTGCCCATGGGGATGTAATATTAGTGTACCGAGTATTAAACTCGGATCATTTTTGCTGACTCGGTACTTTTCACCTGGTCCCTGACTCGGTTTCGTTCTACTTGAGGGGAAGTTTTTACGCACCGGAGAGTAACACAACAATGCTTACACAGGGACATCTTCTTGCATTTACGAAGTTGCATTAGTCCCGAAAGGACTGACCGACATGTCGAGTGTATGCAAGTAATTGGTGGTCCTGTATTTTCCCCATTTCCTTCCATACCTAGGTACGGAGTACTGTGACTGGGGCATTTGGTACACGAGGTGATCGTCCAACGTAAGCACTTTACTTGTGATCAGATTTTCCACAGATGATGGCCACACGGCCCATGATAAAAGGAGAAGACTCCGAGTTGTAAAGGACGACCACCTAACTCAAATGTAACAGAAGAACTAGTAATAACATCTATATTAGGGAGAACTCGACCTCCAACATATCAGATATCAATCAATTGGTGCTTTTTGGATTTCAAGTGACCGTTGGGCTGTTGTATCATTCACGATCATTCATTTTTATATATGATATCCACCTCGAGGGTAAGGACTATTCCTGGATCAAGAAAAACAAGCGATATTGCCATACAATACACCATGACGGTAGGTATCTAGACTCATGTCAAGTCTATACGGTACCCTACCTTGTGATAGAATCCAGTCGCATGTCAAGTCTATACGGCACGGAACACTACGATGGAACCTAGACACGCGTCAAGTCTATTGGGTAGCCTACAAAGGACACACTACTCATGGAGGAATACAACTGTGACAAAGCCCAATTCAATTCTCTCTTTTTATACAAGAAAAAAAGCAAAACCCAAGCAAAAAAAGAAAACCCCCAACTCCTTCGCTCCATCACACAAAAACACACATCCGCACACAGCAAAAATCATGCGGCCTAGCCGCGGAACTCGACCAAAAAGGTCTCCAGCATTGGCCCGATTTGTTGGACCTTTTTCAGCCCCTCCAAGGAGCGTGCGAGGGCGCCGCGAAGGGCCTCCCGGGCGGCCACCGTCCCCTCCGGGGCGACCCCGGTGCACGAGATCACCCCGGCCCGGCGGAAGATCTCGTTGCAGAGGCCCACCTGGACCTTGAGCGCCTCCTCGCACTCGAGAACCAGGTCCAGGAGGTCCCGGAGGCCGTCGATCTTGCGGCGACCGGCGAGGTCGCGGGCCTCGACCTCCCGGCGCCGGGTGTTCTCCGACGGCGTCATGTCCCTGAAGGACTTGTACTGCTTGCCCGAAGCCCGGAGCTTGCGGGCGTGGCCGCCGCGGAGACCCCTCCTCTTGAGGTCCTCGAAGAACCTCCACATGGCCGAGAGGCGGGCCTTGACCCGGCCTATCGCCTCGAGGACGCGGGTCTTGACCGAGCCGACCTCGCGCGTCAGCGAGACGAGGTCCCTGCCGTATCGGCGGGCGTCCTCGAGGAGGATGCGGCGGTGGCGGGGCCCTGGCGCCCGCGCGGCGTCAGGGGCCCTCTTGAGGCCTTCGAGGATGGCGGCGACGTCGGGGAAGGCAGGACGGCCGCCGCGGGCCCAAGCCGGGGTCGCAGGAGGAAGGGCGGGGGGAGGGCGAGAGGCGAAAGGCTGGGCAGGAGCCACAGCGGGAACAGGAGGGTCATAGACCGGTTGCTTGCCACGTCGTTTCTCAGACATGGTGGCTGCCAGAAACAGAAAGGACCGGTTAGTTACACTTCTCGGTGGCGTTCAGAGAGGGCGTTGTAGGAGACTTACGACCTGTTCCCGCTTGGTTCGTGGCATCCATCGTGCCAACAACGGCAGGATTGCCGGAAGAAATGACCTCTGCATGACCACTGTTGGAGATCTTGAGGAAAGGGGTCGGTCGACGGTGAGGTGGACTAGGCTGAGAAAATCCATAGTCTGAAGTGGTCTCTCCAAAAGAAGTGTTCTGACGGCTTGATGTGCCAATCTGGTCAACTCTGCCGTTGTGTGTGGTATTCGGTCGATTGGAAGGACCTGGCTGTGTAGAATCTTCTTCCCAAAAATGACTGGATCCAATGTCGTGATTCTCAGTAGTGAGTATTTCACTTTGACCAACGCTGTTGAATGAGGTGTTTTGTGGATCGGATTGAGTTGGTCTGAGAAAGTCCTCCCAAGGGTCATCTGGTCTCGTGCCAAACAACTCATCATCGTCGTCTGGAAAGTCTGAGGCTAGTGGGTCATCGTATGTCTCTTCTTCCAACGATTCAGAGAACGACTGGTCAATAGCCATGCTATCGTCATTGTCGAAATTTGGCTGTTCGTCATCACCACCAAGGATATCGATGAAGTTCAGGGGTTGTGCGAAGAAAAGGGGCGACGGTGGAGGGTTATTCTGGTCACCAGAGCCTGAGGCCATCAGCATTGGCCTGGTATAGAGGGAAATTACCCAAATACTGACCTTGATCTCCTTCAAAAGCGTCGGATCCTTGATTGGACTCCATCCTGTTCTATCCACACTGGTTTTCAATCGAATAGAGAGCAAAATGCTGATGAAGTTGATGAAGTCTTGTTCTCGTCTGGCGATGAGACCCGTGATTTGGTTTCGCAGGTGAACTTCATAGTGCGGTGATTTGAGAGAAACGCGACACCCAACGCGCTTCTCAATACCACCGCCCTCGCAGGAGTTCTCATTCACAACGAGGGCGGTCTGATAGATTTGTATATTCACGATCTCCTTTCGCCAAGCGTCCTGGGAATCACCCAGGACATCTCTTTTCGAGTTTCTTGTAAGCCCCTGAGAATGAGGAACATATATACATATTCGAAAGAGGCATCCGTTGTCCACGATATGAGGAACCAAAGCGTAAGGGCACTTGGTCGTCCACAAAAATCACCTTTCAGTTGCCTTTGGCTCCTCGTGCGTCCTCTGCTGAGAAAGGAGACCGATGAGGTTCGCATGCTCGACAAGTTTTTCCATCAAACACATCTGACTCACGGCCAGGGGCAGCCTCCGGCATGTCACAGGTTCAGGAAGCATGGCGACAATGCAGCAATGAGGGTTGCTGAAGATTCGGGAAGGGAATTGTCACAGTCTCGCTGTCGCAGAGATACAATCAATGACAGTCCACAAAGGCCATATCTTCCGCCACCGAGATGCCGTATGAAGAAGCTGGAAATCGCAGGAACATATTGGTTGACAGCAAGTTTTGAAGGGAGATGGAGAGGCAGGGGAGAGCGTTGAGTATCTCTCGCCACTGAATTTGACTGCCCATGCGAAGGTTTCTCCATACTAGCATTCAGAAGAATGGGATGTTGTGTGAAATGCCGTGGCCAATAACGAAGCTGATTGACAATGCCAGAGTTCTTGATCAGACTTTAACGTGCTCCAAATAACAGAGCTATCTCGGCCGAGGTGCAACATTGTGAAGTTGCTTGGTGACTTGCAAGGAGCTAGTAAGCATAGGTGGTGGAGAAAATGATATGTCGAATGTGCACCCTCCAGTTCCTGGGCCCCCTATCTTTGCAGCAGCCTTGTGGCGTAGGTTGTGCAAGGCTGTGTCGACATCGCCAAACTCCACATGCCACGAAGGGTCAGCACAAGAAACGAAGTGTGCATAAGTCGTCATGACTGGGATTATGCATGGCGCGCGGCCAGCTGGGAATAAGCGAGCTTTTGCCTGCAGGAGACACGATGGTTCAGATCGCTCTAGATCCGAGCCAGTCCGTGTATACCCGTATCAAGGTACGCTGCTGCGCTAAGACCATGATGTTAGCTGACCAGAAGACAGGGAATCAAATCTTGCTGTCCAAGAAACCCTAGAGGGCTACACCTTTCAAAGCAAAGGAGAATGTGCAGCCCCCTAGGGCCTAGCGACAAGGCCTTCTTGTATTGTGATCGGCAAGGAAGTTTGTTGGTTGGGTGCTGGTGGTTGTGTGAAGAAGAGAAAAGAAATCAAACTTCAAAAGAAACAATCAAATAATGACATAGGGGTGCCGGTCGGGTAGTGCATGCTGGAATCGGATCCGGGTAGATGGGGATATTTGCGGTGTCTGTCATGGTCACTGTCGGCCCAGGCTCATCCGGTGGACAATGGAAGTCTGTGTCTGTCTTTTCGCAGTAATCATGACTATGAATTGAGGCATGAGAGAGGAGGATAAAAGAAGTGATGGCGAAGATGAAGTTGTGGTCACACAAGGCTGAAGGCTGCGTCTGACTAAAAAGGGGATGAAGCTGTGCAGTCTGTGGGGCCGACGGAGAGAGCCGGAGTGGACGGAGCAAAAGGTTCTATTGTAGTACGGGGTTAAATACTCCGACACCCCCTCATACATTGCCCCTCATTGTACGTGAGTACCAGTGGCCTGATACTTCTGTGCAGTGGTACTTCCTTCATTTGTACTTGGATTCTCTTCGTTTAAATTCCCCAGTAAGAGTCCTTTGACAGAAAGATTCAGGCACAGGTTCCATCAAACACAACATCATGCTGATCGAAGAATCCTACAAAGATGTGCCGACCACGGTGGCCGGGAAGGGCACGATGCGTACGACTCCTCTGACCTAGTAACCTGGTTCTCAGGTTCAAACTCTCCTAACATTGGCTGAGCATCTTTCCAAAGGCATCTTCCTCATCCATCCCACAATCGCAGGATACCCTCACGCAAAGTTCCCCGGCGTAGTGGTGTTTTCGGAAATTTATCAAGGTTCGGCTGCTCTATGTCACTTTGTGTTTGGTTTTGCTATGGAACTAAAGGGAAATGTTTTGCAGTCACCGGCCCCGTCACTCGGTTCGCTCGTCAGATTGCTGGACAAGGCTACATCGTCGCCTTGCCTTCATTCTACCATGAGTTCACCGGCCCCGAACCTCTCTCGTACGACGGGCCTGGCACTGACGCTGGCAACACGTGGAAAATCACCAAGAAAGTCGCGGCCTACGACGAGGACGCACAGCTCACGGTGTCGTTCCTCTTGGGGCTGAAGACGTGCAATGGCAGAATCGGAGCCACGGGAATGTGTCTCGGAGGTCATCTTACTTACCGCTGTGCACTGGATCCCCGAGTGACTGCGGCGCTGTGTTTCTTCGCCACGGACATCCACAGTTCCACGTTGGGTGAAGGAAAGAAGGATGACAGCTTGAAGAGAGCGGGTGATATCAAAGGAGAACTGGTCATGGTCTTTGGCAAGAGTGACCCTCACGTTCCGGCGGAGGGTCGAGACCTGATCCGCAAGACTCTTCACGAGGCGGGTGTCGAGTTTTCCTTCTACGAAGTCTTCGCCGCTCAACATGCCTTTATGTCGTGCTCGAGACTAGAGAGTACCTGTTCGGATCGTTGTAGCACTGTGACTTTTGATCCCAGCCGGGCAAACATCTGCGCTGCTTCCAGCGCAATATAGCCACCACCAAGGACGAGGAGCGACTCTGGTCGCTTCGATTCGAAGTATGCGGTTTCGTTGGTCAGGTAATCGATCTTAGCAAGGTCGTCAACCAGTTGGCTTGGAAGACTGGTGCGGACTCCAGAGGCAATTATCACGCGATCCGCGGGCAGAGTCTGAAAAGGAGCCTGATCCTCATGGCTAGAGCGGACTTCAACCGCTAATTGACCCACACTCTGGACAAGTTTTCCGAGTCCTTCAATATACTTAACATTATCCAAACTAGCGATAACTTTGGCATATTTCTCCTGTCGAAGTCCTTCAACAAGCGCACGGTTCTGTGCGGTGAGCGCCGCGAAGTCAGTCACCCTATCAGTGACGTTGCGTATGCCATGAAATGGGGGGGCGTTATTGTGAGGGCTGGTAACATGCGCCGCTTGGATGAGGAACTTCGAAGGAACTACCGAGCGTGTTAAGATATCCCCGCTCATTAGAAACTCGTCCTGCGAGGAGTATTGCACGTACCACAGCCGACATTCACGCAGCAACCTCCCATCGGTAGGCCTTTGTTGACTATGATGACACTCGCTGCTTCAGGCGCAGCCGCAATAGCTGCTGCAAAGGCAGCTGAACCGCCGCCTGATTCTAACCTTAGCATGCGCCCATACTACAAGGTCAGAAGGAACGAACCAATAATAACTAGTCGGCCAGTTCGACTACTGGCATTCCCGCAGCTCGAGTCCGACGATAAGCACTGCTCTGCAGAGGCCATTGTAAAAAGAGTGAGGTTGATCCAAAGTCCAGAACCGAATGTCTCGTCGCCAGTTTTTGCCATTCATTTTTAAGGCATCTAGGTCTGAGAGCGAAAGACTGTTGGTTCGTCTGCTCAGCGAGTCACGTCATCCGCCGCTGACGATCTACATCCGAACTCCCGAGACTTCGTTGCGTCTAAATCTATACTTTGTCGCAGGTGCAAATATTACGTGCCAAAATCTACATATGTTTGTCCTCTCAGTCGATCAACGGGTTTCTAGATATTCATTCCTCTTCTCTAAGCATTCTCCCGTCCTCGACCTCAAAATTTTGCGTTCCTCCCCGTAAACTGGGACAAGCCCATTTGATCATGGAGGTTAGCACTCTAATAGCAAACGTGGGCATGTTTACTGTACGATACTATCTAATCAAGCTTGACAGGCATGTTGTGAGCACCAGGACGACAATACCGCAGGATTAACACCTGTCCTCGATTCTATCATGCATCGTCGCCGCGCACCTAGGGAGGAGGGCTTGCGCGCAACACAAGTCGCAATCTTGAGCTCGTTAAGTGAGTCCGGACACCTCCCGGCAAGCAATATCATCGACGACATCGCGGCCGACTCGGGTAAGACAGGATATGAAATCCTGACTGCACTGCACGAGCACGATTATGTACGCATAGACAAACACGGGAAGATCATCGCTGCCTATCCGTTCTCGATCAGGCCCACTCGCCATCGCGTCAAACTGAAAAATGGTGTAACAGTCTTTGCGATGTGCGCGATAGATGCTCTAGGCATCCCCCCTATGGTCAACAGCGATGCAACTATATGCTCAGATACAGACTCTGGTGATGAAGTCCGTATCATCTTCCGCCAGCCGCAGGTTAGCTGGGACCCACCGGAAACCGTGGTTCTGGTTGGAACGGAGTCTCATACGGGTGCCGCAGCGGATATTTGCTGCCAATACGTGAATTTCTTTGCAAGCCAGACAATGGCAGAAGCGTGGGCAAAGGCTCATCCTCAGATAGAGCACGTGGTTTTCGATCAAAGCAGAGCTGTTCAGCTTGGTGCTGCGGTTTTTGGGACATTACTTCAGCAAGAAGGCTCGTAAGCTCGTGTCATATGTGCAAAATGGACAAGAAATTACCATGTATACAATCTCAGAAGACAGTATCAAACATTCCACCAGTTCCCCACAGTCACAGGTTGTTGAGTGGATGTACAGGGGAAATCAGATGAATTTAGTGATCGCCAGCATTGCTTGTGCTCCAAGATCGGCCTCGCTCTCGTCCTAGCCGTAACTCCTCAAACCCACCATCTTCCAAAGGAGAAGTTAGCAGCATCTCACAGTATGCTTCTTGGTGCACCTCTTTCCCCTCTTTAATCTCACTCAATACCTCCCGTATCTAGTTTATCATGACGAGGGAAGGTCTCGAGTAAGAGATCGGTGATATTCTTCCGGAGGGCCGCCTCAACGCTATATTTCCCCTAAGGCGGTGAGGGTAAAAGGTATTAAGTGGAGTAACCCTCAATATCCTGCAGTGCTTGATAAGGATAGAAGCCAAGTAGGCACCATGATTGCTCGATTTATTCGATTCGTTCGTGGCTGTGGAGGTTCAAGATTGCTCGAGCCGGTTGTCAACCTGCGTAGTTGTTTCCTCGGTCTACCCATACCCTTAGACTTGCCCAGGAGGTCTACCATACTCCTACACAGTCCGCAGACGTTAAGACACCTTCGCAGGTCATCGTGAGAGTTGTTGCATCGTCCGCAGCATCATAGTCATATGCCTTTGACCATGCCCTCACAAGTTAGCAAAAGACTCTGGGACATGGCTGCGTGACTCACTGGTATACCACCGAGCGCCAGCGTCGTTCATCGACCTCCCATGCAAAATGATTGAGGGATAATCACTTAGAGGGATAATAAGTCTCGACCTGTCTATTGCAGGTTGAATGATCGAGGATGTTGGGTCGACGGGTTGACGCGATAGATTTCGCGGTCGCAGAATTACGCATGACTAATTAGCCACAGACCTGCAGCCCAATCCTGTCAAGCAGCGGGGCTCTATCAGAAGGCAGACTACCTAATGCCGTTTGGACCACATCTTGGATTAATAACCACTAGATGCAAGCAAAGCAAAGTTATGAGGCTCGTTAAGCCGACTCTTTCTGTGCGTTGACTGCGCACGGCTGACAGAGTGGATCCTAGCCCCATTCATCTTAAGATAGCTATTGACATCAGAGGTGTTTCTTCTAGAGGAAAATTGAATGTCTTCTTGTTCAATCATTGGGGAAAAAAACCCTTTATCGCTTTGACTGCTCTGGAGGGAAGTTTTACACTTTCAAATGAGAACGCGGGAGACCAGAAAAGTGCTCTGTCACCCGCTGTGGCTCAGCTTAGTGGAAATTACGCCCCAGTTGAGGCTGAGGAGCATGGGGTGGGGCTGATAATATGCAGGACAAAACAGCGTCGACATTTTCTCTGCCAAACGTCCCATCCTCCCTTCTTCATCTTTCTAATACCACTTCGAAGGATGAGCACCGCCACCGATTCCTTCCCTCCGACGACAGACCGACCTAGTCTGCGACTCCCTACCTCCTCCCGTTTCGTCCCAGCCTCACGATGAGCTTCAACAACAGTCAGAACATCTTGGGAATCACAGCTTTGATTGTCTCGCTCGTGGCTCTATTAACGACAGTTCTACAAGTTCTACAGCAATACTTCTCAAGTGCTGAGGGGTATCGACGATGCGCAGAATCTGTTATGGGACTTTGGTCGAAAGGAACACATCGAAAACTTCGAGCTCATGAATTTAGAATTGAGGTCGTCTTTGAAACGCCGGTCATCTTCCTGGCGCCACCAGACAACAAGCGGGGCCCCATACCAGGTCGAAACATTCATTATCTCGATGGCACGGAGCTGTCGTATAAGAACACCCGTGTCCTGGGACCAACGGCTCAAAAACAAGCAGACGAGCAGGCGATTGCACGAGTACATACTGCCGATGATGAGCAGGCATCCTGGGTGACCCTACTATCGACTCTTCAGCGCGAAGAAGGGGATTCCCGAAAGTGGGACGACGAAATCCGGAATAAGGCTCATACAGGCGTCAGGATCAGACCCCCGGAGTACAGGCTCGCAGTTGGTTTACAAAGCAAGACTCGATCTTGGGACTTCATGCCAGCTGCGGTCACGAAACCTTACGCCACTTCAGCGATGTGCCACTTGGTTGAGATGATGGCAATTTTAGGGATATACTGGAAAGTCTTTGACCAGATTCAATGGAACCTCAGGGCTGAAGGCAACGGATTTATATTGACCTCGACCATAGTTGATGGTCTAGGGGTAATGGTCGTCTTTGCGATCACGGGAAAGTCGAGGTTCTTGGAAAATCGGGTCATCCCAGACAAAGACATAAAGGAGTTATGTTTTGGAACCGTCCCTAACATATTCGACAACCCGGAATATCTCGACCGAGAGAAGGATGCCCAAAGTCTGGACTTGGTATTCGGGACATCAGAAGAAGTTTCAACGACACTCGAGTCTCTAGGATGTACGTCAGACACGCTAAAAAAATATGAAAAAGAACACAAGCATATATTCTCAGGGAAGCACGCTCTAAATCTCTCCTTTGCTTTATAAGCTCTGACGGAAACTGCAGTTTCTTTTGAAATAATCGGCATGCTCGGAAAGGTGTTTCGAATCCGTGGTAGCAGCTTCAGAATGATTGCCAATCCGACCAGCGATCACTGGCTTAAGAACAATGGCCCGAGAGCTTTATGGAAAATAACACGCCTGATGAAAGTGTTTCAAGACAAATTAAGAGAACTTTCCCTCACCGAAGACTTGGGACCCGGCCATCCAATCACTGCTATTTCGGACCAGTGGAAAATTATTCAAGGTCATAACTGTACGGACGAAGCCAATCTCAGTATCGAAGTCCGCGAAGCTATCCACAACGCCCTCGACGAAAGGACCGAGTATCTCCTCAGTCTCAGACAATCAAGTGTTCTCAGTGTTCTAGTCACCCACCTTACCAAGGTCATGGAAATCCTGGACGATCCAAACTCGCCGCTCAATTGCATCGTCCTTGCGAATAAAGAGGAGGCTTTACTGAGCTACTACTTCTACCAAGTACGTCCTGCGGTTATTGGCAACCTGGACTCTGCGGGCAAGCTGCTTAGCAAGGATGAGAAGGAGCAGAGAAGCAATATTTGGGTGTCATTGATCTTTCGAATGTTGTGTTGGCTTTTGCTGCATGATTTTGATAAAGCGGATGTTAAGGTCGTGCCGTCGGATCTGAAGGGGAGCAGGATGCCTGTGTATATTGGCTGAGACGAAAAATGAAAGATTTATCAACGTTATAGAATCGGCGTCACGGAGCGCTTTTGGTCATTTACGGCGCTAGATAGAGCAGAGCAATGCCAGGAAAGATATACCTATCGCATTCAGAGACCTGTTGCTCAAGCTGAGTTGCATGGACAACAATCCCAGATAAAGCTGTGGCCTGTGCGTGCATACGATGTTTTGCTTCTTTATTTCCTCTGTCTTTCTCCTCAGTCCATTAGAAACCTTTCTTTTACGACCGCACACGTGACGTCGTCCTTTTCCATAGCATAGCAGCGACACTTGGCCATTCACGCCTTACCCAACCCAACAAGCACCAATAGCGCAACATTCATCACAGCAATGACCAACCATATCAGCACCGCAAAAACGGCGGTAATCCAATGATTTCTCATCTTCACACTGCCACCATCGATCGTGCTGACAGTCATATATTTGTTGCGGCAAGTGAAGTAAATCAACGGGGCAGATACAAACGGCAGGATGACACTCAATGCAGTCTGCGTGCCATTAAGCGCGGCACTCAAACCATCCCGCCCCACCGCAGCAGCAATAATAATGCTAGGGGTGATGGATATCGATCGAGTGAGCAAGCGACGCAACCAGGGTGCGCATTTCCAATTGAGGGCGCCTTCGCTGACCATTTGACCTGCAATGGTTGCCACAATGCCAGCCGACGTGCCGCTGAGTAAGAGAGCCAAAGCGAAAATGGTGCCGGCAACGGGCGCGATAGTTGAAGACAGTAAATCGTGGATGGCAAAGAGGTCTGCGTCCTGCGCCGAACTGTTGTTTGAAAGGGAGGCACCGGCGGTAATAAGGATGGCGCTATTAACAAAGAGGGCGAATGTGAAGAGGGCGATTCCTAGCTCGATGATGGAGTAGCCTAGACAGTTGCGGATGGCGGGTAGGGAAGGGCGGTATTTGACGCTATTTATGGAGGAAGATGAAGAGTTAGAGGACATGGCGGGGAGGTGTCCTGACTTGACATCAAATTCGCGAAGGCGTGCTTGGACGATTCCGCTTCCGAGATAGAGACTATGAGGCATGACCGTCGCGCCGAGAATACCACAGCTAAGGTAGAGACTAGGGAGATCGTATGAGTATAGAACTGACTCTCAAAAAATTGGTACTAGTAGTGGAGAACATACCCTTGAGCTTCTACAATGGAAGAAGAAGGGATATAACCTTTGAACACCTCTCCAACCGATACGCCTTCAATGTAAGAGAGTTCAATACAAAAGCAAACGACCACGCCAAGGACCAGTGCTATCACGAAATACTCAAAACACCGGAGACGCCGCATAGAGCCAGAAGGGTCATAAAAGATAAGGATTATAAGAACATCGACGAGAGTGAGGGCGCATCCTGCAACCAACGGAACTTTAATCAGAATGTTTAGCGCAATGGCCGAACCAATCACCTCAAGGACCTGTAAGTCACTATACTCTCGAGTAGAACCCAAATCGTGGAGAACTTACCTCGGCGATATCTGTAGCAATAATAGCGCTCTCGGCCAAGAAGTAAAGGAAGTAGTTGAGCCATCTAGGCAAGTGCTCCCTACAGTGCTCTGCAAGATTCAAACCGGTAACAGTGCCTAGTTTAATACAGAGCGACTGCAGGAAAATGGCAAAAAGGTTGGACATTAGAATAATGAATAGCAGCTTGAACCTGTAGGTAGAGCCAGCCGCGACATCGGTCGAGTAGTTGCCAGGATCGATGTATGCAACTGCTATCATGAAACCTGAGCGTTGAGGCAAGAGTCAGCGTATTAGGCCTAATTACCACATCATGATGCCTGAAAGGAGAATTGACCTGGTCCAATAAAACCACCGAATTTCAGGACGACTTGCCACACCCTCTGAGCTGCGGCCGTGAGGTGATTCGGATAGTAGTGGGGAATATCGGAAATGACTGATGCCTGGTTGTCGCCCCCATCGTCAGGCCTTTTCTTGCCAGCATCAGTCAAGGCCCTCAGTCGACCGAATTTTTCGGCATCATGTTTACTTTTGGCGACGAAATCCCCGCGATCGTCTGGCTCGATATTTTTGTTATCGCGACGGTCCCTCGCATTGATAATGCCGTTCAGGTCTGCGCGAGTTGTTGTGTCCCCAGATAAGCTCGAGGGTTTTTGGTTCCAGCCCTCATGGTCAAATACCTCGTCAACCCTTGAAGGGCAATTCATAGTATCGTGGATATTTTGCTTCGTACAGATGCGAGCCTTTGCAAATGAGTGCTGTATGTGGTGGAGTGAAGAAGAGGGAAGGCGAGAGTCAAGGTAGACTTGGGAGCTGTCCAGCACACCGCTTTTTGGCGTTCTGGACTTCGGGAACGGAGCATCCGAGGGAAGGTGGAATATTGAGAGTGGCATCCTCCAGTCCAATATGATCGTGGAACGGCTGCGAGAACTCGATTTCGTCCAAAACCAAGCCCGCATTTAACTCCTCTACAGGTATGTTCAAGTAAGCCGATGGGTTATGATTTCTGTGGGGGTACTTGAAAGTCGCCTAAATCGGTTTAGCTTCGCTTGGCGTGGAATCTACACGTGCATCTGGCGTGAGACCTGCTCATTAAATCGTCTCTTTCTGATAAACACGAGGCTAACCTGCGGAAAACCTCCCCCTTAGTTCGAAGACGTAAATTGGATAGCTGCTGTATCTTCCCTTCGCGCGTACATAAGACTGTGAAGTTGAGAATGGCTTGCGAGTTAATTGAAAATATCTAGGGGAACAACCTTGTCGCAATCTCCAATAAGGACATAATCACACAAGGCTTTCACACTCGACACTGGCTCCTCCTTGCTGATCCAAAAACTTGCCCCACCCACGCTCCGAGCGGCGTGGCAAAAGTTTGCGGCGATTGACCGAGCCCCAGGAATCCCTAGCTTCGTGCCAACGATCAGCACCAGCTCCGGGCATATTCTCAAATCATGCTTAGCAGTTTCCAGAATCTCTTTGTCATCTGGGTGAGGCTCGCCGTATAGAAGAACGTTGGGTCTCAGCCTGCCAATTTTCAATGAACGCTTGCCCTTCAATATCCGGGCCTGGCTTCTTTGCAAGCACCTTTGACAATATAGCGAATCGGAACCTTGGAACAGATGTGGCTTATACTCACACACCCAGTTGCATATCCCGCATCGGGCTTGATCAATTCGACCATGGAGGCGTATCGTCTTGGCGTCGAGATCAGGTAACAGGCGCTCGACGCAATCAATGTTCTGTGTATAGTGCCGAAAATGAGGGCGAGTCCGCGCAAGCTCGTCCATAACCTTGTGGAAAGGCGAAGGCTCGGTTGAATCCGAGTGTAGGCGTTCACACATATCACGGACTGTGGAGTGGAAGCTGGTCATCTCGTCGGAAGAGGAGTAGAGAGAGCGGTCGAACGAGGTCTGTTTGGATTTCCGCATATCCTCAAAGGTGGGAACTAGGTAAATCAATATCGATAAAGGGATTTACAAACAAGCTTCAACTCACAACCTGCACTGACAGAGATGCCGGCCCCGCTAATGACGACAATCTTTTCACTCGATCGCACGAGCTCCCTCAATCGGCTAAAGTCATCCACGGGTTCGCGGATGGTCTGAAGCGATCCTCTCATTTTTCGGGCTCTCTTTCTGATTCGGTGCTTCTCGTTGATTGGTCCCTGAGTGGAAGCCGTCCGTTTTGGCAAATCCACATCATCGTCAATTACAATTGGCCGGTCTATTTCACGATCAGCAAGGCTTCATGATACTGCATCTGGACCTCCTACCTCGAGAACCCTCCTGAGGGCATGCCCGCCTCTTCCTTGACTTGGAGGCCGCGGTCAAATTGTCACATATCTTCTGAGTCCTTTTCAAACCAATGTTGGCATGAAGTGCGCGTCCATCGTCGTAGCATCTCACCGAGTCGGATTCTGCAGATGCCATCTTCGCAATGACATGAAGTGGTAAGGATGTTTGGAAAAAATGAAAAGGAAGCTGGGAGGGAAGTAGTTTGGAGGGGGGAGTGCTGCCCTCTTATACTTGAACGGAGGGTTCGATGGCGCAGCTGCGACAAACTCCAGGATCCACCCCACTAACAGAGTTGCATGAACCCTTCATGGGATACCTTAAGCTCGGAGGCCTTGATTCCTTGGAGATCGGTCAGACGGAGGCCTGCACCGTCGGTCTCCCGATCAGGAATCCCCTTGCTGGTGACAGCATGCGGCGCTCCTTGCATCAAACGCTCTCAGACTTGACGATGACCATGACTGATGCGTGCAATGCCCGTGAGCCATTGCGGGTAGCGACTGACGGTATCCAGGAAGAAGCGGCGTTTCTCTGAAGCGTGCTGAAGCTCACGCATCATTGTTCTGCGATCGCCGAAGTCTTGCGAGCATGTTGAATCTTGTTTCCATTCCATGAGTAAATGGACGTTGTTGGACAGGTCTCACAGGCTTCCTTGTCGCTGAATGATCATACCTCCTAGCTTCCCATTCCATCCGTACAGAGGTATCACTTATAGCTGATCGAGTAGGCTGTGTCGGCATTGACGCATTGTATATGGTGCATAATCTGCCTGTCCTTAGAAGACGGCCAGGGCACCTTGTGAGAGCGGAGTCGAACCTTCGACTGAGGCTTCGGCGTCCCTCTAGCGTAGATTATACGAAAAGGTACGCCGCTAGAGGTATGGTATATGTGAGTGCATGCTGTCGCTGGGCACTCCTGAAAGACTTGAGCTGCATGGCGAGAGTTGACGAGGTATTGCTTTAACTTGACTCTCGATTCTTCGCCTGCTTTGAAATCGGATCAGCGACATAGACACAACCACCATCCAAACGTGCTGTAAGCTTACATTATAGGCTTTCCCCTTCTCATCCTCGCTTGCATCGACCTACAAGCTCGCGCCTCTTCCTGTTCCATACCATCATTGCAGCTTATCTTGACAATAACATTTTGAACTTCGTTTGCGGGACCGCCAACTCGTAGAGGATATCACAGTCTTGTCTCGTAATTGGCAGATGATGAGGTGCTCGATTGGCGGAGATGCCAAGCTGCGACAAGTACCAGTTATAGCTGAAGTAATGTGTGGTGGAGAGTCGTCCAACGTTGGAAAGCGTGGAAAACGAAATTGGCGATGTTGAAGCCGAAGACATTTTTGGTGGGGCAGCGTCTAATTAGCGCCGAAGCGAGGTATTGTTGTCACGTGTAGCAATTTAAATCGGACTGAGGAGTCCCATTCAAGTTATTATCGCATTGTGGTTTTACTAGTCTCTAAAATCATAACAATGCCGCAAATAGGGCAAGTGGATGAGTTTAATATTATTTCTAAGACGATGAGTTGGTGCTGTTGATATAAATGGTTCGACCCACGATTGAAACGAAAAATTCTTGATGTTGTCCCCAAATTTGCCAAATATCGCATACAACTTTGTTAACTTACAGTGTACTTTTCGTGAAGCCTCTCTTTGCGGACTCGCTCAACTTGTGTTCATGGTACTGATCTATTGCCGGAGCGGCACGAACAAGTTGTTCAAATGGCATGATATCTCTTGAAGCTAAGACCAAAATTCTCCACGAGAGACAGGGACCCGTTTTATCCTTTTCGTTAACACCTTCCCACTTTAGGTATACATTCGCATCGCCGTCAGGCTTTGCAACCTGCATCTGGTTAAGTGTGCCCGAAACCTGCGAATAGTCCAACCAAAGCTTTTCCGTAGGTCCCGGGATGGCTTGAACAACCCTGTCTTCTGAATACCGAATCTTCCCGGAGAACACGCCCAAGAAATTGTTCCGAGATACCGGAATACTTGGACAGACGGCGAGTAGTTTATCGCTTTTCTCCACAAGAGAGATAAAGATCGACTTGTTCCAGCACAATCCTGTATCCACATTATCATAGAATAGTTCCGGAGTTGTGGTGGACGAACTTGCTATGAATTTGGTCTCAAGCTTGAAGGCAGTCTCTTCATCAGCAGAGTACCAGTCATTAGAAGCATTGTTCCAGGAGGACTCCGATATGTTCAGTCTCTCAGCGACATGTTTTTGCTCCAGCTGAGACTTCCCGGAAAAATCTCCGGCCCGCTGTGCAAGTATCCGCAACTCGAGCTGGTCTATTTGAAGTCCGTACACCTTTTCCCATGACAAGATGGTGGCAAGGAGCGGCGGTTCTTGAGTCTGTCGGTATTTCTTGCAATATGTATCGAACGCAGGCGTTCGATAGCATAACGTAGATCCCACACCTGCATTCTGTAATTCGAATAGGGCTTTCCATAAGTGACGAAACTGCCTCTGGCTTTCATCGCTCGTGGGATAATTAGCTTCAACCATAAATTCGTAGGTCGCAACCTTCTCGGCAACGCTGAAGTCATCAGGGGGTCCTTTAGCGGCTGGCAATTTTGTGGGATCGCGTGCTCTGGCAGATTTGGAGATGATATCCCAATACCAGCATTCGTCAGACTGATTCTGGACATCACTACCTGCGCCACACGCCCTTCTTAATGCGACTCGCTTTGTTGCGCTGACAAAATCGCGGGACGCAAGGTCCCTCGAGAGCTCACAGATTTTCCTAGTGTCCGTGAAGACACGCAAGTCTGACTGTCCGCGACCAAACTTTCCTGCTTTCTGACGTTGTGCGGCGCAATATAATAGGACAGATGTCATAACTCTGATGGCATCCGCTGGATTTAACATCTCTGATATGAATGACCACACATGTTGGAACGTCTGTCCTGTCTGGTTCCCTGGCTGGAGGGTCTCCCTATTGTTAGGCAGGGTCTCAGGCTGACTTACGGTCAATGGTACCATCTCTCCACCTACGCCATGGCTTGCTAAGACTGTGTTGTTGTCTGCTGCAGGGATGTTGTTTGGCAATGTCTCTGTAGCCCCGCCGGCACTTTGCTCTTCCACACCTGCTTGAGGGATACCGTCTGACAAAGTCTTCAGAGCTGCATCTGTCCCGATGTCTGTGCCTGTCGAAGAGGTATCGTTCGGCAAAGTCTCTGGAGCGCCGTTGGAACCATGCTCTTCCACCGCTGCCAATGGGATACCGGTCGGCAAAGTCTCCGGAGCCTCATCTAATCTGGCGTCGGCCGTGCCTGCTGAACGTATCTTGCTCGGCAGAGTCTCCGGATCGGCACTTGCACCAGCAGTCCTCTTACGTCTCCTCTTGGGCGCACTTGCCATGCCAACGTACGATTGTCTTTTGGTATGTCGACATTCTCGGCAGCCGCCATGTGCTGAATCGTTGTTTGTGGACGAAGGTGTCGTGGGAGGCGTCGCGGGAGGCGTTGTAGAAGCATTATTGTTGATGGCCATCGGAAAGGAGGGCGGATCTCTGTCTATTCCCATCTCGACTCGACATTCATGGACTGTGGTAAAGTTAACGATTGAAGAATAGCGAAAATACTGGATTAACAGCTCACCTGTACGGGAGATATGAAGAATCTGCTCGTTGAACAGCCCATTGATGCCATCAGGTAATCCGTAAATTGACAGGACTTCACGAAGCTTCTGCCGCATCGAGTCTTGGATTGCTTCCATGATGACTTCGTATGCCTCATTCAACGCGATTTTCAAAGGATATCAGAAAATAGCAGTGACTCATGGGATTAAATAGAATGAGAGCCAGGAGCAACGTTCTTCGAGAACATTCTCTGATCCACTTGCCCAACAAAGGTTGGCCGCAAGACCAAGTGCAAGCGGCCCCATGGCGAGTTGGGCCGAAATTCTTGGGACACAATTATCGCGGAAAGGAACTCCTCACTACCTAATTTCAGTTCTGAATGCTGGGAAAATGTGCCACGATCAAGCTGCTGTCGCGACTGATCGCTGCTATGTTTGATAAGGTTCATCTCAGTCCAGGCTTGCGCAGCCAGGTCGCTACGGCTGCTTTAACGAAGAAAACTGTGATTCTAAAAGCCCCCATATTTCCCTGCCAAATGTGTGTTAGCGGTACTCAAACTCGGTTGGGAGTACCGCTAACCCATATGTGGAATGGTGATTGTTCAACAAGCACCAAACATGACGCAAGATTGTAACGCGCTGATCCAGTGATGCACGTGATTTTTGAATCGAAAATTTTCGCGTTGCTACTAAACACTTTGTGCCCCCCTAGCAAGGTAGGTCATCCATCTACTGTGGTGCCGCACTACTGGTCATCACCTTGTCAGGGTCTTGCCCAACCCCAGGTGCAACGGCCTTCTCATTTCCTCCCGTCTCAAGGGGGGAAATGGCATCGACTGCTCGAAACATTACAACAGAGCGGTCTCACGAGTCTCTTGCCCAAAGCCGATCCCAGTTTATTTCCAGGGGATTTCTTAGGAATCTACTCTGGAACCGTTCGATTCTCAGAGAAAGTCAGTCTTTCACATGCTATCCCCGGACCCGGCCCTACAGCAAAGCTTTGGCTAGACTACTCACAGGGCACTGGAGCCCTTAACCAGATGCAGGTTTCAAAGCCTGACGATGACGGGAATGTAGGTCTGCACTGGGAGGCCGTCAATGAGCAGGATGAAACAGGCCCTTGCGAGTCGTGGAGAGTCTTGGTCATAGCTAGTAAGGCTATCATGCCCTTTGAACCGCTTGTCCGTGCCGCTCCTCGAAACGAGCAATACCTTCTACACCAGGCATTGGGATTCACGAAGAGAGGCTTTATGAAAAGTACCTTGGTGACAAAGTTGAAGGCTTAACTTGTGGAGGTGAGAGTGGCCAAGGATTCTGGTTTGACCTCAAAGCTCGGTTTGTCGCAAGAGCTGGAATCACTGGGTGTCGGTCAAATCGAGACATCACATCACGTAATCTTCTGGATCGCCTTCTGGATCCTGTTCAAGGTTGGGAAAGAGCTGAATAGTAATTGGTTGCATATCTTTATAAGTTATAATTGGAGTCATTTTATAGATAGGTTTTTTTTCGCAATCGTGACACCATTGACAAGTAGAGATTTGATTGACGACTGGTATGATTCAGATTGAGCTGTATAGTTATGGATGCGCTTGCAGAGTTTCTTGCCCTGATCCCTATGACCCATATTCCCATGGCTGACTATCTATCAAGCTTCGAGCAACTGTAGCATCTTATCACTGTGTGCAGGGGTAACGGATGTCAGGCCAATTCTTCATTTGATTGCCGTCGCCGTGCCATCTTCAAGATTGGCGGCTGGCAGCCTTTACAATTGCGTATATTGCTGACGGATATGAGCGACGGTAGCTATTCTGCTCAAAGTCTGCACTCTGTAGAAGTAACTGGTAGCAGTTCGTCAGCCGTTTTGTCAGGGTTATCCGGTCGTCGTCGAAATTGGCAAAAGTGTCGCCCCCGATAACCCATCTCCACCCACACTGACGACCATTTAACTGACAGACATGCATGGTGGATCCATTCGTTAGTCCTGGCACTGACAGAAGTGCGCAGTTCGGTACTGTAATGGTGCTCTCTATTCTACTCTTCTGAGATGGCAGTCTGCAAAGGGTTTGGAAGGCCAATTACCATGGTCAACAAACTTCCGTGAAGATGACGTTGTGAAGCACCTGGGAAGACAGAGGCAGTGACGTCATCATAAATGATGACGAATTAACGCTTATTGGTTTAAAGGAGTGGATCTCGCTAGTAAAGTGGGTATTTTCATTGTGGTCAGCACATTTTCAGGGTCTGAGCGATCGCCCACCTTGCGGAGTCTTTATTTCCTCTCGCCTTTTTGCTCTCCAATTCGCGACCGCCATAAGTGCTTCTCAAAGGCAGCGTGTGTTACTTTTCTTATAAAGGAAGTATGCTAGAGTATCTTATCATTTACTGGTTTAAATTTACACTAATAATGTCGAATAATACATGAAGAAAATATATAGTACGTTTTGTTGCTTGTAATCTATCGAAATCGTGGCTTTTAGTGGGATGTTGTTGATTCATTCGCTAAAATAAAGTTCCCAGGATTAAGTCCTCAAACCTGGCGAGCTAATCTGTCCCCCGCACCCATTAATGCCTCCAGCTCAATTCTTGCCATGGCACTTCTCTTGTGCCTCCCTTCCGGCCTTTACAGAGCCGAGATTTAGTGCCTTGCTTTGTGAAGCTAGCCGGTGTATACCTTTCAACCAGAGGATAACTCTGATCCTAAAAAAGTTTAGAATATAGGCCTTGGATGAAACACAAGGCTACTCACCACCTCTGTCAAACTGAGCGGCCAAGAAGGCCCACCTCTAGAGGCGTAATTGAAGAGCCGTCCGTTCCTCCGTACCAAAACGTAAACTTCACTGCCGAACTCACTCCTCAGCTCATCTGCCTTTTCCATAAAGGTGTCTTTCCGTCTCCGGAAATTCTCCGACACGCCTTTTGTCGAGCGCCGTGGAGATCGCGGCTTCTCCATGCTTAAAGCGACTTAGGCAGCTTCTCCCCGGGTTTTATAGTCTATTCGATGCTAATTGTTCGCCTCGATCTCCGTTCGTAGGTCCTCAATCGGCTGATGAGGAGGATTTCCATGGCTTGCGTACATTTACAGTATCTCTTCTCGATATATTCTGTTTAAGCCGCAGTGTTCTCCCTTCGAGGTCATCATCTTAATATCGGTCAGCATTCAATTGCGAGAAAAAAGAACGATGTCTCACAAGATAATACGATGTCATAGCTGACATGTATAGTTGCAGACTGAAGATGACTGAATCTTCCTGCCATTTTTTGGAGCAGAGCTGACTGCGAAAGGACGATCCCGATTCTGCGGACGACATCAAAAGCTGACAGAGATACTACTGCGGACGGCTTCAAAGCTGACGGAGATTCTTGCCGCAGGCGTTGTCCGCGAAGGGGAGCAGGTACACATCTGAGTTATCTTTCCTGCTATTCGTGCCACGTCTTGAGTAGTCCTGGCTAAGAGATTCGTAGCTTGAATTCTCATCTGGGACTTTCTACCTAGCCTCCAGACCACTCAGGATTCCCTCAGTAGGACACTCCTCCTATCCTACCTCTTTCGACTGGACAACGCCATAAGCCAGATCGCGCCTTCGACTCCTCGTTCTTACAAAGCCTCGCTGGTGGAGAAGCAAAGATGGGTAAATCGTAAGCATAAGACCTGTATGATTTATTGGGAATAGTATTTAATTTCTCTCTCCAGACAATCCAAGCTCTCGCAAGAGCAGCTCAATGAGCTCCAACGATCGACCCATTTCGACAAGAAGGAGTTACAGCAATGGTACAAGGGTATGCAAAGCCTGGCTGGCTAAAGGGCCTATATTGACTCGACCTAGGTTTCTTGAAGGACTGTCCCTCTGGCATGCTCACCAAAGAGGAATTCCAGGAGATCTACCGCCAATTCTTCCCCTTTGGCGACCCTTCTTCCTTTGCAGACTACGTATTCAATGCCTTCGATAGCGATAAATCAGGTTCAATCGATTTCAAGAAGTTCATTTGCGCTTTGAGCGTCACGAGTCAGGGAAAGATGGAAGATAAGCTTGACTGAGCATTCCAGCTCTATGATATCGATGGAGATGGCAAGATAAGCTATGAGGAGATGTTGGCTATCGTTGAGGCAATTTACAAGATGGTACGTTGGATATTGATCGGTCACATGACTTTCACCCTCTTACCGTTAGAGCAAGCGGCTAGAGGGAGCACATTCTGACATGAGAAATAGGTCGGATCTATGGAAAAGCTCCCAGCAGACGAAGACACTCCCGAAAAGCGCGTCAAGAAGATCTTCCGTATGATGGACAAGGACGAAAACGGTAGCCTGGATATGGAAGAGTTTAAGGAAGGCAGCAAGCGCGACGAGACAATCGTATCAGCACTGTCACTCTACGACGGCCTCTTTTGATAAACGGGATTACGCAATGAGAATGAATAGGGAAGGAGCTTTTAGATTTTGATGATTTTTATCCCCATTTGTTAGAGAAAATTCCGCATTATTGTTGAATTAATTACATGAAATTCAAACATGCAGGCCAAGCTTTGTCCTCTTCAGAACCGTTCACAACATGTCTAGCCTCAACTCGGTGCCTGCCTCTAACCTAAGTCCGTAGCTGTTCGAGTATCTCTCGTCTGTATATTGCTCGAGGAGTCCGGTATCTCAAAGACCCCGCTTAGGACTTCGCGCTCCCGTAAGGTCATAGGAGGGCAGTTTGAAGGCAATCCTTGACCCCATCTTTGCAATTAAACAGGAGAATTCGCCATTTCTCGGAATTCCCGTTTTCGACGAGCGCCAAAAACAAACACGGCTTATCCCTGGTTGCCATTTTTTGGAGCAGAGCTGACTGCGAAAAGGACGATTCTGATTCTGCGGACGAAATCAAGCTGACGGAGATTCTTAGATGGTTGGAAGGGGTGATCTTTGGAAACGAAGTGAAAGGGTGGTTCGCTGACGGCGGCACGGGGATCGTGGGAACGAGCCGCATTCAGAAAAGAATATTCGAGAATTTACACAGCCACAAGCCATATTTCTTGATCTAATTTTAGATATAGAAGGCTAAACTTTTTAGGTTAGATCGATAATCTCTCCCCCAGCCGTATTAGGGATTCTCTTTTGACGATTCTCACTGAATCTCTCGACCCCATTCTCCTGAACCAAAAATCGGCGTTCCCACGACGTATACGAACTTCTCAGACGCTTTCGCATCCCACAGTATTGGTCAGCCTAACTGGTAGATGCTGCCGTTGGCTGCGGCAAATGATCCAGGCTATGAACTTCAGAACCAGAACGACCAGCGAAGGAGAGCATCGTACGTACCCGTCTCGATACATATGTTCTTTTTATGCACAATAAGCCCAGTCAAGACACAGTAGAATGCTGATTCAGATGCATGTAGGATGAGTGAAGCGCCGAGAACGACTTGACTCTCAAGGCGAACGGATCTACGAGCAATCCTCCCCGAAAATGACGAATATAAAGAGCGGGAAGTGCAATACGGAGAAACAATTATGGGCATATCTACTATAGATATTCTACAGGTGCTGCCGTCTTCAAGTCGACGCCGCATCATCTCTAAGTTACTGCAGAACGGTTGGGTTGGGTTGCAGAGTCAAGGACCTGCCTTTGCGGTGACCCTCCCAGTCAGGGTTGTTATTATGTCAATTCCGTCATCTCATTAGTCTATCACCTCGTCAGGACTATTATATCTCCTGCCACCTGAATTACAGTCAACTTTTGCTACAAGGGAAGCCACAGATGAAACAAATCAGAGAATAGGACGCTGAGACTTCATTCAGTAATATCCATAACTATGGTCTTATTTTCCCTTTTGCAAGCAGGTAGTCTGCCTACCGTTCATTATTCTTGCGAGGCAATTTTTTTTTCTCTGGTATGTTTAGAAAAGCGCTTCTCGATGTCTTCTGGTAGTATATTCTTTGGGAGAGGATAGGCAGTTTGCTAGATGAGTGTCAGCACCGGTCGTGTATTTCAAGCAAGTAAATCGCTTTACTTACTATCTCTGCTACAGATGGCGGCCACGATGCGTGGTCCCTGGACCTGTACGTGGTGTATCGACCATGCTTGCAAATAATCAGAGCCACGTCGATACCATCGAATTCCCCTAATTCATAGGCTTTCTTAATCAAGGTATCCTTTCTCCTGTTTAATCCCTCGTTCTTTCTCTTTCTTCTTTTCCCCTCGTCGTTTCGTTTGACGTTTGTAGTATCCATTGATACCAAAAGGCTGCTGCAGAGCGAGCTCAGGTCAGTTTTGATGCACTTTGAGCATTAAGCCTGAGGTATTTGAGTTGTCTGTTCTGGGCCGTGTTTTGTCAAAGACCCTCTGTTTTAATAGTTTGAGGACTTTCGTATTGGTGGCCAACAGGGGCATAGGTGCCGACTTTGACCCCATGGTTTGATTGCACAACGAGGGGCCCGAATCGGTCTCCTCGAATCCAAAGTGGTGGGGAGCCTCATTTGAACCCGCGATCCTCCAAATCTCATTCGAAGGGTTTGATTGCACAATGAGGGGCCTGAATCGATCCCCTCCAAACCAAAGTGGTGGGGAGCCGCATTTAAACCCTTAATCCTCCAAATTCTTAGCCCAAGGAAGGGTTTGATTACGCAATGGAGGGCCTGAATCGGTCCCCTTGAATCCAAGTGGTGTGGATGTGGACCCCTTCAATTCTAAAAATAGGCTGAGCTCTGTAAGCCCCTTTATAGTGCCACTTGTTCTCACGATGTGCGATTCTGCTTAGTTCTTGTTCTTTTCACAAGACTAGACAGGGGTTTCTTGTTTTCAGGAATCATCAAACCCCTGCTAGCTCTTAATTAGTATTTACCATGGTGTCTCTACCCTACCTTCAGGGTAGAGAGACCCTAGCAGCGCTTAAACAAGACTTTTTTTTTCGTACGTTGTAAGGCGAACGAGACTGTAACGGCCACTTCTGTATCAACACTCTGTCTATGTGCCATGCAGGCTGTATTTCCTGGTAGTTCTGGCCAGGACAACCTTACTCTTGCGTGTTTTGCTATGGTCAACATTGGGCAACGCAGACAATTAAAGCAGTAAGCTCAGAGCTCTTTAGTGTAGTCACTTCAGATTTACATGCTCTTTAGCAAAGTTTCTATAGAGATCTAATCCTTATGATTCCTAGAAGAATGCTACTAGCAGAAAGCCCCTGGGTTATCATGGGATGAAGGTCCTATGATAGCCGGGCTCCCAAGAACCATGATCTGCTAGGACCTTTCTCCTGTGAGCCTCGGGTTAGGAGAAATTTCTTAGGGGATCAGGGGTCCTATGATAAAATTCTTGGGACATTATGGCTCTTGGGAGAGCATAGCTCCTATGAGAAATTTTTTAGAAGCCGTGCCCTCCCAAGCGATTTTTCACAGGACCCGTGATCTCCCAAGAAATTTCTCCCCAGAATAGTGCTGTGCTAGCAGTTAGCTCACGTGACAGCACTCTAGGACGATGTTGTGACCAAAATAAGTCAGAACATCAGCGTCTAGAATACCTCGGGACGGCAATTCTATAGATATGTGGCACGTGACTAGCGTTATTGAGGCCAATTTTGCTCTATTCTCAATGCCGGCGCTCGTCAAGCGCCATCGCAGCGGATGCGCCGGCGTCAGGGAGCCAATTTCTGCTCCCTTTTAAACGCTGCCATTCGTCAAGCGCTATCGTAACGGATGCGCCGGCGTCAGGGAGCCAATTTCTGCTCCCTTATTCAACGCAGTAGTTTGCTTACTCGAAACTATTTTTAGATTCGGAGTACTACAACTGCGAATACATTGGGTTGAAATAATACACCTCGAAGTAATTGCGTTTGAAGTATAATACCTTAATATACTACAAGACAGCATACGTGCCTTATTCACACTTTTAGCCAAAGTAGTCCGAGTTGCAATAGTGTTATTCGGACTGCTTTGGCTTGAAGTACATGAACTCGGCCTAGTAGAACTTAGAGCAACCTGAAATTTTACACTGAAACCCAAACTACTCCGGCTGATAATACCAAAATCCAGACTATTCCTATAATCTGTACTGCACCGACCGACTCCCGACTCTAATCGGGTCGAGTTTATGATCTAGCCACTCATGTCGTCCACAGGAGTTGATCCGTCTAGTTGTTATATGATAACTTGTTGCATAACTACTTGTTGCACAGCAGCCCGTTGCACAACCATTTGTTGTACAACAACCTGTTGCACAACGCCATGTTACATAACTACTTGTTGCATAATAACTCGTTGCATAACTAATTGTTGCACAACAGCCCGTTGCACAATCATTTAATTTACAACAACCCGTTGCACAACGCCCTGTTACATAACTACTTGTTGCACAACAGCCGGTTGCACAACCATTTGTTGTACAACAATCCGTTACACAACCACTTGTTGTATAATAATAGGTAAAAGAACAGTTCAACAATATGACATTAATTGATCAAAACGAATTCTAGGAAATGAAGCTCTTACTCAAATAAATACAAAAATAAGGAAACATGCTTTTAAACCTAAATTTCAGAATCCATATTATTAAAAATAACAAAAAACAGAAAAAGACTATTATTTTTTTTAAATAAATTAAAAAATAAAGTTAAAATACAAAAAAAAAAAATAATTTTAGGTGAATATTTAGAAAAAAAAAATATAAATATTAAACCTTATTTTAACAATAAAAATTTATTAGAAAGCTATATTATTAATAATCTTAAATATAAACATATAACTGGGTTTAGATTAGAAGCAAGAGGTAGATTAAGCAAAAGATATACTGCCTCGAGATCTATGTATAAAGTTAGTTATGTTGGTAATTTATTAAATTTAGATTCATCATATAAAGGTTTATCTACTATTTTATTAAAAGGTAATTTAGATTCAAATTTACAATATACAAAACTAAATTCTAAAACACGAGGAAGACAACATTAGTCTCCTGCCACTGTCCAAGTTCATTGGAACAGGGAAGGCTGCAGTGGTGGTGGTCGTCGAGGGTCCAGAATATGTAAATCTCAGCGGCTTTCATAACAAGGGGTTCTATCTGCCATCACAGTTGGATATTTGTGATGACCACTCTGATACTGATGACCGCGCGAAGATGGTCCATGATCAGGTCCAAAAGATGCGGAACTTCATGCGCACAAGTGACAAGCGCTTGTTTTTGGTCTCTTGGACCTTGACCCATCAGCCTCCAAGCTTGACACGAGAAGACTCGATGTCGGGCAACAAATTGCAAAGTCTGGACGTACTCAATATTTGGCAACCGAACCACAAATCCATCAGGGAACAAGCATGCTCGGTCAACAAAAGGTTGTGGAAGGATTTGTTGCCCAACACGAGTCATGTTGCTTTTCCCAACATTGTGTACATTAACTTTATGGAGAGTAGGGAATATGTTGCGTTGGTCATGGCCATCAACGACAAGTTGTTGATGACTGCATGACCTGGGACACAGAGACTCTCATGTGTCATGTACGAAGCACTCCATACAAAGACCTCGAATGATGAGGAAACCCCTAGGCAGAATATGAATATCCTTCAACCTGACATCGTGATTTTACTGGTCTAATCGTGCACATGACAAGGAAGATGAACAACTACTGCAAGAGCATCCTGGATTTTTACTTGTTTATTCGTTATTTTTTTTACTGGTACTATTTCAGAGAAGACAAGATCCCTAGGTACTGTTCCAATTTTTCTAGTGCCGTCAGTCAACATGATCATAATATGCAGGCCAGTAAGTAAGTACTGTTACATGCGTGTATATGTCGTGTATGGATTCGTCGATGCATAATCACCAGGTTGTCATGATGGTGAAAAAGACTTTTGTCTCTCAAGAAGTATCATCAAGAAACCACCCTCTCGGTTGTATCTTGATGATCAGGTAAACCTGGACCTGTGATGTTGGTGTTGGTGGTGGTGGTCGCGGCGTGAGCGTTGGCACGTTGGGAAGCCTGAGCGGCGTTGGCCTCGATGTCATAATCATCATCAACGACATTACGAGGTGTGCGACCATTTTGTTGGATGTTGTTGTTGTCGTTGTTGCCGTCGTGATGGTTGTGGTTGTGGTTCTGGGCGGCAGCAATTTTATTCCTACTTTCCCACCCTTCGTCACCCACATAGTTTGCCCTGCCGACACCCAACCAAAAGGCTCGGTCTCGGCTGCGTGCGCCCCAAGACCACCCACTCCCACCTCGGATGGGTAAGTGGTACCATCGGAACCCGAACCAGGCGGTGAAGATGCCGATGAGCGAACCCGAGATGATGTCGAACCCGTGGTGACGGTAGTCGAACCAACGGGACACGCAGACGAAGAGGGCCACGCCGACGGGCACGAAGGCGACGATGAGGAGGTAAATAGGTGGAGCGGCCGCCTCGTTGCGAGGAGGATGAAAATGATGATGATGTTGTTGTCTTTGTCGTAGGGATGATGACCATTCGGGGGTCCCTGCCGAGCGTAGACTCTTTTTGCCAGAACCATGGTCTTCCGCTGTCGTCGTCGTCGTTGTTGTTTCCGCTTCACTTTGTTGGTCATGAATACCGGCCCCGGCGACACCACCACCATCCTCCTCCTCGTCAAAAGTCGATATGAATCTTCTGCTACCGCCGTCTCGATTAGACGGTGGAGTTGCCGGAGGTAGAAAGGGGATTTGGACGGCGAATTTGGCGCAGAGGAAGAACGTCAGGTACAACATGCCTGCCCAACTGAAACTGGAGTGACCCGACGGCCAGCTGGCAAAGGCGTTCCTCATCTGGGACTGGTCGGTGTTGCGGCAAATGTGCCACGACACGACGATGGGCGTGGCCGAGTCGAGGGAAGAACCCAACCCACCGACCTGGTGTCTCCGGATGGACTCCGGCGAGGTGTCTGGGTCGCAGACCGAAAGCATAAACGGTCGAGGTTTCCCGGACAGATCCTTCAGACCTTCTGTTATGAGGAAAGCGGAAGCCAACGACAGACCCAAACCCATCCACGCCGTATTCCACTCCCATATCTTGCGCCGCCATATCAAGGCCCTAGGGGTTCTCGGTGACGCGGTCGGTCCTGGAATGAAGAGCAAGGAGATTGCCGCGGTGATGACCCCCGGCGCGACCAGGACCACGACGATGAGTACGCCGACCGTGACGGTGTCGTCGTGGTAAGGGTAGGATATCGAAGGGTCTTGTAGAGAAAAATCATGTCGGGCCCCGTGGATTTGGGAAAATGCTCCTCCTACGGCCGCTATGCCTCTGTTGTAGACAAGATGTCAGTTGAGAGATCGCAGCGCTCGCGAAAGACCAGGTGGTCGAAAGGGTATGGAACGACGGAAAGTAGTATGGATATATTTACAGTATGAGGATCCAATCGAGGATATAAGACGCGACCAGTCTTTTGGACAATCTTCTTGCACCTCCGGCTAAACTGTTGACTGTTTTGGCTGTAGCCACCATTTTCTGTGTTGGATTTCCCGTATTGGCTGATGTTTACAGGCCTCCCTGACGAACTGACCAGATTGGGGAAATGAGCACGCGACACTCTCTTTCGCAGCACAGCGCAAAAAAAGAAAAAAAAGAGAGACGAAGAGTTCACGGCATTGAACTGAACTGCAAGAGAGAGGAGGTTTGAGAATGATGAAGAGAGAATAGACAAATGGCAAGAAGAGGAATCCAAGCTTATTGATTGATTACGACGTGGTAGAGTTTATTATTGTTGAAGTCCGTGACGACTCGTAGTCCAGAGTTTCAATGCGGGATGATCGACTTTTGACAAACATGAATGGGTCAATATGACCGCCAATGCTTCGCCGAGAGTGACATGTTGTTCCCACCAGATCACCAGGTTTACATACAGTACTAATAGAGGTTACTCCGGGCGACACGGGGGAACCATAAGAAAGAGGGCTGTGCACAATCTCTCATATTCCTTCTAGATGCCCTAGTACGGAGTAATAACTTTGTGTATGTATTGTTCTCATGATTTGCATGGAATGACACTGACAAGAACCAAGCCACAATTCCAGCTCATCTTTCTAACCCTGTTTACCATCCAAATCGGCATAGAAATTCCACCCAAACCGTTGTGACGGATCGTTGAAGCGCAACTTCTTGTCGAGGGCGTCGATCTTTTTCACATCCTCAACATCCAACTTGAAATCACCTTCAAAGTTGGCCTGGATTCGTGCAGGAGTCTTGGACTTCGGAATCACACTGTGACCCTTTGCGATTCCCCACGCCAGGGCGACCTGCGCACCATTCTTGCCGTACTTCCTACCAACATCCGACAAGACCGGGTCATCGATCAACTTTCCGATGTTCTCACCCTTGTCGTAGATTGGATTCGCGTTGCCAAAGGGCGAGTACTGCGTGACGTGGATGCCCTTTGATTTGTGGAATTCCACAAAGTCGGTCTGTTGGAGGTAAGGGTGCAGCTCAATCTGGTGGGCGGCGGGGACGATGGAGGTCTCGCGGAGCAGTCTTTCCAACTCGGCCCTGGAAAAGTTGCTGACGCCTATGGCCTTGCACTTGCCGCTCTTGACGAGCTTCTCCATGGCCTTGTACGTGTCGACGTAGTCACTGTCGCCGGTCTGGATCTCGCCGTCCTTTTGCGGCATGAGTTTGTCCCCCCGGGCAAAGGGGCTAGGCCAGTGCATGAGGTACAAATCGAGATAATCGGTCTGGAGGTCTTTGAGGGATGCGTTGCACGCAGCCTCCACGTCGTCTGGGTGGTGGGAATTGTTCCATAGCTTGGTGGTGATGAAGATGTCGCTCCGAGGGACTCCGCTCTTCGAGATACCTTTGGCCACGCCTGGTTCGGTGCCATATCTTTTGTTTTAAAAACAAGCGAATCAGTCAAAACAGGAATCCATGTCAAATTACACTTTCTCAAGACCTTACATTCTTGCAGTGTCAATGTGTCTATATCCGGCTTTCAAGGCTTCGTATACCGCATCTTCTTGAGCATCTTTGTCCTGTTTCGTGGGGTCGCGAATGAGCATATGGTCTGGCAAGATCTTGACAGTTGGTGGAAGATAGTGGGACGAGCCTACCTGCCATGTTCCAAACCCAATTGCTGGGATTTCATCACCAGTGTTGAGTTGAAATTTGGTCTTGTTGTATCCGGCCATCGTTCTCGTTTGTCGCGAGAGTTGGCGAGATATCTGTGATAACCGAGATGGAGCTCGGATCTGAAGGCGGGACAACATGGTGGGCGAATTTTATGTACAAATATGAAATAATTGACTTCTAGTGGGAGCTGTCTCTTTCGGATTTCAAAAGATAATTTCCTTCATCAATGACGACGAGCCATGAGCTCATTGTATGGAGTCTGGTACAGAAATGCCATCATGCAGTTAGTTGGATGCTGATGTCAGTGGTTTGCCTTTGACACTCAACAGCCGGGGAATTTCCGAGTTCTCAGAGAGTCACTACCAAGTACGGAGTACTAGGACTGGATTTCTTTTCATTCCGACAAACCCTTTATCCTCAGAGACTTTGCTTGAACTTGTATTTCTACATCGACGACAATGGTATGATGATGAATTCGACAAACATAGATCTTGCCATGCTCTTTGATGTCAGGCTTGGTTCGAGCATGGCAGTCTTGGTAGATTTAGATTCGCCACTGGATAGTAGATATCCTTGGACTATGCAAACTACGATCATGCGGACAATTCGAATGTCCCCCGGACGGTCGTGGCCACTACATCTTGAAAACAAAGGCTTTATGCTGACATCGAGTTGTATCGACCAATCACTTCGGCATTCTGAGCATCCCTTGCATGTTGAGGCGATTCCACTCATGCCATAATTCTCTTGCATTCTTTGTACGTTGTCCGGGGAAAGGCCCAGACCCTCTACCGTTTGCATCATGTCACACGCTTCAGTCGGACAAAGAGAGTCCATCCATGAATAAATGGCCCATTTCCAGTAGGTGGTGGTGGAGGTACCCAGTCATCCTCCTTTCTGAATACACACTTCAAGTCGGTCCCTTTCTGACGTCGACGAGGATGGTCGATCACGGCGAGGAAGATACTCCCCGTACCATTTCCAGGTTCTCAACTTCGACATCGCTCAGGATGTCTCAGGCGGCGGCACACAACACGGACGTTGTTCCGATGCCTCGGTGGTCGAGCGCCGTAGGGTGCGCTCGAGTCGCCCTGGCTGTGGTCGTGCTCGCCTTGACCGCGGCGGCCACTTCGATCTGGGGAAACTATGATGCATTCGGCTTCACGCTGTTCACAGTAAGTTCTGCTACCATTGTGGGTACTTTGGGCACGAGTTGACCATGAGCAAAAGGCATCGGCGAGTCTGATCATCTTCGTCTACTACTTCATCGCCCTCTCACGTCAACCGAATCTATACAATCGCTGGGCAGTCTTGGGCCTCGAGATGTTCGGGGTGATTTTCTGGCTGACGAGCTTCGCATTGATGGCACAATGGACCAGTGTATACAACGGATGGTGGTACGGTAACGGCAACAGCAGGGGGGTTTGGAATGCCCCCTACCGCCCTGAAGACATCGGGTTTGCCAAGCGCACCGTCGTCAAGAGAAGTGTCAACAAGTACCATGCCGGAGTTGCCTTGGCTGGCACTGCTGCGGGTCTTGGAGCTGTGGAATTGTAAGTCACAAGGTTGAGTTCGTGAGTCTGGTGCTGATAGTTCTCCATCGTAGTGTTCTCTACACCCTTACCCTGGCAATTTTCGGAATGTCTCTGCGTCAACAGCGTATTCGTGCTACACATGCAGATGCTCCTGTCGTGTCTGTAACGGACACGTCGACAGATGTTGAAGCTGGGACTACAGCAACAGAGGACAAGACTCTGAACGACGGGACTGATGAGGCCAAGACAGAGACTGAGCCTGTTACGGTTTAGACTGGATCCATTGGGGAAGACGGAAATAGCTGGAGAAGGACGGAGGAAAAGATCGGATCGCCAAGGCTGCTGACTTTTAATTCGGTGACGGCTGCATCTCCTGCTTCTGCTTTAGCAAAATCAACCATTACTCCATCGTTTCTCAGCCGTGTGAACATGATTTGCCGAATTCGTGCCTCTCGACGTCTCTCGGAAGAAGGCTTCGAAGTCTTGGAAGCTACTTTTAGGGAGTTTGCTTTCTCCGCAGATGTATTAATTACATTGATCCAAAAATCCTTCTTCTCCGGGACATAATGTCCACTGTTGTTACATATTCATGATTCAGCGTATGACTCTATACGCCTAGCATCCATTCATTTCAGGTTCGCTATATATTTCCTTTCTCTTCCAATATATCGAATCATGAATTTACGTCGTGCTATCATCATCTGTCCCTCCACTTGACCTTGATTTCATCCTGATCGCCACTCATGGCGCTCCAACAACCGGACCCGAACCCGGACAAGCATGTTGTCGTCGCATCACCTCCGAACCCTACCTCAAACGAGAGCAGCACCATGGAGTTGCCCGTAGTTGAAAAGGCCCCGACGGAACCAGACACCGAAGAGTCAATGGAGGCCCGTATCGAGCGTCTGGGCCGCGAACGACCCCCAGCCTTCAAAACCGTCTGGTCTGAACTGGGATTCGTCTTCTCGATTCTGATGTCTCAGATTTTGACCGAGTACTTTGTCTCGGGCTTCAACATCATCCTCCCCACCCTCATCGAGGACCTTGGCATTCCTCAATCCTCCAGTGTCTGGCCAGCGACGGCATTCTCCCTCGTCATCGCGGCCACACTCCTGGTCTTTGGTAGACTGGGCGACATGTACGGCGGATATCCGGTGTATCTGGCCGGTCTGGCCTGGCTCGTGGTCTGGAGTATCGTATGCGGATTCTCCACGAACCCACTGATGATGGACCTGTGTAGGGCTCTGCAGGGCCTGGGCCCCGCCGCTTTCCTACCGACGGGTGTCATGTTGATGGGCACCGTCTACCGCCCAGGACCCCGGAAGAACCTCGTCTTCGCCATGTACGGCACGTTCGCGGTCATCGGGTTCTACTTTGGCATCTTCTGCGCGGGCATCATCAGCCAATTCATCCGCTGGGGCTGGTACTTTTGGGTCGGCGCGTCACTGACCTTCCTGGTGCTCGTCACGTCGGCCATCTTCATACCCGACGACTCCAAGGAGCGACGCAAGAACGGGATCGTCATGGACTGGCTCGGCTCCGTGGCCATTGTGTCTGGGATCGTCTTGGTCGTGTTCGCCATCACGGAATCGGCACATGCCACGCGAGGCTGGCGCACACCCTACATCCCCACGCTCCTCTGCGTCGGCTGCGTCGTGTTGTTCGTCGCGGCGTACATCGAGGGCCGGGTCGCCGAGATGCCCCTCTTGCCGGCCGACGTCTTCGCGACCCCCTGCATGACGCAACTCACCGTCGCCCTGCTCCTGCTGTACGGCAATTGCGGCATCTACCTCCTCTACGGCACCCAGTACTTCCAGAACATCATGGGCGCCACACCCTTGCAGGTCGTGGCTTGGTTCACGCCCACGGCCATCGGCGGCATCGTCCTCAACATCCTGGAAGGCTACTTCCTGCACTTGGTGCCCGGGAGGGCCTTGTTGGTCGTGTCCGGGGCGTCGGCCGTCGGCGCGCCCCTCCTCCTGGCCCTCGTCCCCGAGGGCGGGAGCTACTGGGCTTGGATATTCCCTTCGAACATCCTGACCACCATGAGCATCGACCTGTCGTACACGCTGATCTGCGTCTTCGTCACCACGCAGCTGCCGTCCTCCCGGCAGGGTCTCGCGGGCGGCCTGATCAACAGCGTCCTCCAGCTCGGCATGGCCGTCGTCCTCGGCTTCAGCGACATCGTCCAGTCCTACACCGTGGACGAGGCGGGCCTGAGGCGGAGCTACAAAAACACCTTTTGGCTCGCCGTGGCCACGGGCGCCGCCAGCCTGGTCATCATGACCATCTGGGGCAAGGTCGGCAAGGCCAAGAGCGACCTCACCGCCGACGAGAAGTTGGAGTTGCAAAGAGAGGCCACGAGATTGTCATCCGCGCCAGAGTGATTGAGACAGCCCCTCCACAGACCAACAAAAATCAAAAGAGTAAGAAGACAAGGCTGCAAATACACTCATGACTTGAATTTCCCCAACATGAATCTTTGATTTTGATCTTTTCTGTCATCATCAGCGACGGAGTTTCGATCTTACACATGTATCTGTTTGTTTGAAAGGCTGCATCAAGGGAAGATAGAATATAGCATGTTTTAGGCGTCATTTGAACAAAGATTCTACCTTGGGGATATTATAGTACATTGGCGAACATTTCATGTACTCTGTACGTAGCTATACATACCGATCTGATCAGACATTTTTGCATCTTTACTTATTACCGATGTCTGCTGATGATCGATATGGTATTAGATTAATACAGTTACAAACGTCGGATAAAGGTCGCCTAATTGTTTCTGCCCTCGTTGCTTATCTTATCAGTCCAACAATTGTACCTCGGCTCATGATATACAGAGTACAAAAATCTCTCCGGGCATCCTTGGTACCCTTTCCCGTATCTACCCGTTGACAGTTCCTGTACTGTATGTGCAGACTTCTCGGCCTTGATCTCCGATTCCGATATCCGGACATGGTTCATGACTGCATGATTTGTATGTTCGTCCTCGCACAGTACACAATAGTGTCATGACATATTTCAGCCTCGCCGCCTTGACGGGCCCATAAACTCTTGCAATTTTTGGTGGCTCCTTCCTTCTCCTTATCGGCCCTTCAGACCCTGCACATGTTTTCTTGTTTCACTCCTCTCCTTTGCAAAGGCCGAGAAAGGGAGAGACCCAGAAAAAATTGCCCCCAAACACCGCTGTCCTTACTCGTACAATTTCTTTTTTTTTTAAATCTCTCGACCCACATTCAGCATTGGAAAATCGGCCTTTGATGCGTATTTCGACTCTTATCTGAGAGTCCATCATTCGTTCGACTCAGAATCGAACAAGGGACAGGACAACTTGCCGAGGTTTGTTTTCGTTCTTTGGCTTGTCTTGCGAGTAGTTTGGCCCTCGAGAGGCATGCTCACCCTCTCTATTGCGTGTCCCGTGTTATAGGTTTCTTTCTCCGATGACTGTTGCATTTCGTTTTTTCGTTCCTTCATGCTCATGCTCGTGCTTCGTTCTCACGTGTCTCCTTAAATATATCATATCATCCGAGCTTGCCTCTCTTCTTGTTTCCTTTCTTCTCAGATCTCTCTTTATCTCATCTCCAGCGTTGCCCCCCAATCAAACAAAACTAGACTCACAGATCTTTCACTCTCCAACATTCATTCAGTTCCCCTTCAGCCACTCTAGAGAGGTTCTGCTTCAATTGCCACCAGTGACGAACACGCACACTCTCCCCCAGCCTTCGCGACTGCACCTTTTTCTGACCGCGTCAACGTTAAATCCTCACACAGACCTCCAAAATGTCCACCTTTCCTGAATCTCAACCTTCATCATCAGAAACCTTACCCACAAACTCACCTTCAGCGTCTCGACTCGCTCCCGTAAAAGAAGCCATAAAAGCTCTCCTCAATCAGCCCGACTATGACGATGGCAGCGCTGGGCCTGTCTTGGTCCGCTTGGCCTGGCATTCAGCGGGCACGTATGATGCCGAGACGAACACGGGAGGTAGCAATGGCGCCGGCATGCGCTATGAAGCCGAAGGCGGCGATCCAGCCAACGCAGGCCTCCAGTATGCCCGGGCTTTTCTCGAACCCATCAAGGCGTCTTTCCCTTGGATCACCTACGCCGATTTGTGGACACTCGCAGCAATCGTTGCGATACGTGAGATGGGCGGCCCCGAAATATCCTGGCAAGGTGGCCGGACCGATTTCACCGATGACTCTCGAGTGCCGCCACGCGGGCGCCTACCGGATGGGAGCAAAGGCGCTGACCACCTTCGTTGGATCTTCTACCGCATGGGCTTCGATGATCGAGAGATTGTGGCCCTCAGTGGAGCCCATAACCTCGGAAGATGCCACAGCGGGCGCTCCGGTTTCGAGGGTAAATGGGTCAACAACCCAACTCGGTTTTCGAATACATATTTCAAGTTGTTGAAGACGCATGAGTGGAAAAAGAAGAAGTTGGAGAATGGACTGGAGCAGTTCATTTACGTTGACGAGGATCTTGATCCAGAGGAACAGGAGGAGGAGACTCTGATGATGTTGCCTACCGATATGGCTCTGCTGGAAGATCCTAGCTTCAAAAAATGGGTGTATAAATATGCCGAGGACAAGGAGTTGTTCTTCCGAGACTTCGCAGGCGTGTTTGCCAAATTGATGGAGCTAGGAATTCAACGCGATGCCCAAGGAGACGTCATCAACCAAGAGAATGTGGAAGATGGGTATAGAAGTGCCCCCAAGAAGAGTGATTCGCCTGGCGTACCGGGGCGAGATCAGGGCGCCGGGCAGATTGCGCATGAGGCTGGCCGATTGAAGAAGGAAATGGAGAAAGCAAAAGGTTCGGTGGTGCTCAAGTCGAAGATGTAATGTGGCGCTCCAGTATAGCATCATTGGGTTGATCACGGCGTTTCAATGGAGCTTTGGCTTTGTCATGTAGAGAAGGCGTTAAAGATATTGGGATGACTGCAACGAGACTTGTTCTCTGACAAATTGGTGATTCCCCCGATAGATTATGATGGTGCTTTTAGATTCCAGTTGAGTACTCGTGATTCAGGTTCGTCAATTAGATGGTGTTGTCTCATTAATTGCTGCTGTCAATGTCTGGTGCCATGTTGGCAACTTGGTCATTAGGTATCTCTTCCTGGTCCAATACATCAGGATCGTTTTTGAATGCGTCACTGTCCAGCACGGGGATTATTCTTCTCACATCCCTTTCGATGACTGTGACTTCTTTCGGCAGTTGGTCGAGGCTCGATTCATTCACTTTCTGGCACCGCGCAAGGTAGCGCAACATGGCGCTAATGACCCTGTTCTTTTCTTCTTTGGTCTCGTTCAAGGTGTGCCTGACAGCCTTTGTCAGCATCGCCGGAAGATAGGTCGTCTGCACGGCTGGCGATTGCACTACACCATCCAGATTAAGACCTGAGATCAGCATCCGTCTCGATTCTTCTGGTATACCAGAGGTAAACGCTTCGAAGTACATCTCGGCATCTTGCACGTTGGACGAGTTACTCAGACAAAAGAGTCGCATCAACGCACGATCCGCAGGGTTTTTGACGTCGAGGTTACGTCGGTACCCTAGTCGATGTAACAATTCTGCTCTCCGGACGAGAATGATATCGTACCCTTCTCGCAGGCTTCTGTGTCCGTTGATGATTGCATAAGCCACATCGTAAACATTACGATACGATTGGAACACCGGTTCGATCATCTTCTTCGCGCAGGTCCAGTCCTCGTGACCAGAAGCTCCAGCAAGATCAAGGACTTGTTCCATGAACCGTAGTTCAAATGCGCGATCGTGGCCACGCATCTCTACTAGTCCAGTGAGCGATGCTGGAACATTTTCTGCTTGAGCGAGTTGGCCGAAATTGAAATTTGATCCGAGTTTCATACCCAACAGAACATATTGCTTGTCACGCTCGCTGAGTCGATCCAGAGCTTGGATCATCCCGGCCTCGACTGCTTGGTAGAGAATCATATCATGATTGACATTCGAGATGTCGACGCCATTTTTGTCTGCATGGTCGGTAGCAAGTTGTGGATCTTTACCTAGATCGTTGATGATCATACAAGTGATCAAAGTATAAACGTCCTCTGCTGACTTTAGACCGGTGGTGTATATTTTCCTCAGCCAATCGAAGGATTCGCGAGTCAGCCTCACTTGTGGAGATTGTGTGCCGACGAATACATCGTGCTCGTCATTCCACAGCCATCGCAAAGCGAGGATACCTAGTAGGGTCCGGTTCACTTCTGGGTAATCATGTCCGTAAAGGAACTCAGATATCGATGGACCAGCGGGGCCAGGGGCATCCGAATCTCGAACGAAGGTTGCACGGTGTAACCGCTGCAGCTCAGTCGGAAATTCCGACTTGATCAGAGAAAGAAGTTCCCAGTCAGGGATGCTCCAGAATGAGCCATCGGTAATGGTATTTTTGAGACCACGTTGTTGAGGGGGGTCTGACTCGGGTGTTTGCCCAGACATTGGACAATGATTGCTCGATGCAAACGGACACACGAGTCTGTCAAACGTCTTCAGGCTTGGTGTTGTCTGGAGGCGCGATTATTGGACAGAGCTTTGGGTTGACCTGGCGCAGCGTAGGACGAAATGCTGTTAGAAAGCTTTTCATTGAATTATGATGTTGCTAATGTGTGGTCTCTTTTGTTCTCGTCACCCATTACCGGACCGGCATCTGAGATGGCCCTGGGGTATAGTCACGAGTTGACTCCCTTGTTGCATGGCTGGCACTCGGAGGTAAATATTGAGCTGAAGGATCCTTGATTCAACTGCAGTCAAGACAGACGGTGCTTTTTGTTATGCGGCTATGAGTGTCAGCGTGCGTCATAGCCTCATGAGCATTCAGAGCCGAGGCTAAGTGACCTCTGGATGAACAATATTGTGATTTACGAATCTGCCTGATCGCGTACGCAGACGAGGGTGAGCAGCCACAATCAGGGTTGTATGGAGATGTCTGATACGGATGGTTTTGGTTGCCTTCGCTGAAGTTACAAGGCCTGGGACTGTGCAGTTGAGGCAGCCGCCATCTCGGGGCTGAGTTATTCCGGCGATGTGATTGGATTCAGTGATGAGTTGACTAGACAGGTTCGGGGAAGAGCAGGAGCCGCGCCCAAAGCGAGCACGGGCAACTATGAGGATAAATGAGAGGCCTGATACTGAGCCTGGACTTCATAAATAGTGACAATGGTCGAAGGATACCAAGATCACGATGGATTTTATAGTATCACTGGTGCATGGAATCGCTCCAGAACCTTTATCATTAAGTATTTATACATACTGCCCAGGAACAAACATGTCGTGTCCTGGATCTCAAGCTTCATGTACACAGTCAGATGCTTTCCGATCCTAGGACATAGTACATTATTTTATTCATCCCTACCAGTGTCGTATTGTGACAAGTACCTTTTTATTCTCGCCCTTTTCATCCTCAACTCCTCCATTAAACTCCAATCCCATCTTCATAAGCATATCCCATACGTTTTTTCTCTTGAGACCTTCGCGTACTGGAATTTTCTCCAAGGCTTCATGACCGGAGAAGTACTTTACAAAGACTGACCAATATCGCCGGACATCGGCTGTGTCTAGATCATTCTCAGACGAGGGTGATGCTGGTAGATCTGTTCGTGAAGCATTCAGAGAAGACGTTAGTGTCGACGCAATATGGTCGAGCCAACGGGACTCTTCAGGAGATGCACGTTGGGGAGATAACACCAAGCTGGCCTGTTTTGGGTTGTGTTTGAATTGCTGACCGCGTGAGCTGGTATGGTCGGTTGAAATCGACTGTCTTCCGTCGCTTGAGGGACGACTGACCATACTGGGTCGTTGTCTGAAACCGGATATCATGCTGCTGGCAACAGTGGTTGGGGTTCCGCTTCCGAAGCTCTTGGATACATCAGCAGATTCCCGCAAGTCCTTGTCCGCAGGTGTCCTGGACCCCTTCTCTTCACGTTCCTTCTCTCGCACAGCTTTCTTGACTTCCGGGTCAATGCGCACCAAAGCAAACGTGCGGAGTTGTGTGACCCAGCCCTCACGCACAAGCCATTCCAAAACGCGGTAATATTCTTCTTTGTGGTCGCTACTGGGGATCAGTGCGCCATAAGGTGACGGGGTTCCACTCAATACACTGAGCATCTTCGGTAAGGAAGGCATCATCGGGAATGTCGCTTCGTACGTCTTGCAGGCCCCTACTAGCTTCTGCATATTCGCGTTTGGTGAAACAATATAGGTATCTCGCTGATGCAGTGGAGGGATCGCAATGGCACGTCGCCAGTAGACAAGATGGCGCGCAAGGTGCTGGATATCAGACAGATTGATGCCTGAAAGCACAGAAATCTTGTAAAAGGACTTTGTCGGCTTTGCATTGCTTATAAAGTTTGTCAATGGCATTGCCAACGGTCCTCCCGCAGCCTGAATGTCTTTGAGAATCTTTTGGGGGCTGGCCTTGAGAAGAAGCGTAAAGTTTTTGGAAAGCTGCAAGGCCCCAGAACTTGACGCTGTATCCATATCGGCCTCAGTTGAAGCAGGATCCGTGGCTGTAGTGAGCCACAGACCAGGCTCTAAAGGAGGCTCGGTGAGCGAAGGCAGGTATGACGTCGATGTAACAGGAGGAATCTGAAGAGAGACTGATAACTTGGAGCTAAGTGTGATTGCAGCAATTTTAGAAGCAGAGATGTTGTCAAACACTTTGGCAATGGCTGCCGCTAGTGATGACTTTCTCATCATCTCGGTGTAAAGCGTGCGCGTGGACGACTGCTGGTGGGCATGTGTGGACTTGATGGACTGTAGCAGCTCTGACTGCTCCCACACATAGTTGTGATGGGACTGTTCCCATTTGAGAACCTTGGACAACTTCTTCACCACATGATCATACATATCCTTTACTCTCAAGGAATGCTCTAATGGAGATGGATCCATCACAAATACAAGATGAAACATGGTAAGCTGTGTCTTTGTTGATTCAGAGGTGCTCTTTGCCTTTTTGTCACGGACATGTCCCTCAGACGAGCCGTCTGGGCTGTTGTTCCCATCGTCTATGCCACTGTCACTTACTGCAGTGTCTGAGGAATGTTGTGCATCGTCCTCCACTAACGATCTCTGCTTCTTAACTCGGGGCTTCCGCCAGTATCCTTCTTCACGAGCATAGACTGGTCTGCCCAGAAAGGTCAGATCATTAATACCAAGCTCAAATCTGCGTTTGTGCCAGGCCCTTCCCGGGGTCAAGAGGCTCACCAGACCATCCTCGCCCAGCCCAAGGAGTGGCTCCCAGGGAGGTTTCCAGCCCTCACTGTCTACAGACCCTCTCTTTACCTGCACATCTTCGTCATCCTCGTCCGAATTCTGCGATCGACTATCAGGATTCGCAGGTGCCGTGTGGTTGATGCGCTTTATGAACAACTCGAAGTCATCGTCGGAGGAAGAATCTTCAGAGTCACTGCTAGAGCTGTCTTCCTCATCATCTTCCGCCAGAGATATTGCTTCGGCGGTACGAGCTGCCGCTAACGGGTCTGGAGGATAATGGAAGACAAGCTGGGCGTTGGAGCCAGTGCGACCCTGCGCAACAAGAAGAACGGCGAGTAGGGCAGGATTTCGAGATGTGGTGGCAGTCGACATATGTCTCTAGGTGTTTCGGAAATTCATTCAACGCGTGTATCCACGCGTTTGTACTCCGTTCGTCCGTTTTCGTCCTCACGAAGGCTCTTCACAGTCAGGTGGTAGACAGGCCTTAGTCTTGATCAGGCTGAACCTCGGACCGTGGAGCTATTCTTTCAGCCATACTAAATTTGGATGAGACGCGGGGAGAGGCCTGAGTGAAGGATGCGGACAATCAAAGGAGTCGGCTAGATCGTATTGAGAATGAGACAAATACGTGGATTCATGCAGGTTTGAGAGGAGAGGAGGAGAGACGACGGAAAATAGGCAACGCAGTTTGTACGAGTAGAGGACGGGTGGTGCGTGGGTTCGCTATACGGAGTCCTGGAGGTACTTGGATAGGCTCGGTAGCTAGCTAGACTGGCAGGGTGCGGGTAGAGATGGAAGAGCGCAGACGAGGGTCATCAGGTTCTCGTGAAGTCGCGATCCAGTGCTAATGGCCCTGGTGTTCGCAGTGTGAACAAACCGTAGAGTGAGGAGAGACGACCAAGTTAGGGCATTGAGAGGGGTCAGCCGTGCATTGAGGGTGAATGTGTGGTTGTCGGTGCAGCAGTGGGCGTAATAGCTGGGTAAAGATGGAGTATACAGTCCCTTGGTAAATCCCTCTGTTCGCTGGCGGTTCGGAAGCAAGTAAAATGCCGCTAGGAATTCGAAATTCAGACTCTGAGCTTTCACACGAAAAAGGCTTGCTCTGTTCCCACACACGCACAACACTTCCACACCCTTTCTCTCCCTCGTCTTTTACCCTTCCGTTACCAGGTCGTTCACCTGTTGATGTGCTTGTCGCTTTAATTGCTATCGTGTGTCCTCACTTCTGGCCCCAGCGCTTCCGGCACAGGGAAAAGTGTTTCGACGCTAAGACTCGCACTCAAAAGTTTTTGGAGTCTCCGTCACCTCACTTCTCTCCGACTCACCCACGCACCATCGCGACAATTCCTCTCTCGCTTTTGCTAAATTCGCCGCGAGAGACTGTGAGCGTTGGCCTCTCGCTTTTCTACCTCTTGGGTTGTGTAGCTTTCAGTCAGACAAGACGACAGCCATACGACCACTCCACACAAGGTTCGCCGTGTCTCAATTGACGACAGTCGGTAATTTACGACTGATCCAGAACCACAGACTTTCATCCTCTCCTCGCGAGCCGGGCCCTCCGTAGTGTTATCCTGTCTGCACGAAATCGTCGCGGCTTCCAAGGTTGATCGAGTCTTCGCATCCCACCTGAACGAAAGCTCATCGCCGTCGTCTTTTACCAGGGACACGCCACGGCTGATATTGTTCAAGAAAGAACACCGCCGGGTCTTCTTGCCGACAAAATTTCAGTGAAAGAAACATTTCTGGGGCTAAAAGCCGGTGTTCCTTTGTGGGAAGAGAAAAAGAACATTATTGAAAAGGCGTGAATTCTGAGGAATTTCCTCTCAGGGACCATTACGCAGCCCATACTGGTTGTTGTACACCAAAACCAGCTTGTTGCTGGTGAGGGGTTAGGTTGAAGAATAAGAGGTGCGCCAAACCATATTTGGGCGACGAAGATGTCTACACCTTCAGGCGCTGCTGCGCCAGTGTTCTCGTATGCACAGGCGGCCAAAGGACTTACTCCATCGACTTCAAGTCAGCCGACACCGCGTAACGAAAGCCCTGCTGCTTCCGAGAAGACCACCAGAGAGCGTTCCGCCACAGAGTCGAATATTAGCCAGCCAGCTGCTAAACTTGTTCGTGAGAAGTCTGAAACAGATGCCAGATCCAACACCGAGACTGCATACCAAAAATCCTCCAATGAGGATAATTCGGAAAAAGATACCTCGGCCAATGTACAGAAAGCACTCGATGTACCAGAAAGTTCATCTGAACAGCCTAACTTGTCCGGCAATGAATCTAGCCAGGATACTAAAAAGGAGGAGACAAGACCGCAGTTGACAAATGGACGGACACCATCATTCGACCAAGCTTCTGAAATATCTGGACAAGGAAGTGCAGACAAGAAGCCCAAAGACTCTGAGGATGATTGGGAGAAGATTTCTGTTCCTTCGATGACAGCTGAGAAAGAGTTGAAGGCTGCGCCTATTCCCGTGGTCAATATCTGGCAACAACGCAGAGAGGCACAGGCTGCCAGGCTGAAGGAGATTGCCGACCAACAGCGAACTGCACCGTCAAATACGCCGAAACCCACGCCTAGCCATGATGATCCCAAACGCAGATCAATGAGTCGAGACATGGAAAGCCGCGAACGCGAAGGCAAGGCCACCGATATTCCTCGTGCTAACAGCCGAAAAGAAGCGATGGCCTCTCGTTCCTCCAAAGACAGAGCCGACACTGAAGCACCACCTTCAGTCGCTGATGCCCAGGCATGGCCAACCCCGGACAACTCGCTTGTCGAAGAACGCCGTAGGTCGAGTGCCTATGACAAGGGAGATAGGACTGAGAACAAGGGTGGTTCCCAGACAAAGTGGAAGACCATGCCCTTCGTGCCGACTGCAAAATTTGAGACCCAGCTTCCGGCTGCTGCTGCAAGACGAGGTGGTAGAGGGGGTGGTCGTGGTCGAGATCCTACCGGCCGTGGTGGTCATGCTAGTTCTAGCGAGAAGCAAGATTTGCCAGGCTCTATGGGTCCACCTCCGCTGCCAAAGCAAACAGGCGAACAACAAGATCGTGGCCGTCGTTCGGAAGGACAACGTCTTCAGCGTGCGGGGTCCGTCCCGACGACCAGTACACGTCCAGAGAGTATTGACGATGTGACGCCGTCATTCCGAAAGCCAGCTGCTCCTGCCAGCAAAGAACAGAGTGTCGGCGACGAATACCCACCTCAGAAGACTGAACAAAGTTCAAGGTCGTCTTCGAGACACACTGGACAAGTCGGAGGCCGGAATGTCAATGGAGAGGCAGGCTCACCATCTGACCAGGCTCCTGGGTCTTTTGGGCAGCCAACCGAGCAAGGTCCACGCTATCCGTTCTCTTTTGATCGATTCAAGAGTTCAGGAAATAGCAATCCTCGTGGAAACGGTGAATTCGCCCGTGAGCGTGGCTCAGGCCGCAATCGAGACTGGTCAAGAGACAAGCCTGAGACTGCGCGAGAGAAAGTTGAATCATGGCGCGACCGCGACTCATCAGGTGATCAAAGTAACCGACGTGAAGTCCGCCCTGAACGCGCCCGAGGAGGTGGTTTTCGTGGGCGTGGCAACCATGCCTTCGGCACTCCATACAACTCATCGCATGCGTATACTGCACCATTACCTCAAAATGGCTTTGAGACCAGATCCAGCTCTCACACAGAGAGTCGGACGAGACAAACCTCGCAACCTTTTCAACCGACCCAGACACCGTCAGGCTCGCGCAACAACCCGCGTTCGCAGTCTATTCCAGTCGGCATGATGTTCCCAGGATACTATCCTGGCATGTCCCCAGGCTTGCCGGCATTGCAGACAGACATGGCGATGTATGGTTATACACAGCCTATGCAGATGCAGCCTGGCATTATGAGCGCAATGCCATTCAACGATCCGCTCAATTCATATGCTCTGCTATCAATGGTTATGACTCAAATGTAAGTTTATCTCTCCTTGCTCGTATCGGCGCTGACTGTCTTCCAGCGAGTATTACTTTTCCATCGACAACCTATGCAAGGACCTTTTCTTGAGAAAGCATATGGACGGCCAGGGTTATGTGCCGCTCCGGGTGATCGCAAACTTCAAGCGTATCAAGACGTTGACTGAGGACAACATGACAATAGATACTCTGCGCTACGTTTGCCAACAAGTCAAGAGTGTGGAATTTTTCCTTGGAGCTGATGGGGATGATCGTCTTCGTCGCCGAGATGGCTGGCGCGATTTTGTGCTGCCGGAGGAAGAGCGCTTCGAAGACGCCCGTAACGACGGCCCTCAACAACCCGCAGAGCAGCATATTCGGTCACCTCAATACGAGCAACCAGCGCCCTTTGAGCCATCCTTCAGTATGGGCCAAATGCGCAGTCCTGCGATGAATGTTCCTACGACAAATGGCATGTTTCACCCAGCCTCCCCAATGCCTTTCGTGCCCGGAGCCCAAGTCGATGGTCATGTACCTTTCCCTGCTTCCTTTGAAGGCGTTGGCCCTGAAGATATCTCAAATGTCGGCTACAACTCAAGAGCAGCACCCATGAGATCACCACCTGCCCAAGCCGGCGGTGCTACCATGGGTGGTCTAGTAAATGGCCATCACCGCCAGGCTTCTCGAGCTGATATCGAAGAAAATGTCTTCCCTGACGAGGAAATTCCAAACATCAACATCCGCATGCAGCCTCATGCATCACTTGAGACCAACAAGCCTGCTGATGACACGCCTGCTGCGCCAACAGGAACCGGTGAGAGTGATGCGGATCAAAAACAAACTCGTATTCCGAGCTTGAGTCTGCGCGGAGGTGCAGGCAGCCCGCAGCTGTGAGTCGATTCCGAGCTTGTCCTCCGAAACTGGCCACTAACAGTCCGATAAGACTCGAAACAATCCACAATCTCTCGTTTGGAACAGCTGCTACAGTCTCTTTGGCTGATTCGGTCACCTACTTTACAAAGGATGGCCACGAAACCCAACTTCCACCCCCCCTATCAGGTCAATATGACCAGAGCTATCAATCAGTCCACGACATGGCATTTCAGCAAAGGCTTCTAGGCATCGATGGTGCTCTGGAGCCACTCTACTCGTTTTGGAGCGACTTTCTCGTCGACAAATTCAATGTGGGCATGTATGAGGAATTCAAATCAACCGCCAGTGCAGATATTGCAGAAGGCAGTGCTAGTGGCATGAATCATCTTATTCGTTATTACGGCAAAGTCCTGAGTGGACCTATCCCCGTCAGCGAACGCCTGGCTGCTGACATGGTTCAGCTTTCGAGGCAAGAAACTGACGTCGCATCTACTCTCCTTCACACACTTCGAGGTGCGTGGCGCAACGGTGCTACCAACATGAAAACCATCAAGAGACTCGGCGATGTTCTCACCGCTGAGGAAAAAACCGAACTCGACAAAAGTGGCTAAGCGAAGAAAACCGTCTCTTCGTTGGCCAAAATACCCCATACCCTGCAAAGCGATTTTTGTTTACAAAAAGACACCATGTTCTGCTCATTTCCGAACCCCGCCATGATGTACCATGTCAGTCAGGTATATCGCAGATTGAACATTGGATCAGACTCAACAGTGTTGAGGCAGATTTACAGTATTTCAATTTTACTCGGGAATGCAGAACGTCACACTTGTTTTTCTATTGAGCTACCAGCACAAGATATTCCCCCTCAGGCCTCGATGAATTTTTGACATGCAATGTACTGGACTATCAATCACCATCCTTGAGGAGCACAGTTCCCGAACCAAGCTCGTTCTCAGTCTCGATATGCTGGCCTTATTCTCCTACTCGCATTAATCAACACACCCATGGAACGGTGGCGACTGCTCTGCAAATCGAGGACTCTTTCAACTTCTTTCGATCGCTTTGCCGGAGCGAAAGGCGCATGTTGACTGCGGAAAGCTAACGACCGGTCATGATTGAGTTTTCAAGATATCCCTGTCTTATGCTAGTGGCTTCACATTATCATGGCTCCAACAACGTGGTTCTTTTCTTTTACGTTTCCTTTCTTGTCTTGCATAGACCCCCTCTCATCTGTTCGGGACAGGGTGGAGTGGTTGGGAGGATGCGGATGGGAGCTGGACCGACCGATTGTGCAAAGGACGCAGAGAGACACACACACAACTTGAAGAAGAAGCCCGAGCAATCCGAATTCTCTTCCGCGCACACGAAAGCGTTGCACCACGACCGAGGGTGATGCACAACTCTGCCAGAAAATTTGGGAACACTTCTGGGCCATGGATCCTCGAGATGGTCAGAATCAATACAAAGTTTCTCATGTGTGTGTGTGGGAGGGGGGGGGGGGTGCCGTCTGCTGGGTTATCATTTTCCATCGGGGATTGAGGAAGTCCCCGGCTAGAAATGGGCAGCAGATCGGACAAATTCGTGCTTTTATTCCCATCCCTTTTCTTTTCCTTGCTTTCCTTTTTTTTCCAACAGCGTCCCAAAAATTTACCAACACAACAAGCCATGGCATGCGACGGAGAGAAAAAGACAAAAGTTTGTACACAGTATCATGAGAGCCCTTCCTTACATATTGAAGAAAAACCAGAAAGATTCAATGTGATTCAGGAACCAACCAAAAAAGACCCCTGGGTAAAAGTAGAGAATTTCCCCTTTCGCTGTGAACATTTCTTCCGACTTGTGATTGTAATTGTGTTACTACCTAGGGAGTCATGTACCTTGAGTTTGGTACATATGCAATGTGTACGGTGTAGTTGCACTTATCGGGTTCTATTGAGAATTCCTGCCGCCTCGTGGCCAGACACTTTTGTTCTGGGGGGTTTTTCCCCAATTGGCGAGAGAGAGAGAGAGAGACGTATTGCGGAGTAGTGTCTCTTTTTGCTTTTCTCATGTCAATGGCATTGGGATCGTCACAAGTCTCATTTCTGTCCACCTTCCTCTGCTTTCTTCTGGCAAGTAGCTCCCACCCCTTCATGTTTTCTCGTCCATGCGCTGTGACATTGTCCCCTTTTCTTTGGACACAAATTTTGCTCTTGAGCTTCCTGGTCTGGCCCGTCTGACTTGCCAAGGGCCGCCCAAGCCGCCTTTGGTCTGCCCGTTCCCTTTGAGTCTTGCGGCCCTGCTCTCCGCTCATCTGTAAACCGACACACACAGACGCACATCCGCTCACGCACATCCACACCCACACCAGTGCACACACCGGACACTCTGTGATCCATGTCGAGGCGGGCACATGTCACGTCCACAATCGCCCGCCCCTTCCTTCTCCTTTCCAGCCAGATTCGATCGAAGCGGGGGACGAACCAAAACCCGGCACTCGACGGTCGGTGTAGTTTCTGCAATTTTGTGAGGTTCGTGCGATTTGCGTGACTTTGTATTTCACCAAAATCAACTCAGGTCCATCTTCCAGAGCCCATCCCCGAGGTAATGGCCGGCCGCCATGGCCACTCCCTTTTTGGCCTTCTTCATCTCTTCCGTGCCCATGTCCAGTTGACCGATGAGGCAGATTTCTGTTTTTCCCTCTGCGGCTATGGCGACGACGTCTCCGGCTTTCGCCTCCTCTTCGGCATCGGGGAGTCGTCCACCGGGGGAAGTGAGGCCGGGGACCATGAGCGTGGCGCCGGACAGGACGAACCGGATGGCGCCTCGGTCGATTCCTATCGTCTTGAAGGCGTGAGGGTATTGGTGGACGATCTTGAGGTGGGGGATGATGGGGTCATCCATGTGTTGGTAGAAGAGAGGTCGGTCGTCTAGGACGTAGAGAGATACTCGGTCTGGTCTGTGGAAGGTCATGAGAAGTTAGTATGAGAGAACAAGAGCAGGCTCCGTGTCCAAACCCCTCTCACACGGTAGCGAGATGTGTGTAGACAGTAGGTTGTTTCTTACAACTTGACAAGATCTAGTTGACTCTTTTTCGGCAGGATTTCTTCAATATGAGGTTCGAGTAAGGGATATGTCTCGAGTACTTTGGCACGGATGCCCCGCTGCACCGAAGACTTGACTTTGGACTTGGCGCCCGCGGAGAGACTATACGAAGGTTGTGAGGCAGAGGTTAGATTTCTAGGAAGAACTGAAGGTACGGGGCAGGGAATGTGTGTAAATTACTCTTTTTTGAACATGGTGCACTGCGTACGGGGTTCTCAACAATTCGTGGCGGCGGCGGCGGTGTGGTGGTGTGGTGTGGTGCAGAGAGAGTGTGTATGTGTTGTGTATGGAGAAAACATGTGCGGAGAATTGAGAAGTGACGAAAGACGTTTGCCAAGTGCTACTACAGTAAGTAATACTACTGTACAGAGTACAAATGGAGGCCAACCTCATCACACTATTCGTCCTCATAAGAGTATCATTCGTCATTCTTCATCAGCTACTCGTACGCGTCGTAAGGGGTTCTTTACTAAACCACTCATGCTTGAGAATATCTCGAGTCGATAATCGATCCTCTGGCAGGTAGCACATCATTTTGGATAAGAGATCCCCCAATCTCTTGACATCTTCCTCTGCGAATGATTCCGCCTTTGTCTGTCGTTCGCTGTTAAAGTAAACTTCCCCGAGCCAATTTGAAAGTGAACCTCCATCTATCTCATCCTTGTACTGACCTATGACCACTTTGGCTTGATTTCTCCATTTCTCTGGTATTTCTCCGGTATTTCTCCAAGCATTGCAATCCACTCCAACACCAAAGGAGCCTTTGCCGCCATAACGTTGTCAAAAGGTGGTTGCCCCGTAACAAGTTCAAAAATCGTACATGCCAGAGACCATATGTCCATACGCAGGTCCCACGTCGAATCCAGCAGCGTCTCTGGAGCTCTGAAAATCAATGGGGTGCGGACCTTTGCCAGTGAATGACCGTTACAGAGGAATGCCTGCTCAAAATCGATGAGCTTCGCGTGTACCTGTCCGGTGACAACTGGAATAGGTAACGTCGCTGGCTCCACGATATGCCGTGGGAAGCTTTTGGTAATCTGGCAACCGGGTCGTGCATCGATATTCACTAGGACAGGTGGACCAAGGTTGTTTAGGATAATTGGATCCGAGTACTGTGCTTCCCTTTGTGAAACCAAGATGTTGCCGGTATAAAGGTCTTCATTTCTTTAAAATATGACTCTTGCGAAGAAGATGAGGACATCACTTACCGCCGTGTGCAATATCATTTGAGTGCAAACAGTCCAACGCAAGTGTGATTTGTTTTGAAAGCTGCCAGGCTAGACGTCCTGGCAGTCTCGAACCGCCACCCCATCGATCGACAAGTGTTGGCACACTGACGCCGCCGACATCGAAAACGAGACACTGGTGTCTGCCATTGGGTCCAATGTGATGGAATGAATCGACAAGTTTCCGTAAATGACGTTGATCTTGGTGTTTGGCCACCGGAGCCGTAGTAAGCCGTCGAAGTATTCGAACTTCATTTACAACGGACCCCTTCTCACCGATCTCCGAGACCACAACCTTCAATGCGGCGAGCCGAGATAGCTCGAGGTCGTAGACCAGCCAGACGGTCGAGTATCCACCCCACCCAAGCTTCTGGAGGACACGATACCTCCCCGAACGGAAAGTGTCGTCGATATTGACGGGGTGGTAGCCGCCAGGACGGTACCTTTCAAGCGACTCACACTCAACCTCGCAAGAGTAGTGGGCTGGGCCAGCATTTGAAACAGTACGTGTGACCGAAAGGCTGCTCTTCACGGATGATCGACTACGAAACCTTCTATAAGAATTATGGAGGAACTGTCGACGAGTAAACCAAAACAAACAAGTCATTATTATTCAAATGAATGCCATGTTACCGACTTTGTCAAGACTTCCTTGTATAGGTAGTCACAGCTGCGTGAGGAGCAAACGATCGTGACAGGTTCTCACAACACAAAAGACACCGCCAAGTCCTGCGAAACAACGGACAAATTGCAGAACAACAAAATCCCGCTGATCATCACATGTCATTATCCGTATATCAGTCGTAATCCTTGAAACTATCACCGTCGTCCTATAGCACAACCGTTGCCTTGACATGAAATCTAATCATCAATATAATCCCAACGAACGACAGAGCAAGCAACAACAACTTCTCTCTACGTCTGCACAGCCTTTGTCCACCTTGTTCCCAGACCGTCTCTCAAATCAGTCTCTCATGTATGACCGGATAGTAACAATGATCTAAACCATCCAACCGAGAAGCAAATGGGTGTGCCTCACTCTCTGTTTCATGTACATCGTTCATGGAATGGGTTCGTATGAACTTCCAGACTTGTGGGCCGCGCGGTTCGAGAAGAGGAAGTAGATGAGCATGCCGATCAGAGGGAACAAGACGACGATCAAGATCCACAGTAACTTGTGAGAGACTGGGCGATTCGATTGAAGGACCTCGACTGTTGTTTGATGACACTTTGGTTAGAAACATCCCACACAAGCCGCACTATTCTCAAACACCACATCATGCTTGGCAGTGTGCTGGGGCGGGGAGGATTTGCACATTTGAGGAGACGGAAGACACTTACTGATGACAATGATGTCGAGAATCAGAATGATCAACCCAGCGATGCCACCACCTGTACCGTAGCCGATTGCATTGCTGGTAGTGGTTACGGGTTCGTCACCTATGGGAGCCGCTGACGCAATGCTGGTGAACAGGAGGAAAAGGAAGGTGATGATATTATGCAGCATATTGGAGTTGTTGGTGATGAGTAGAATTTAGAGTAGCTTCTATGTGAACTTCAAAGCTTTCAGAGTGAACACAACGACCAGGAAAAGAAGTAAGAGTTTAAACTTCACGTGAGGATTTGAATGTGATGGGGTGATCTTGCGAGATACTTGCTTTATATACGAGTACGACGAGGACTGATATTGTGGCTGCCTAAGCTTCCCCCCGCATGACGTCAGGGTGACTCTGTGCCTTGCAGACATTATTCTAACAATCGTCATTCCTTACTGTACAGAATACCCTTGTGCCTGAGATACCTCAAAAATCATATCTACTCGCATCGGTACATTAAATTCTAAAGACTACCTCGTACGGGTACAGTTCAAGAACCCACACCAATCGCTCTGGATCATCTGCAACATGCCTTTCAATCCTTGTGGACTTTGCAACGCAGACAATCCAGAGCCTGACCGGAGCTGCTGCTGTTCTTCCCAACCGAGTAACTGTCCATGCAACCGTGTCTGATTGACTGCAGTTCGAGAGCCGAGCGCTTCGAGGTACGCGTTTGTAAAAGTGCGCCACCGTGGCAGGTAATACCCGGCTACCAACCCCGCCCATTGTCGCGAGGCATAGTCTGCGATCTCGCCAGTCGGTCCCCACAGCGTGATTTGGTTGATGGCATCGTACGTGTAGAAATCAGATATGGTGTCATTGTCTCCTGCCCACGCACGAGCTGCCGACACCCAGGATTCCAATGACGACTCAGGAACCGTGCTGGGCGTGTGGCAGAGAAGTTGGTCCAGCGTACTCAGCAGAGACAGCATCATTCTTTGAGTCTCTGTCGCGGAAGCAAGGCAAGCGTCGACGGCCGACGCATTAGAGACATCGAGGGCCGTGAGGTTGGTGTGCGCGACGAAAGACAGGTACAAGGGGTTGAACGCATTGGCCAGGACTTGACGAGTCATGTCGATCAGGTCGAATTGATATGCTTCGTTCGACCATAGCTCGGGCGTCGAGTTTGCAGCGGCTAGAAATGTTTGCCACGCCCCGACCAAGATGGCCGGATCGTACATGAGGTGTGTAGGATGGTGACCCCAGAGATCAACCAGACCTGACGCATTGGGAGCAAGTTCAAATGAGGACTTGGTAACCGCCATGACGCCGGTCACATTGGTGTTGTTGTAGACCGTGCGCATGAGAGTATCCCACGTCTCGTAGATTTGTAAGGGAAGGTCTCCATCGGTCGCATTCGAATAACGCACTGTCGCCCAGTCGTGAAAGTACGCTGCCGGGTCTATGGGAACATTTGACCACGCCTGGTCAAGCAGTCTTGGACAGTGTAAGTCTTGGATCATTAAGAGATCAGTCCATGAACTTACAGATCGTAGACGATTTCATTGCCTTCTTGTCCTTCCATCGTCAATCCGAATCCGACCAAGGAAGAAGAGTTGGCAAGGGCTTCGATCGGATTGATTGTGATATTCAAAACTTGTCCATACAGCCCATTATTTCCACCAAAGTCGTGTAATTGACACCATATCCACGGTTTGCCATAATACGAGTTCAATCGTTGCCATTGAGGTTGGGTCTCGGAGTAAAGGTCCAGGATGAGCATGTCGTCATTTTCCACTCCGCTCAAGAAGGCTTCGACGCGCTCGTTTGTCCAGAAATCAGAGTTGCTGAAAAAGAGCCATCCCTGAAGCATCCAAACAGCATCTGGGTCCGCCTTCTTCAGGCTCTGACCCACTTGCGATGCGAGGGTCTTAAGCGCGGTGAGGTCCCCGGAAATAGGATCGTTCTCATTGAATTGGTCCAGGGTGTAGACACTGGAGATGTTGCCGTAATATTGTCGCTGCTTGGTGATGAAACTCTTCTGAAGTTGGGCGAAGAGTGGGTCAGTCGGCTCGAGAAAAGTGTCATTGGTATATTCGGTGCTGAAACCACCCCATTGAGATATGTTGACCATGGTGGCGTTGTGAATTATCTCTGGCAGCACTCGAGGCACGAAACCTGTAAATGCAGGAAGTACGGGAGTCATACCCAGCTCGACCATTCTCTTCAGTATTTTCTTCTGTAGCTCGAATTGGCCGTTGATCCACGACATCGGCAATTGCCCACCCCAGGAAGACTGGATGTTGCCAAAACGATTCCATGCCTGAAAAGCTGGACCGGAAAGAAACTCCAGAATATCTGCCTGAGACAAACCGATCTCCTCGAATACCTCAACCAAAATCTTCTCAAATCCCACCCAGGCAAGGGGCAGGTTTACACCTCTCAAAGCAAGCCAGTCAAGCTGCGTCTCCCAATCCTCCCAGGTCCAGAAAGCAGCGGTGTAAGAGAACGTCACTATCACCCTGTGTCAGAAATTCACTGCATATCACCTATTTTCCTTACCGGTATTGAAGTGATATCTCCATGGAATCACGCTCGACCCATTCAGAACGGTACAGCTTGGTAGGTCGTGCACATGGTCTAGTTGACTGCCGATGAACCAGTAGATGTCAACGTGGGCGACATCGGTCAGGTAACGGCGTAGCCTGGATGCTGGTTAGACAAAACCAGACCCAGTTGTACGGTCAAATCTCACCCCGAAGCAAGAGCGCTAATCGAGTTGCCTTCAATGGCTACCTTACCATCGTTACAGCTGACAGAGTACCTATCGTTCGTTACTCCAGGAGTGTGATTTCCAGGTGTCAAGTCGAATGCGAATTTGTCGACGTGATCGGGAAGCCTTCGTTTGACGAGGTCAGTGAGGCCATCAGTAGGCGAACAGTCACTCGAACAGAGAAAGGACCACAGGGTGAGGATGATAATGTGCCACCGCATGGTTGGTGAATTTAGCACCCTGAAAAGCTATAGTCAATCGGTTTGAGGTGGAAACAAGGCAGGTAGAGACTTGCACACTTATACAAATGGCGTCTGTTAACGTCCATTGGCGGATGCAACTCTAACCCAGTATCTACCTAGGTAGGTATCCATACAAAGATCGGTTGTAGCGGTGTAGTCCGCCATTTGCGGCCATGTAACAAGCTGGAGTTACCCTGTGTAGATCCCTGAACTCAGGCAGTAATGGACCGAAAGATCGAGCAGCTACTTTGGCTGCTTACCTGCTTACCTGCTTGGCAGCATAAAGTAGTGGTTTTACTTGGACTGTACGTAAATGAGGCATACTCTTTCTGAGAGATTTAGTGATGGAAGACGCCAATGTTCTTATAAATAGAAGCGAGTGCGAGATACGCGTCTCTGGTTGACCGTAGGACTTTGAAGACTACGGTGGACGAGAGACACGTGCCGGCTTCTTCATGAGAGATCTGACGTGGACGAAGTATGGCAACCGATCCCCCTGAGATGAGATCGAGGTGGCCCTTGAGCACTGATCACAGCTTTCTGAAACACCAAGACTTCGGCATTCAGTAGATGGAGAAGCTGGCCGTCCCTTCAAGTCGAAGTTGGGAAATGCTAACCCAGATTTCGAAGACGCAGTTGATCATTGTCCACCTGCGAAGATGTTCTCCTGTGACACCACCCCCCGGTCGTATGCTGCGCACGTTCATCAGCCTTCCCACGTGGTAGAATACGAGAATCTGATGCCAAAATGATAGCCAACTTTTCTGTCACGATCGGTAGTGACTCCTGTTGTCCTCTGCCTAGGGAGTTCAAGCGGGCCCAAATACTTCAAGCCAAAGTCGCTCTCCTTGGACATCAAAGAGACAGTCAACCCAGAACAGAGCTTCCAGTAGAACTTTTGCATTCGTCCATGTGACCAAATCCACCCTTTGGCCTACAAAAGCTCTGAGATGGGCTCTGAACCAATCCTTCTCGTCCGTTTGTGACGAGACTAACGCGCCCATGACTTGGACCCAGAACAGCAGGTCAGATCTAGTGCACTCGGTTCTGAGAGTAGTTAAAATGTTTTGCAGCTGCCGCGAGATTTCCATCGAAGCCGTCCTCGCGAAAGGCGTCTCCTGCATGATGCTCTTTCCGAATGCTAACGCTGCTAGCCTGCAAGCACTGTCCACGATGGTGGCGCCTGTCATATCAAAAGTCAGCAGATCGTACTGCATGCATGTGATATCTTCTTCGTAGGCCGTGGAATCAATGATGACCCCAGTTTTAGCTGCGTAGTTCAGAGTCTGTGCAAATAACGACAAGTCGATGAGAAGGTCAAACATGTTCGGCGTCAAGTCCGACTCAACTAATGCAGATAACAGAGTAGCATCAAGAGGAAATGTCATTTTAATTGCCTTGTAAAGGGACTCCGTAGACCTTGGGGGCCGTGGCAAACGTGGCATTGAAAGTGTGTCGACCGCCCCTATGACCTCGCCTCGATACAACTTTAATCGCTTCTCCGGAGGGATGGAAGCTATTCCACCCCTGTTGCGAATCATTTCTGACATGCCTGCCGCGTGCATTGCCCACTGGGTGTGATTGCCTTCGCTATTATCACACAGCGCCAAACAGGAGACGGCACCTATTGTCGTGTCGGAATAATTCCCAGTCTGTAGACGGCGGTTGAGTCGGTCGAATATCACTTTCAAGAGGACCTTTGAGTCGCCAACATCTTGGCAGTTCATGGTTGAGATGTAGTGCATAGCGGAAGAAAGGAGTATAACATGTAGGAAAACTTCATCGTTGATTGCTGCAGGGAGCCATATCTCCTTGATTGCATTCGAGCTTACGGAAGCATACTTGCTGATTGGAAGCAATGCTGAAGCTAGCCGAGTCGGATCTGGTCGCCTGCTATCAGCCTGGGCAACCTTTGAGCAATGCGATGGGTCGACTTACAATACGATATGAATTCCTGAAAGTCGCTGACTTCAGGATCGATAAAGCTATAGAGCGGAGAAGCACTCCCAGATATACTTTGTTTCAGCATCGCTGAGCACATCGACATGCGAGTGGACGCTGTGTTTGGGGCAGGCAGCGCTAGGCCTGTCCGTCTTTGAACAACATTTCTGGGTCTTGTTGCTGTTCGCCTTCGTCGCCCGATAGCTTGTCCTGGTGATGAGATTGGAGGCTCATATTGCATAAATTGGGCGCCAGCGGTCAGTTCTTGCCCCTGTGTAGTGCCTCTGACACCTTTGAATCCAGTCGAAGTGGGCCATTGTGAAGGATGTTCTCTTGCAATTGTGATTGTGACGTCGGGAACTCCGGTTCGTTCGGACCCATACCCTAGAACTGAGTGACTATCACTGGTATTCTTCTTCTTCCTGCTCCGCTGCCAGCCACGATCCACCATGAACATAGATTGAGTGGGAAATAAGACGGCCTCTTCCGCCATTCCTCGATTGATCAGAGTGAAGATTGTTGGTCCTGACAAGGAAATCTTGTCCCTGGGATGGATGAAGATGTTTGGAGATTCAGGAGGTCTTCAAGTGTAGGTTCGTACATCATTGCCCGTCGAGAAGACAGCAAGCAAAGGCCTTATGAGTACAAGATAGAGAACATAGACACTGACGACAGGCGATGATTCACGACATTGAGGCTGACACGATGACGCGGGGAAAGGATGATCCACACCCGAGCGTCGTTAGTCAGCAGTTTATTCTCGCATAGAGGTGTGTATCAAGGGCACATCAACATCAGCCCAATTCTTCGTGATGAATGCAAGCCTTGACGAGAAGTGCATTGAATTGCATTGCTCATACCATCACGTGCTTACTTGAATAACTTCAATCTACTTCGTACTGTTGCAATCTGTTTGTCAGATGATCTGCTGTTTCATCCTGTCTATCTAGTTCCCCAGCTCCAACTCCTCTCCCTCTTCGATGTAACGATAATTCACAAGCCAGTTATAGGACACCGTCGCACATCCCCGCCTTCTTAGGGGACCACTAACCTTCGAGTCTTGTTCTGGTGGCCGCTGATCCTTCGTCCTGGCATCCTTATCGCGCGTGGCCGCTTCTACCTTAACACGAGCTTCTGCAGCAACTTTTCCAACTAGCGGGCTAGGCTAGAGAGGTACAACAAATCCAGCCCATGACCGCCCGCAGAGGCATTCTCGATGAGCGGGCGCCACTTCTTCAGTCTGGAAGCACGCGACGAAATGACGAAGGTGAGTGCCTCTAAGCGAAGTTCTCGGGTGAGCCAAAGTCTGTGTCTATGAATCGGGGATATGTTAAAGTAGCCATCGCCACTACTGTTGGTTTGGGTTTGTTACATCCCACTATCAACAAGCGAGGTGCGAGATTGGAGTGCGAGCTGGTATTCGCAGAGGCGGAGAGCACTGCTGATCAACATTGATATTGCCGAAGCGACAAATTCTATATCTACCCATCTACCTTTCCTTCCATCTCACTCTCTTTTACTGTCGCAAAAGTCTAACAATCAGTATGGCATCTCCAGGCACAGATAAGGATATTGAGAACACGAAAGACCCAGCGGGTCTCATCGCGACCGCTTCCATTGATGATATCCGGGCTGAGGCTCGTATTGCTGCCGATGAAGAACATGGCCGGGGCTTTTGGCAATCTGCCAGGCTCTATCCATCTGCCGTCTTCTGGTCACTCTTCTTCTCTCTTGGTGTGATCATGTAAGAGTCAAAGCTCGACACGCTGATCCAGATTTGACTTTGGATATATAGGTGTGCATTCGATCCACAACTGCTCGGCCAAGTAAGTTGCCCACATGTGAAACTCCTGGACTTCAGGCAGGCGGTTAGAGCACCTGGCTAACCCATTGATAGCTGTATGCGACTCCCAAGTTCCAGAAAGATTTCGGGTATTTGTACAAAGGCAACTGGATCATCTCCGCACCATGGCAGACAGGGTTGTCAATGGGATCTCCCATCGGCCAGGTTGTTGGCGCATTCTGCGCTGGTTATCCTGTGTGTATATTTCATGGCGAGATGATTTCGACTATCTTCTAACAAATCACAGATGGAATGGTTCGGTCGCAAGAAGACTTTTGGAGCCTGCGTGATCTTCACCACCGGCTTCATCTTCATTCAATTTTTCGCAAGGTCATTACCAGTCTTGCTTGTTGGAGAGCTGCTAGGTGGACTAGTCCTGGGAACATATGCCGTCATTGCTCCTGCGTATGCCTCGGAAGTCTGCCCACTTGCTCTACGAGGTGTACTCACGTCTTGCACCAACATATGTCCGCTCGTCCTTCCTGTGTGTCTGAAGCTACACTGACATACCCTCAGGTTTTGTTACGGGCCAATTGATCGCTAATGGAGTCATTGCTGGTACGCAAAGACTCGACAGTCATTGGGCGTATAGTGCTCCTTTCTCAGCACAATGGGTAACGATGATTCTCAAGGTACTACTTTATTGATAGGACCCTTGGCTAATGTCAACTCAGGTGTGGCCGCTTGTCATATTGATCGGTCTTCCATTCGCTCCCGAGAGGTGAGTCACGTACTCGGCTCAAATGTTCTGGAATATCGCTGACCTGTACAGTCCTTGGTGGCTTCAGCGTCAAGGACGATTTGAAGACGCTGAAAAAGCTCTTAAACAACTAGCGTCGTCTAAGGTCGATGTCAAGCCGACATTAGCCATCATCATCGAAACCGACCGACTCGAAAGGGAGATCGAGACGGGCTCGACGTATCTCGATTGCTTCAAGAAAATAAATCTCCGTCGTACCGAAATAGCTGTTGGAGTCTACACCATACAGGTGCTTAGTGGTATTTATCTAGTAGGATACGCTACGTACTTCTTTACTCGTGAGTCGTGTATATCCCTCACGATAAACGCTTCACATACTGAGAAAATCCAGTCGCCGGACTGCCGACTGACCAAGCGTTCAATATGGGCGTGGGATTCCTGGCTGTGGGATTCGTCGGAACCTGCTGTTCCTGGGTTCTGCTGGTCCATTTCGGACGGCGTACAATCTACAACTACGGCCTCGCAACGCTTGCTGTCCTCCAATTCATTATCGGCATCCTCGACTGCGCACCCAACTATGACAACAGACCTTCGATTGCATGGGCCGAGGCAGTCCTCATGGTGATTTGGAATTTCGTTTACGACATATCCATCGGTCCAGTGTGCTTTGTGTTGCTTTGCGAGGTGTCGGCCACAAGAGTCCGTAGCAAGACCATCGCTCTTGCAACGGCAGCACAGGCGACGGCGGGTATCGTCATGACAGTCGCTATCCCATACATGATTAATGCCGATCAAGCGAACATGCGAGGTAAACTGGGGTTCTTCTTTGGAGGACTTGCGAGCCTGTGTTTACTCTGGGCATTCTTCAGAGTTCCGGAACTGTGAGTACCTCTCTGAACACGGTCGACGAGTTGCTAACTTGGACATCTATAGAAAAGGAAGGACGTACCAGGAAGTCGATATCATGTTCGAGCGCGGCATCAAGACCCGCGAATTCAAGAACTATGTGGTCAGCAGAGATTGAGGACGCTGAACCATGTTGGATATGTGGGTTCACCTTGTTATGTATGTGGCTGGGTATCACGTGTTCCTTCCATATTGAGACACGCAAGGCTGTTGTCTTATAGGCTGGTGATCAGTACGATTAAGAGTGACCATGTACCAAAGTGATTTCATAGTGCCTAGTCGTGTCTATAACGCCCTCGTGTTCTTAAGCCGTAGATTAAGTGGCTTGGTCGTGTTGAGTCTGGAGCATGCCGAGTAATTATCATGTGCAATACGCAGTGCGGGGAACAAAACAAGCAGAATCTTGACCTCGTCCATGATCTCAGAGAAAATCAACATTCGTTGCAGCAGCCTAGAAAGAACTCTTTACACCGAGCAGATCCTCATTCTTCCCAGTCTTGTTCAGGTTCCTTTCTTTTACTCTCCTCTCCCTCATGTCTTGAGCTCGACCTCTACTATCAGCCATGGCGAGGCTATCCAACCCCGTCGCCTTCACTCGCTGGCCTGTAACTATCCTAACCACAGCGGTCTATCTCGCGATTACTATCACATTGATCATTGTTCACACAGGCGTGCCAACTCCTCCATCTTCTGCCACACCCCTACATGGCATCAACTTGACCGAGGCATGGGACGATCTGCAGCTCCTCACCTCCTCCCGTCATCCTTACAATACCCACGCCAATGACAAAGTCCACGACTGGCTTCTCGCCCGAATCACGTCTATCTTGGAGGAGAATGTGGAAAGCCCCTCAGGCACTTCGGCCAGGCCACCGTCTGTCTATGTATTCGAAGATAACACGTCGAACTTGACATACTCATCGGGCGGAATTTCAGGAGTTGGTGGTACCAGTGTCTACTTTGAGGGCACAAACGTTATCGTCTACATACCAGGCATAGAAGATGATTTATCACAATGGTGGCTAGAGCCGAATGGGAAACCTTCTTCTCGAAATGCTGTCTTGGTGAATGCTCACTACGATAGTGTCTCTACTGGTTTTGGTTCCACAGACGATGGTGTTGGTGTCATATGTGTGCTCCAGCTGTTGAAGTACTTCAGCACACCTGACAACAAGCCTAAGAATGGCGTTGTCCTTCTACTCAACAATGGCGAAGAAGACTTTTTGAACGGCGCCAATGTGTTTGGACAACATCCCATGTCCAAAGTGGTCAGCAATTTTCTCAATCTTGAAGGAGCGGGTGCCGGAGGGAGAGCTGCTCTTTTCCGAAGCACCGATGATGCTGTAACGAAAGCTTATGCTCACTCAAAATACCCCTTCGGCTCATCTACCTCTGCCGATGGCTTTGAACGGGGCCTGATCCGTAGTCAGACGGACTATGTCGTGTTCAATGGGAAGCTGGGTCTGAGAGGTCTAGATGTAGCTTTCATTGGACCGCGAGCACGATATCATACTGATCAAGATGACTCGCGACACACAGGTAGAGCATCACTTTGGCATATGCTTTCCGCAGCGGTAGCAACCACTGAGTCTTTGACCTCTACTTCCCTGGAGACGAATCTGGAACCTGGCAACACACCGGGCCACCGGGCTCTCTGGTTCGATATGTTTGGCCGAGCATTCGCTGTCCTCCGAGCCCATACATTCTTCGCTCTCTCTGTCACGCTGCTGGTGGCAGGACCCGTCATCCTCTTGATCACGCTGATATTACTCTATCGATTTGACAAGTTTTACCTCTTTTCTGGGTCAAGGGAATACCATATGCCAGATGGGGAGGATAAAGTTTCCTTGTATGGGTGGCGTGGGTTCTTCCGCTTCCCAATGATATTGCTTGTGGCGTGTGCAGCGCCAATCGCTCTGGCATATCTTTTGTTCAAGGAAAACCAGTATATTGCGCACAGTAGCGAGTGGGCGGTTTGGAGCATGATGATTTCATCATTTGTCTTTGTGGCATGGTTCCTCTGCCGAACTGCAGATTTTGGGAGACCGTCATCGCTAACTCGGGTGTACGGACTGTCTTGGATGTGGCTTGCATGGTGGGTATTCTTGGTTGTTGCCACTGTTTTCGAAGAACATCTGCACTTGGTCGGAGTTTACTTTGTTCTCATTTACACCGCTACTCTCTTTTTGGCCACATGGCTAGCCTACCTAGAGCTCTTCTCTTTGCCAAAGAAGTCGACATATTGCCGTGGTAAGGTTGGAGACGATTCTTCTACGGCGCCTTCGCGCAGTAGCTCAGGAGCGAGGTACGGGACTTCCGCTCCAGGACAAGAGGAAACCGGCGAAGATGGTGGAAACGACGAAGGTGAGCCAACAGAGAGGTCCAGCTTGTTGAGAAGTCGGGGACGATCGACCTTCAAGGGGTACCGTCCAGAAGGCACTGAACCCAGCCCAAGTGCGAAATCTAAAGACGACAAGAGCTCGCAGCCCGAAGAACAAGAATGGAGCAAGTCTCAGTGGACGTCACTTTGGCTGCTACAAATGCTTGTGGTTGTGCCCATCAATCTGATCATCGTTGGCCAACTTGGATTGCTGACTGCCGAGGGACTACATCAGACTGGCCAAGATGGGAGCTCGATGTTCTTGGTTTACATTATGATGGCTGTCGCGACGATTTTGATGTTTTCTCCTGTCGTCCCAATCCTGCACCGATTCACCTGGCATATTCCTATATTCCTCCTTCTCGTTCTAATAGGCACGCTGTCATACAACCTCGTCGCTTTTCCATTCTCAGCGGACAACAGGCTGAAACTCTTCTTCGTTCAGCAAGTCGACCTTGATACAGGGGACAACTTGGCGTCGCTTGCTGGAGCCACCCCTTTTGTGCGCTATGCCGTAGCAGAACTGCCTAGTGCGCCCGATCGATCTCTCGATTGCATCTCTTATGGACCGGACAACAATCTCGAGAGATGTTCGTGGCCCGGCATCCCACCGAACGTGGCGAATCCTACAAGTTCGGTTCCTCCCGAGAAACGGTACAAGAGCTGGCTGAGTTTCAACGCCACCCGGATTAACAACAGTGACAGCAACAACGAGGCACGTTTCGTCATCTACGGAAAAAACACACGAGCGTGCAAAATCGTGTTTGACTCACCGATCAGTGCATTCCATGTCGAAGGTCAAGCACCTCGCGACAAGCGATTCACCCCCGTACCCGAAAGTGGAAGTACAGAGGTCCGACTGTGGTCGAGGACCTGGGATCGTGCTTGGACCGTTAACGTGTCGTGGGCAGATTCTGCTTCGGGCAAAGAGGGGGATGACGACGACGACGACCAGGACGGGCACAAGCTTGCACGCAATGAGACCAACATGACGGGCAGGGTTGTGTGCCTGTGGAGCGATGTGAATCAGGTGGGGTTGATTCCTGCATTCGACGAAGCCGTGCACTATACACCGGACTGGGTGGCCATCACGAAAGCCAGCGACGGCTTAGTCGAGGGCTACAAGAACTTCAAGGTGTGAGTAGTGGCTTCGTTTGAGTCTATGTGGGAGATGTAGAATTTGATTTTCCATCTGCACGAGCTTGCGACGGGTATTCCCACCGGGTGTTTGGTGAGGGTTGTATCATGTATTATGATTTTTGTCTCACTCTTCTGGGGGTTTGATGCATACTAGTATAGCACATGGGCGCGCAAATTGAGATGTCTCGTTTTTGAACACACCTCTAACCAGGGTTTGAACATAAGAGAGATCTATTATCGCCGCAGGGCATTAGCACTGGACTCGGGGCCGACTTGGCTTACTCCGTAAGCTCTCCAAACGTCCCCTGCTTGGATTTGTGACCACGAAACGACCTCGTCTCGGATTTGGGTTGCTTATCCCGTCTTGCGAAACGCTCCTCTTATCAGTCTCACACCCAGCCGACCTTTGAATGGGTAGCGGAACTCCAGATTCCCGTGGCCAATGCATCACTGGGATGGGTGGGGATTGGCCTGCCGCTGTAGACTGCGAGGGTACTATCAACGCAGGCTTAGAGAGCAATCGTCTTGGAAGTGGTCGAAGCCTATCGATTTGTAGTCAGGGGCTGCCTCAGGGATACTCTCCGTCAGAAAGGATGTATTCCGTTGCTCTGTGATGGAATGAGCATTGACTTGTATGGGCTTTCGGCGTGGTGAGCTACTAGGCAGCATAGCTCCGAGCTACTCGTGAAGGCGTCGGCAGGGTCTGCACCTCGCGGTACCATGCCCTGTTAGCACCTTATTCAGTGAAGCTTTCGACTATCAGCTGTTGATGCTGATCAGCCGACGCTGAGCAATGGTCGCGCCCAAGTCTTCGTCTCTCCCCTTTCAGTCATTTTGGCGTAGTTTAGCCAGAGCAGCCATGACGCCTTCGCTCAGTTCAGGTTCTTTTCTCGCCACGGCCTGTGCTACTTTTGGCTTTTCCGCATCGGCCAGGTTCGATTCGGCTTCGACCATTGCTACGAGAGCAGCCTCGTCCTCGTCCAGGCCGTCGTCCATCGGGATTTCCTCGAGCCTGGGGCGTTTCTGCCCTCGAGAACCTTCGGCCGGGTCGGCGACCGAAGGTATTGATGTGCCCTGCCTGCTCAGAGATGGGACAGTGCTGATCGGAATGGGTGTAAGTGTAGGTCCAGCATCGGGAGTGAGTGGAGCGCTGTCTCCATCAGAATACATTGTGCTCTCTTGCCTCAGCAAAGCTGCATTTGACTTGGCAGCTCTCTTGACTCGGAACGGCTCTCGGACGGTTGTGGTCCAGGCCTTGACCTTCTTCTCTCCCCAGCCCGGCACCAAGGCCAACTCTTCTGGTTGTGCATTCACGGCCGCCCGCAAGGACCCGAAATTCGAGATCAAACTCGCAGCATCCGTCTTGTTGATGGTGCGAGGAGTGGTGACGAACTCGGTCAGACTTTCTTGGTAGGTCTCTGCCTGATGGGCTCGAATCGAGGCGGGCGAGGCGTGCTCGTAGGACTTGAAGAGCTCGAGATACCGACCGGCTTCTTGCGAGGACCAGCAGAGGATCAGGGTGAGGTTGTTGATCATGGACGTTTTGGACAACTCTTTCAACGCCTCTTCATGATTCGTGATATCTACCATGGTCAGCAGGATGCGCAGGTTGTACAGTTTGCCTAGCTGTCGGATCCGACTGTAGATGTACTCGGGGTGCAGCCGGTGGTATTTGAGGGACAGGAACAGTGCACAGGTGGTGGCACCGAGCACATAGTCACAGGGAATGTCCGAATACTCCCACGGTAGTGATTTGACATGATTCAAGATGGGGTTTCCCTTCTGTCGAGTCGAGACTAGAATGGCCGAGGGGCCTTGCCTGCCAGGCATTGCCTGCGGCTTTGGCTGGACAACCTTGGAGGCATTGTTGACAGCAGGGTTCGCCGTCCGCTGAGGTGCAGCGGATGATGATCGTTGTACGGCAGCCTCTGCAGCAAGAAACTCAGCATCATCGAACTCTTCGGCCATCGTTATTTAGGCTCCCTGTAGCATCTTGTTGTGTTAACTGGAGACGCGGAGGCACAGACGCGGGTGTGCGCATGAATGAATTAATTAATTGATTGATTTGAATCATGGCCAAGACGCGTCTGCGCCCATGAGATCATCATCATTACTGATATATCGGTAATACAGAGGACACCAACCCTGAAACCCCTAAACAATGGCGATAGGTAATACGCCCACCTATAATGAAAAGATATATCTACACAATATTGAACTTGTCGAAACCTCACATCCCGTACCTATTCCTCATCGCTCGAGCCATTGTCATGGTCATTGTGAGGTCTGTTGGCCTCAACGGAGCGCCTCCACCAATTCTCAGATTCGGAGACCTTCAATTGCGGATGGATCAAAAGTCTTTTTGACTTGACCTTCTTGTCCTCCCATGTACCATTGTTCTGGAGGACGGACACCAAGCTTTCATGGGCCGCCATAGTAGCCCTATGGTGCATTCCGAGTGTTTCTGCCCGGGCTTCGGTCACCAACCAGTATAGTCTCTCGGTCTCGTCAAGGCGGTTGAGTTTCCGAAGAATGAGGGCTTTTCGAATGAGCAGCTCCAATCGAAGTGGATGGTATTCCCCCAAAGGTGCCACTGCCGCTGCAAGACTTTGGTCAATCGTCTCCAAGGCCAGCAAAAACTTCTTCTGACGACCTTGAGCTCTGCTTAGCGTGGCGAGAACGTTGATGGTCTGCAAGTGAGCCAACCCAAGGATCTTGGTCGAAATGAGGGATAACCTCTGAAGATGTTCTTCTGCTTCGGCAAAGAGCTTGTCGGCAAGGATCAGCTGGAAACTCAGACAATATAGGGCCACAATTGTGTGTGGATGTTCTGCTCCTAAGCGGTGTTGGAAAGTCTGCCATACATGCCGCAGAGTCTCAGTGTTGACGGTACATGCTCTCATCTTCTCAATGCCGCCAGTAGCAGCTATCATCCATGCTAGCAAGGTACTTATTGGATCTTGGTTCCCCAGGGCATCTTTCGCGGTTTCCCAACACGCACTCATGACCATCCCCGCGATGCTTCCCTCGGCGTGCACGATCATCCAAGTCAGCATTGTGCTAGCACAAGTGAGGACAAACGGACTTTTCACCAGACACATTTGCCGAAACAACATTACTGTTTGCCTGAGGCCTTGACGTCCCATCTCCCTTCTGCCGGCTGCATGAAACATACACGCCAGCATACAGGCTGAATCGTAAGTTGTTGGACGGTCTGCTTGCTCACTTATGGTCGCTGGTCCGTCATACTTGACCGCCGAGGGTTGGGTAGACACAATCGCTGCACTCCCACCTGCCAGTTGCTGTTCGCTCTCTCCAATATTACATCCATGCCTAAATTCAACTTGATTTTCGGGCGGACCGCTCAGTCTCAATCGACTATGGTCGTTGGCTGGAGGCCTCGAGAAAGATTCTTCTGTTCGACTTGCCGGCCTGGGACCGCTCATGTCCAAGTCTGGAACCTCGCGCCACTGTTGATCCGGCGCAGTCATCTCGTACGACTCAGTAAATGCTGGGTTCAAAGGATCCTCGTTTTGCGTCAGACTAGGCGAGCGATATGTTTTGGGACCTACGTGTTTGTCAGCAGGGGTCCTTCATACGTCGCAGGCCCTAGACTGGTACTTGGTGCCGTTTCTGCTAGACTGCCGTCTGCATGACAGAGGTGCATGTATCCAGGTATCGGGATCTCTGAAGCCATGGCCTCCGCGACAAAGGCATCCTCGTCTTCGCGATGGGCTCTCAGATATCGTCTGAGTTCCTGTATCCTGCGGATTTTATTGTGTATGAGCATGAAGGTATCATTCATGCCGGCTTCCAGTCTTTCTTGGTAAGACTGCATGAAGACGAGCCAGTCTGCCCGCGTGGCGTTCTTTCCAATGTTCCATCTTTTCAGTCTGGCCTTGTACATTCGTTCGCTGAAGAGTCAGTGTGTCAGGTTAGGTAGGCGAGACGGATAACCCTTACGTCGCCGTAAAGCCACGGTTCTCCATTTCCTCCATCACCTCAGGGAGGGAGAGGTTTTGAACAAGGTACAACTCTTCGATGTCTTTTCTGACATCGCCCCAAGGACCTTCAGGTGCTACCACTGTGGTGGGCCGGATGGCATAATGATCATCTAAGATAGCTTTTTCTTGGTGCAGGGGGGCTTTGTCCATGGTTGACAGCATGTAATTGCTTCTGTTTTCACTCGAGGTTGTCAAATTTGGCAGTGGTATGGCTCTACTCATTCAACGTCATCGATTATGATAATGCACAGGATATCATTCATTTTACCTTACCTTTGACATGCTTTCCAAGTACAAGTACAAGCAGGATTTGAAGCAAGTGAGTCCTAGAGCTATCACAACACCATCCGCAACTGCAAGACCAAAACTCGATCGAGGCCTAGCGGGCGGTACGCTATGTATGGGGTTCGATGCCACGGTCGGTATTTCATTATGTCGAACGGTTGCAACTCCAAATTACCCAGCCCAAATGCCGCCACCGAATGAGAACTGCAAGTCAGCCTTCAGTAGTGGCTGCCCTTTGGGCACTTCTGCGTATTCTCGCTTGCAGAAGGCAGAGGAGGCTAACAAGGCTGACTTGCATGATTTAACAGACCTTTTGTCATGCGTGGCGCTTGTGGTGAACCTTTTCGATCACGTGATGCTGGATGTACCATGAGTGTGATACAGCCTCGCAAGATGGACCGGTGAAAATGCATGGTATTTCCTGCCCCGAGGACTCTTCACGAGATGAAGCGGTGAAAATACAGTGCATGGTACTTCCTGCCCCGAGAACTCAATGATTATTGCATTACAAGCATTTGCGAACAACAAATGTGCCAGTATAAGTAGGGCCATATTCCCAGCCTTGCCACTCTACTGCTACCCGAAACAAAGCACTCCTGAAGTTCTGGTTGCTGAAAGCCTGTATATTTTGGTATATCCGAGGCTTGCACTGGTTATTGTTTACTTTTCTTTGCGTGGTACCGACACGAATCGTCCAGTCCTGACAGGATCTTTCCACTCTTCGTTCAGACACCGCTGACCCGTCGTCCAGGTGTCTCCGAACCATTTCATAGACCAAAAAAGGGACTTTTTTTATATTTGAGGACTGTATCTCAGGACTGTATCCAGAAATATCCACATCCCCAAGGACTATCTATTATCCCGGGATTCTCTTATATCCACTCATATCAGTTGCAAGGGAGCTTTTAGGCTCACTTTTGAGGTGTATTCTTTCCGACAAAGCCCTTGGCTAGGACTAGGACCAAAGCCTTAGAGCCACGAATCCCAAGGCCTATTTTTCTGGATATTCCTTGGCTTCCTCATACTGGCCCTCTCAAACAGAATACGTTCATAATAGATGAACTGCGTCCAAACTCCCTTTCAAACCAGGACCGCATGACAGTATCCCTGAATCTGTCCGCCATGGAAATAACACTGGCTTCATCAGCAATTGGAGTGACGAGCAAAATAAGGTACTACACATTCTCATTTCTCTCAGTATATCTGAGTATGGCCGTAGGATTCTGGATTGGTACGACTCTTGGTATCCTATTGATTTCTTCCATTTGACGTTTCACCCGCTAGAAGAGGTCGATGTGCATGAGGCCAGTCATTTTTTTCTCTTTTATGAGGACATTCGCACCACAATGCAGCTTTCTCTCGGCAGGTCAATGAAATGCGATTTTGTGGGGGTTAACGAGGTACGTAACAAGCTTTGGATGACCCCTAAGTGCTTCGCAAGATACCGTGTCATTTTGAAAGCGCCCACCGATGAGCAAGCCCTCGGAGCCTACGGACTGGTGTTGATGACTCTCCACCTCGTCGCCGAGATCGGGCTTTGTCCATCCTCCTCGGACCTCAATGGTTTCAATCTGCTCGCATCATATACCGTGGGAATGGAAAACTGAGAATCATCCTACATTGACATTGTCAGAATGACGAAACTGTCACTATGAGATTCAAACTTTGGAGTGGTTAAGCGACGAGTAGGAGGCGTTCACCCGAGGCTTTCTATTTTCAGGGGCTCGGCCCCCGCGATGGCGTGCACACTTCTTTTTTTCTCAGTATGTTCAACACCTAGGAATTATTACTAACTCAAACAAAAAGACCCTACACCACGGCAATCAGTCTACAAGTGTTGGCCAGGGAAGCAGTGCGCAGAAAAGTGATGAGAATCACGTCGACCAGAATCGAGAAGCAGAGCTCGAGACAAGTTTTCCCTATTCATGCCATGTTCGAGATCCTCATAGGTCCCGTGCATGCGATAGGCAATATCAAGATGAAGATTTCCAAAGAAGCGAGGCATGTGGTTTTCACGCGAAGCAGGTAATGTGGAACCTTTTATTATCATTGCCGCCAGATTCTAAACGCTGTATGGTTGACTAGTTTTCAGAACATTATCATCGATGACAAAAAGTCTGCCGGGAAAGATGCAGTTATTTCCTTGCGTAGATGCAAAGAAGCCATAAATGACTTACATACAACCCGAGGACTTCGTCGAGAACAATGTATTTACATCGCAAAAGGTTGCACGCATATGTTGAACCTATGGACAGTGTTAACTCTGGAAGAAGAAAGACCGAGGTTAATTTACCCCTTTCTACTTGCAAAGAGAACTCTAACTTAAGTATGATGACAGTGAGGACAACCGTGATATGACGAATGATAATTACACCTCAAGAAGCACATCATTACGGAAGAGGAAAGAGCCGGATGACGATGACACAGATGGAATGTACGGCTTTAGTAGAGCCACTGACAACGTTTACAGCATGGGTGGACCGAGGCGTTTTCAAGTCAGAAAGACATATTCGTCCATGTCGGATCGTCCCAAGAAGTCAAAGGAATCAAGATATCAGATGGGTAGCACATCGACAGCAGCGTCGAAGCAGAGAGCGCCAGCACAGATGTCAAGGTCGACATTGATAATGTGGAAGGCCGTCATAGAGCGTACCTGCAAGGTTCACTGCCACCACAACAGCCACGAGAATGAAGATCATTGTTCAGACGAGATTGAGCCGAAACCCGACGGAGGAGATCTCACGATTGTCGAAGCCGGTTTGACCAGGAAGCGGTTATTCCTTTGTGTCTAGGATGGTGGTTTGCTGCAATATTGGGAAGAGAGTGGAGAGGTGGGCACCAATGGACAGAAGCTGGGCACTTATACGTCGTTCTACCTGTGTTTATTTCCCTAGAAGTTGGCAAAGAAATTGACGGGAAGGGTGTCTCCGCTGTTAAGCAGCAAGTTTTCGTTGATATAGCACTCTATCGACAAGGTCGTTTCAAGAAATTGTTTCAATGATTTTACTGTTCTATATGTGATCCGTGATCTTTGACCATTCTCTGTAAGCAAAACCACCGGCCGCGGTACGTTCGATGGCCACCACTGTATCCGCTTGTCCGCCATGCTCCTTGAACAGGTCCTCTATGCCTGCCGCCGGGGCAGCCGCCCTCCCACGCTCGAACCGATCTGCCACCAGACCTGCGGTGCTCAGGCGCGCCTGCACGTCGCGCACCACGTCACCGTCGCCTCCCGAGGAGGTCGACAGTGCCACGCACGTCAGCACGATCCCCAGGACCACAAAGGCCAGGTTCGCGGCGAGGAGACAAAACAGTGGCGCCATCGGCAGTCGAGTCACGAGTAACGAAGAGCGTTCCTGGGCCGCCACGGCCGGTGAAAGCTGGACCGACTGTGCGCCCACGCCCAACGCGGCCTTGCTGTACGCCACGGCGTACTGGTCCGCGAGATCCTGTGCGGACGTCGCGGTCGAGACGGCGATGAGCGCGGCCGTCTGGAGGTTGGAGGCCGCGACCCCCGTGGGCCAGATGGGGACCTGCCATATCGTCGCGACCGAGTCGTTGCTCGGGGTGGTGACGAAGCGGGTGATGGTGCCGTTGATCGAGTCGTACTCGACGTCAAACATCCATATGCTGCACGAGAGCAAGAAGGCCAAGCCTCCGTGGACCGGGGTGATGACTTCGTCAGAGTCTGACAGCTTGGAGTTGCCGGCCGCTTGGAATTCGGCCGCCACGGCGTAGTGATAAGGGTTCTTGACACCGAGACTGGTGTCGTTCGAGGCCATCGTGGAGTCGGAAAAGTATGATTCGAGCCACTTGTCGACTTCGAGGTCGCCGGCAAACGCATCAGTACATCGGAACGGCGTCGATGCGCCCGAGTTATGATTCAAATTGCACGCCTTGGAGGCCGGCTTGCATTCCGTCCTCATCCCGAACGTTGTTGCGGTGTAGTCGTGACTTGTTACGGAACTGCCGCCGGACTGAGGAATCCCCAAGTAGGTGTACCTCTCATCGGGACCGTTGCTGTGCACCGCGATGCTGTCCGAGACGTTGTTGAGCACAGTGAGCGATTGGGTCGGGTCGAACAGAAATTCACCTGTGCTGGATTGAATGAGGTTGCACTGGGTTCCGCGGCTAGCCATAGAGTTGTTGGTAGTCAGGCAACCCGGGACCAGAGTCAGGCTGTAGTTTGTCGTCCCAGCTGCTGGACTCGTGTTCACGAAAGAGACCGTGGACGTTGTGATATGGAGCCAGGTATCGGCCAGAAAGACTACGATTCTATTTGAAATAAGGTACTCGGTCAGCCAGCTTCATCTGAGGAAATTCCCGTTTCCTTGTTTCAAAGAACCCAGTTTTCCACAAACAAACCTAATTCCAATATATGCAATACCTTTCTCGCTGAAGTACATGGGAAGGGGGCACTCAACTAACCCTAGTATCGTGACGATCACGGTCACAAAGGCGCTTTCCGTCAACAGTCTCGACTGTATTTGACGTTGATGTTTCCACCTGACCAGGTACCTCATCCAGCTGTACAGCGCGCCCCATCCCCCGCCACCCAGGAATTTGAGCGACAGGGCGAACTGGTAGGGGGTGGGCAGGGTCGGTCTCTGGTCTTGAATCTCCCGCCAGTAGTGTCGAGTCAGAGGGTACGACGCCAGAGTCATAAGGAACCCCAACAGCAATGGGCCGACGCTGCTCGACCAAGACGAGATAAAAATCAGGACCGTGGCGCTCAGGTTGACGTAGTAGACTCCGTCTTCGTCGGTCGCCCCGGGGGGACGCAGACGCTCGAGTTGCCCCGTCGTCGAATGCGTGACTCGGTATTTGTAGACGAGGCCCAAGAGGACGGCGCTGAATGCAAGCATGGGGACCGTCACAATCGTAAACGCCGTCCAAATATCGACGAGCCGGCCTGACATTCGTGGGGGAGTGTCCCGTGCCATGATGGATCGAGGCTGCGTGATAGTATTCCTGCTGCTGCCATGAGGAGGATCACCACCTCTGTTGAGTTTGCGATACATGGCAAAGCAGCGTGCCGGAGGGTCTGTTGAATGAACCTAGCTAGACTTTCAGCGACTCCAAGACGACTTGTACTTAGATACACATCGGAAAAAGGGTTGTTGGCCGATGCCAATACTGGTGGAGGAAAGAAGAGTACCCACGGATACCTAGGTACGGAGTACAGTATATTGGTCTATGTGTAGGATAGGGAAAACGCCCGCCATACTTGGACAAAACGGTCCACCCCCAGATAGGGGCCAGACAGTACCGAACGACCGAGGCTGAGTTTCACGTAACAACGCGTTCACATGTCTCCTACGGAGTACAATAGATTTACTTTATTCCGTTCTGATGCACGAGATACTGAAAAGGCCAATGATGAATAGACGTGAGAGATGGTTACAGGGTATACTACCTATGGAAGTTATTCTCAGTTAGCAAATATCACTTGTATTTTATATTGGAAAACCTATAAAAGAGAGAATAAGGCCCAAATCTTTAGGGGTTGATGCCTATAACGTCGCTAAAAGTTTAGGCAACATTAGGGGCGAGTTATCGGTATTTGCGCCTATTTCAATAGGCGTTAAAGTTTATAAGGTCATATCTTCCTTGATCGGGAAGTTTACCTCGTGCGGCGCGTTTTACTGTACGCCTGTTTAACGGTTACAATTCCAGTAGCCCGTGGGGCATTTTCCATTTCCGCTCCCCTTGATTTCAACATGCAGTTTCATAAGATGAGGGCCTTAACAAGCCTCCTCATCTCGCATAAAACTTACCCAAGTTACAGCTCAAGGCGCAGCCAGTTCATCAAGATCAGCCCCCTGCACTTACTCCGTACACGTGTGGTGCTGCTATTGGTTATTCCTGTAGATCAAGGTCGATTTCCAACCGTGACGGCCCCCAAAGTTCAAAAGTACTTACTCCGTGCCAGGATTGGTTTTATGTCTGCCTGAGACACACACATATAACGGGGGATATCCGTACTAATAGCTGACGTTGAACAAAGGTAATTCCATACGCTGAGGTTAGATATGTGATGAAACCAGCACCGAAACCTGTGCCTCAAGTCTTTTTGTCCTCTGTGCTTGCAACAATACTCTCTTCAAGTGTTCACTATTCAGGGCCCTTCTCAACCACCTCGTAAGCCTTAAGAGTGTCTGTCATGGCTCTTTCGGGTGCGTGGTTACCGGTTCAGACTCCTTTTGATTTTCCTCAAAGCTGGCACCAACACCAGAATGTGGCGCCGCTGCCTACCACATCACCACCACGCCCGACGCCAAGTCCAAACCATCCTCATAAACGACAGATAATAGAAAAGACCAGTTTGACGTCGGTCTGTGGTTATGTCAGCGGAGATAAATGTCAGTTTAGAGGCCATCTTTTGCGATTGAACTGCAGAATGAACGCAAAGTGATGAGGCTCCGCGAAGAGTATCAGGAGTAATCGACTGGTTCTAATGGTCCCACAGCAAACCCAGTCACCTGTCCCAGCGGGTCGTACTGTGGATATCAATATGTACTTGACGTGGTGGGTTGTTGCGCGAGCTATCACACAACCTCATCCACACAACTTGTCCTGGATTCTTGCAATTACAAAATCGCATGCGTCGACGGTGACGACGTTGACCAGGGAAACTGTGACGAGGAGTGTCAATCGAATGACATGATATTGAAATGGTACTGTAGCACAAAGGAGAAGAAGACCCTCAAGCATGGCGAAGCTGTCGTTGGACACAGAGACTAACAAGCAGGCAATCTAGTACGGACTCCTCAGCTTCCTCCACTAGGTGCAACACATACACTTATTCCTTTCAGGGCATCAATAGCTATGCCTGCGGAACGTTGGAACAGTTCAACGTCCAATTAAGTTTCACCACACCCGGTCAGACAGAGAGCGACCCGCCCTGGGTAACGACAACTTATACCGGCATGTCGTTTCCCAACGCAGGTGGAGGAGGTCCTAGTACAATGACCATGCCCGCTCCTCAGGTCCAACAGGACGAGACCGAGCTTGGACCACATGTCGGCGAGATCACGGCAGCGGTGGTGGGAGCCAGTTTCGGTGTTATGCTACTGGGCATCCTGGCATTGTTCCTCTGCCTTCACAAACGGTCGAAAACGTCCAACACAGTCAGGTTCGCCGCCAGTCAAGATATGTACGGACAGCCACTCGTTCCAACTTTCACCACCAATTCTCTCGAACCACAGTATGCTGACGGAGGGCCCGACTCGATAAGTTCAATACCACAATCCTCGAGGGGACGAACGCGGTAACCTACGGGAATCGAACGCCAGAAGACATGGTCAATCGACGTTGTATACAGGTAAAATACACTTGGTATATATTCCATTTATAACCAAGATCATTCTGGGTAAATGAGCTCAGGCTTCGTTACCCACCTTCCCGTGATCCAGCTCCGAAACTCGGATCCTCTTCACCGGAATCTTCGCAATGCTCGCTTTTCGTGGATTGCGCGCTTCAAAGATATCGTCAAGCTCTTCCAGTGTGCGGCCTTTGGTCTCGACGTAAAAGAGGTAAATGAAACAGAATTCAAAGAGATCCCAAAAGGCAAAGAAGGCGTAGAACCAAAACTTGATCTGGTATAGGGAATCTGGGGTGAGTCATACAGCCAAATAGCGGTAACATGGTATGGAGGACCTCGGAGGCCAGAGGGTACATGAAAACGTTGAAGGAGAAAAGAAGTAAGATCAAATAGGGCAAGACTTACATTCTTCAGAGCGACTGGCGCCGCAAAGGTGTTGACAAAGCTTGCCACTCCCGCCGTCAGTTGATATATTGTCATTCCTTTGGCACGCATTTCGTTGGACAGGACTTCGGCCGGATAGATGGGTTGCATGGATGTCATGGCCAGAGCAAATATGGCGCCAAAGATGTAGATGAAGGCGATCGAAGCCGACGAACTGATTCTGCTCCCCGTGTGGACGTATCCAGAGGCGGTCCCAGCGGTGATAGCAAGGCAGATGGACATGCCAAGCGTCACACCCATCAGCATCTTGCGACGTCCGACCACATCATGGAGCCGTGCGCCAATCATGGCCGGTATCCAGCCACTGACGGCGTAGACCACGTTGAGCAGGAGTTGGGTGTTGGTGCTTGTAATGCCGACGTTGGCGACGAGGTAAGGGAGATAGTAGCTCGCCACGTTGTTGCCTGAGAATTGACCAAACCAGCTGAACGAAATGTTTAGCATCATACGATAACGACGTGATCGACTGTTGAACAAGGTCCGGAAGTCCAGAAAATTACGCCAGGTCAGAGGGTTGACTTCTGCCAGGGACTGCACCATCTCCTTCATCTCCAGTTCCACGAGAGGGTGATCAAGGTTGCCATTGGTGTGGAGGTCGATGATTATTCGGCGAGCCTCCTCGTATTCTTCAGCGCCGATCAACCTAGTGTAGGACGATCAGGTAGGTGTCAGTCCCCATCCATCACATTACTTGTACGAATGTGTTCACACATATCTTGGGGGCCGATGGTTCTGTTACTTACCATCTTGGTGACTCGGGACAGAAAAACACGCCCAAGCAGACTGTGCCTGGACAGATCATCTGCAGCCACAATGACAATCTCCAAGCTATAGTTCCCTTGTCGAGGAGATGGAGATTTGAGCCGTATACGGCACAAGTGGCGATGATGGCACCGAGGTAATAGAGCGTGTTGTACAGACCCGCGATGGTTCCCCGGTATTGCGGCGGAACAATTTCTATCAGATACATTGGGGCGGCGACTGTGGCGACGGTGGCCCCAAACGAAAGAAGAAATCTGCCACCGATGAATCCACTCAGTGTCGGCGAAGTGGCTGTTATAACTGCTCCCACGCAGGTGAGAAGACATCCCCCGAAGATCGGAACTCGCCTGCCTCGCCAATCTGCCACCCAGGTGAAGAGAGCTCCAGCCATCTGGCCAACCTGGAAGATGGCAAAGACTATGCCAGTTGCACTGCTGCCTTCAGACGGGAGGTTGTAATAGTCGGTGAAACTCTTCATGGCGTTGATAGATCCCATCAATTGGCCGTCAAAACCTGGAGCCCTTAGTTTCAGCTATTGTGATGGAATTCCATATTCACCATTCATTGTCGAACATAGGTAGAGCAGCCCACATATACCATACAGGCGAAGGTATCCAGGACCCCAAGGGTTTGGTTTATGCCCTCGAAGGGCATCTGCCAAGGTAGTCATGTCTTCCCTGCCGTGTGCATTTTCTTCCTCATGAACACGAGGCAGGTCCATGAGTTTGAGAGGGGGTTCCGCCGTGCCTCTGACGGAAGCCATTTCGTTCGTAGTGTGGTAGTGTATGTCAGACTCAGGGTATTACCTGCTTCTTTTAGCATCACTCTGCACCAAGACTTATATACCGCACTCTATGCAACGCTGCGATCCCAGAATACTCCCAAAATGTATCGCCAAGAGGTCAAAAGTTCCACATACCCATGGTCTGTCCGCACCAATGACAATGATAATGCATATTAGTATCCTCTGGCCCCATGTATCCATAGCAATTCAGAAACCCGGGGGATGCGAAGCGGAGAGGTTGGAGCCGGAGGCGAAACAACACATCGGATGTCCGTTTTAGGAAACGGAAATGGGCGAGATGAGAGCTAGGGGACGCCGCTCGAGTAACCGGCCCAAGTTTTGGTCGAAGAGACCTGATTGATACTCATTGAGATAGCAATATTTATCCCTCAAAGCCTCTGTCAAAGCTTCCGTCCCAGTTAAGCGAACTCAAGAAGCCGCCATTCTGATCTTGAAAATTGCCCCAGCTCAGGTCATAAAAGTTGTCGACGAAAAAGTCGCCTCCGATCGGCATCGATCCAAATGAAGAGGGTGTATCGTCCGGCACTGCATGCAGATAAGTCTCGGTCTCTCCTATTAATGGTTCTGGAGGTACATGCGAGGCCTCGTCCCCCGCATTCAGGGGCGTCGGAGGAGAGTATGATATTCCTGCCTCATATAGTCGTTTCACAACTTCCAGTGATCTTTGAGCAGCAGGGGACCATCGTTCCAGGCTAGTGAATGTCTGCATAGCGGATTGTATCTGTAAACTTGAGCTTTCGAGCACGACCGAGTCGTTGTGATCGCAATACAGAGACAAGAGCGGAACCATGCTTGCCTGGTATAATAGCCATGTGGCGATCCACCCAGAGATCTGACATCGTCCGGAAATGTGCCATGTTTTCTCGATATCCGAAATGAGTTCGGCGGCTAGTTCGCGGCATTGAGTGATTGCTCTCCGTTTCTCTTCTGAGATGGTGGTCATGGAAGACCTAGAAACTGCGTACCACAGAAGTAACGGCCGATAGACTAATACACGGGCGCTAATGCAGCGCCAGCGCATTATATTCATGGCAGTGACTATACCAGGAGAAAATCCTGATAAATCTGGGTTCACCCGGTCCCTGCGAGAGGACGAGTTCTGGAGCCACTCACGAAGCGACGTGTCTAATTCTGTCCGGTTTTTTGTACCCAAGATAGGCTTTTCAGCAAGGAAGTCTTCCATACGGGTTGTGACAATGGAGCAATCCACATTCTCTCGTAGTAAAGTTGTGATAATTCCGGAACCACTCTGGTTGAGAAGCGTTAAGAATGTGCACAAATGCAGAGAGGAAAATATCTCACTTACAATGGGTTGTTGTGGCTTTTTAGTTGTGTAACCTGGTCCAGCACGACCCAAGGTTGGCCGCCCCAGGAAGATTGCAGTCCAAGCATCCATAATGATGATGCAGTGCCATATTCGGCGTCTCAACTCAACTGTGCTCAGAATTTTGGGATCATTGGAAGCACTTGAATTGTCGAGATAGTCGCGATGAAGACCGATCGCAGTAGCCATGCGGAAGACGACCCCACTCAGGGAATTTGCCAGCGTTGGTTCATTGTTATAATGCAGATACAACCCACTCAAAATTGCTAGTGCTTGAACGGTCTCAATGTGAGCAGAACCAAGCAAGTCAATCGTCAGATATTGTTTAGCGCGGCCATAGAAAGCACAATGGGTATAGTCGTCAGCTTCCGTGGCAGCGACACTACCCATTGCCAGGACAGCATTCAATAAAAGATGCCACCTGGAGTCCGTGCGCTTTCCTTCCGCATATATCTCACGAAATCGATCCTCGTCGATCAAAGGGATTATAGGATGGACCGCCCGAAAATAGGCGTTGATCACAGGTACGTCCGACCAAAGCGCGACAGACCTTGGCAAAGTCGGCGCATTATTTTGGATCTGAAAGGCACGAGATTTCGCTTCAGCACCGTTGTTCCTTGTCTCTCTAGGAGTAAATGCGCGGCAGGTCGGGTCGAGCGATAGTATCACTCGTAGAATCGCTAGCACCGATGATACCCCCAGATATGAAGAGGACGGCCTCAGGGACAAAGAAAGGGCATTGACGTCATCTGTAATTCTCGGAGTCGTCGCAGGACTGGCCGAAAAAGCTGCACCTTCGTCTTGGCTGTCGGAGAGCTCTTCAGGAAATGACTGTAGTTGCTCAAGGCTTCGTTCATCTCCAGGAGGGTCGCTGTCATCATCGGCTCCATGGTGAGCCAGATTGTGCTTATTCAAGAGCTCGATCAGTTCCTCCCTAGTGTACTGATCTAGCTGTGCTGGAAGAATCCTGATGATCGGCGCTCTCCTTTCAGGTATATTGCTGGCTGAGTCCAGAGCTGAGCCCATGGTAGCTCTGGTCTCCATCAGCAGTGATTTCGGAGGAAGCGGAGAGGGCCACTTGCCTATCTAGGCTACCTGATGTACGGCCAGGCGGTTTGTAAACACATTCCGAAGGTTTGTTGCGTGACAGACACGGTCTACAGGGCTTTTGGCCATCGCAACGATTCTTCCGTCGGCGGCAAGAATCGCATGCCCGTGGCACTGGTTTCCTTCTCTTTGGGGGTGCCCGCACAGCTCCGAAAGGCCTCCGAATGCCCTCAAACGTGTGGAACATTACTGTATTGGCATGGGACGAGCTTGGAGCCGACCTGGCAGAAGCAGAATTGACAAGTCCGAAAGAAATGAGATGTCTGTCGTTCACACTGTACTGTTCATCACGTGCCAACTAACTTTTTATGGTAGCCCGGAAGCGCCTCCGACGGCCTAACTAGGAAGGTCTGCCTCCGCTACTGCACAGGCCCACAAGACGGAATCTAGCACATCTCGGGTTATGCCATGGACATTGCGTCCGGAGCTCATTAACATTTGGCCAATAATGAATTGGTGCCTAAAGCATCGAGATTGAATCCTGGGAGCTGAAATGAGAGCACGGTACGGAGTACGCGATCCGCTACAGCCTTACCCCGTGAGGCCAAAGATAAGCGCAAGAGATCCTAGCTACAGGATGTCTTTGCTCCGTGATATGAGTAGGCAATCAATGATCACTAATATGGTATCGATCTGACACATATCTACTTCAAGGTGTGCCTCTAGAAAGGACCCTCTAACTTCAACACAGTTCGGCGACATCTGATAGTTTTGGTAACACCAGACCTTCAGCATGGGAAGTTTGGGTCCTAGAAAACCAAGAAATATTCCTCTTGAAACAGGGTGGCATTTGAAAGATGCGTCTAAGTCTCAAGACAATTGGATTCCGGTGCAGAAAGTTCCTTCTGTCGTCCACACCGAGCTTATTCGGCAAGGAAGGTATGCCTGACTAAGTCCACTTCACAAGGAAGAGTCTGTTGCTGAATGACTTGCTGTTAGAATCTCAGATCCTTATGTTGGACTCAATGAACTAGATGTTGAGTGGGTTGGCGAACGATCATGGGTCTACAAGGTGGCCTTCAACACTCCCGAAGTTGCTCATGGCGAAGAAGTCGATCTAGTCGTGGAAGGTCTGGACACTTTCGCTGAAGTTGTTCTAAATCAGAAATGCATCTTGAAAAGTGCCAATATGTTCATCGGTCACCGTGTCAACATCAACGATCGACTTCTTTGTGACGGAACCAATCAACTGGAGATAGTATTTTCGTCCGCGCTCGAGCAAGGGAGATGTCTAGAGAAGGAGCATAGCAAACACAGGTTCATCGCTCATAACGGTGAGACCGGGCGTCTTGCCGTGAGAAAGGCACAGTATCATTGGGTAGGTACTCATGTCCTTTGTCGAGACGAATGTGTAATGACCATGTTTTAGGGCTGGGATTGGGGCCCAGTTTTGATGACTGCAGGGCCATGGAAGCCAGTCCGACTGGAAATTTACCAGTCCCGCATTACTGATGTCTGGACAACTTACGAATTATCTGATAATCTGCACGTACTTCAGGGAACGGTGCACTCTCAAATTCAGGGACATGCAGATGTCGTCCGGTTCCGACTTTTCCTCGATAATGAAACTCTTTTCGAGACCGAGGCTGCTCCATCCGCGGATGGTCAAGTCAAAGTCGACATCACTCTAGGTGTGTATGGTTGCTCATATTGGATAGTGGCTCTAGCTGATTGACAGACAGATAATCCAAGACTGTGGTATCCTATTGGATATGGCTCACAGCCTCTGTATACATTGATAGTCGAGATCCTTGTTAACCACAACGTCCGATATACCACAACAAAGAAGGTCGGTTTTCGCCAGCTAGAACTTGTCCAAGAAGATGATGTCTTCGGCACGAGCTTCTACTTCAGAGTCAATCATGTCGACGTGTTCTGCGGCGGATCTTGTTGGATTCCGGCGGACAACTTCCTGAGCGAAGTGTCAGAAACAAGTTATCGAAAGTGGCTGAACCTTCTAGTGAGAGGGAACCAGAATATGATCAGGTGAATGGACAAAGCTCGCCACATTGATACTTTCAGAGCATTAACAAACCAATTCTTAGAGTTTGGGGCGGAGGTGTCTACGAACAAGACGTATTCTATGACTTGTGTGATGAGATGGGAATCCTCGTCTGGCAAGACTTTATGTTTGCCTGTGGAAGCTATCCTACGTGGCCTGGCCTCTTACAAACCATTGAGGATGAGGCAGTCTACAACTGTCGACGCCTTCGACATCACCCATCAATTGCCCTTCTTTGTGGAAGCAATGAGGACTACCAAATCCAAGAATGGTATGGCCTAGACTACCAACAGACCGATGACCCTCAAGAGTGGTTGAAGTCGACGTTTCCAGCGCGGTATATCTATGAGTATCTCTTGCCCAAGGTGGTTGCAGCAGAGGTGCCTGGTACTCGATATTGGCCTTGTTCTCCTTACACAGGAGGGGGTAAAAATTCTGGAGACCTTACCATAGGAGACATCCACATGTGGGATGGTAAGTTTGTATCCTCGTATAAATCTGGTCCGATCAGCCATGCTAACGACACGATATCAAAGTGTGGCATAACAAACAAGAAAAGTATCAGAAATACTGCGAGCTTGGAGGACGGTTCAACAGTGAATTTGGACTTGCCTCCCTTCCGTGTCTGGAAACCATCAAATCTTTTGTCACAGATCAGTCTGAAATGCATGGCCAGTCTGTGACTATGGATTTCCATAACAAGGCAGATGGGCAGGAGCGACGTATCGCTACTTATGTTCTGGAGAACTTCCGCCAAACATCCGATTTTGAGGTTCGTGTAAACCTTTTGGAAGCGTTGGTGGCCGAAGAAGTGAAGCTGATCAGGATTATAGACGTGGATCTATTTGACGCAACTCGCGCAGTCCGAAGCCATGATATATGCTTATAAAGATTGGCGAAGACAGTGGAGAGAACCAAGACTCAGACAATGCGGCGGGGCCTTGGCATGGCAGCTCAATGACTGCTGGCCGTGTTCATCATGGTCAATTGTTGACTATTACCATCGGCCCAAGCCAGCTTATTACGCCATCAAACGTATACTGAACCCCATTGCAATCGGTGTTCGTCGGGAACATCATGACTGGAGTAATAGTCACCTGCGTCCACAGCCACTCCAATACTGGCTTTGGGTGATGAACAGTGGTCATACTTCCATCAAAGCAAAGGTCGAGCTCAGATTCGTTTCTATCCAGACAGGGAGGGACACCGAATCGACCATCACGAGAGATGTTGAACTGATAGGTAATGGAGTGACAGAGATACTAGAAGGACAGCTTGAAGATAAGAGACAGCATGCTGTCGTCCTGGCGGCCAGAGTCTGGGTTGGTGGGCAGTGTGTCTCTCGGGATGCTGACTGGCCGCAGCCATTCAAGTACACGCGGTTCCCGGAGCGTGGCCTCTCCCTCTCCGTCCACGAGACTCACCTTGTCTTATCAACGGAGAAGCCGGTGAAAGGCTTTGTCATTGAAGAAAAGGATGGTGTACAACTCAGCGACAATGGTCTTGACCTCATGCCTGGTGATCCACAGTCTATCAAGATGGAAGGTTTTAGCGGAGGGATGGATCAGATCAAATGGAGATTTCTTGAATAGGGTCAAAGGCGTACAGAATGATCTGACTCACTATACTCAGTGGAATGAAGAAGGTGATCTCGCAAGAAGCCGAAGCATACCTCGATATCACTTCACTGCTCGATGCTAAGCTTGGCGGTTGTACATGCAAGGTGCCCGCCTCACATTCACTAACTATATCGTAAAAAGGAAACAAAAACAATTTCAGCAAAAAGTTATTTGGAGGGTTCGAAGCCCCGACCGTCTGCAGCGGTCGGGGCTCCTAATACTTATCCCGACTATGACCATTCACAGATCTCAACTCCCTAAGGAACGTATTACTCCGTAATACTTGAAAAGATTGCTACAGCAGTCATGGAAACCTGCCGAAGACTCCCAGTTTAATCCACTAAGCAGCTGGTTTCCAAGGATAAGCCCACCTCCAAACCACTTAAGCCAAAGGTGCATTGCGATGCGGTGAGTCTTAGTAGTGGCCATCCAGGCAGTTCCTTTGTTGAAGGCAATTTCAATGGAATAAATATATATAGTATTAGTTACAGAGTGGGGCATAGTGACAGTGAACTTTCCTGTTTAGCTTTAGCGCGAGGCTTCCTTGGCATATTCAAATAGGGGCTGTGCTACTCTCACTCAACCTCTTGCCATGTAATCGCTCAACAACACCGAAGACACCAAACATCTCTACTCCTTGTCGCAAAGCGAAATTTATCATTAATCTTAGTCATTTGAATCCTACCACAATTGAAGCATTGAGAGCTCATCCTCCGGACCTTCCCCAGACGTCTGTCATGACCGACTCTACTCAAGGCTATGACGGCAACAAATTGGACGAGCCAAACACCGAATTCGAAGAGGTTGGTTAACTTACAAAGTAACTCTCAAGTAGTTCTACGCATCCACCCACTGACGTGTGAACAGTTCATCAAGAGAAATCCGCCCCCTAATATTGACTGGTCCAATGGTCCGCTTTGCAAACTGATAGGCCAGGCGATGGTAGAAGAGGCCGCGAGATCTCACAGCATACCACCTGTGGGTGTGAAGCAGGTAGAAACCACCTTTAGGGCCGACGATGGGACTCATTTGAGAACAAAAATCTACCAACCGGCCGATTTACTATCTGACCAGGGTCGTCCACTGATTGTTCTCATCCACGGCGGAGGATTTTGTATCGGCGTGCCTGAGAACGAAGAGATAACTGCACGGAATGTCGTCCAGACGCATGGCGCCATCGCAATTTCTATCGACTACAGACACGCCCCTGAATACAAATTTCCCTACGCGGTCGAGGATGCCTGGGCTGGTCTCCGATGGGCTGCCAAAAACGCCGCCTCGTACGGCGCAGACCCAACCAAGGGCTTCATAGTCGGTGGGAGCTCGGCGGGAGGCAACCTCACCGCAGTTCTGGCGCACCTTGCACGTGACAAAGGTCTCCGTCCTCCCCTGACGGGTCAGTACTTGGCCATTCCATCTGTCGGGACCGAGGAGGAGATCCCCGCCAAGTACCAAGATCGACTCAAGTCGTACACCAAGTACGCCGACTCCCCGGGCCTTTCGGTCGCCGCGATCAATTCCGTCCTGAAAATGTATCAACCTGACCTGAAGGACGGAGCACGCTTTTGCATCGTCAATCACCCCAAGGGACACGCATATTTGCCCCCTGCCTATTTCCAGATTGCCGGTGCCGACACGCTACGTGACCAAGGCTTGGTGTACGAGACGGTTCTTCGCGAGGAATATGGCGTGCCCACAAAACTGGACACCTACCCTGGCCTGCCGCATGGGTTCTGGAGTGCATTTCCCACTCTGTCCGCGAGCAAGGCCTTTCGACGGGACCAAGTCCGTGGCTTTGGGTGGTTGCTCAACTCGGAACCGCGTGTCGAGAGACTTCAATCACTAGAATACGATCGCGTGGTCTCGATCCAATGGACCACCAAACTATGGATACTGTGGGTTGTTTTGAAGGACAAGCTGACCAGTCTTTGGGCTTTTTAGACGACGTGTTCTTTGGTAGTTCTCTTTAACCACCAAAAAACAAGATTCAAAAAGTTGGCCTCGTGATAGACTCGAAAGAAGTTGCGGAGGGTTACAGTACACATAATTTACGATCTTGGTATTATTGAAAACATGAAGGCGGTAAACCAAATCCCCGGGCGGAAAGATTTGGTTTGGTGTGGCGGGGCCGCCCACTCCGATATTGCCATTCTTGGTCGCGGAGGGCCGGATTGGGATGTCCGGCCCGACTACACAAAACCCGTACATTTTTGCACCAGCAGATGGAGGGACCACTGATTTCCTTTTTAGGCGACCCCGGGCAAAGGAAAGAATTCAATTTCTCTGAGCACACAATTAAGAGCGGAACTGAGTCCATCAAGTCAAGCTTTGGACAGCTAGAGAAGTTCTAGAAGCCTTGTTGCAACGCATGTGGCATCTCCAGACTTTGTCTTGAAACCCCGTGGATATCTATTTAGATATCGTGGAGAAGTTAAGGCGGCTTCGAGGCACATCTATCCAGGCCCATGTACAAAAAGGCCCGTGTCTCCCACCACGGTCTGGTCTGAATGCAGCTTGCTTCAAGCTTGATATCTCTACCACCTCTCTTTTTCCTTCTAAAAGGTCTTTCGATCAGTGGCAACTGCGCAAGGCCTGGACGGTTCTCTACGACACATAACAAACATGCCAGACTCATCACCCTCAAGAGCTAACGAGGGCTATCGTCGAAGCAACACTAATGTCCTCGTCTACTCCTTCATCGTGGGCATCGCTGCCATGACGTTCGGATTCGACCAAGGTTTGACGGGTGGTTTTCTGGCCATGCAACCGTGAGTCCTTTGTCCCTGTCTGATGCGAGCCCGTACTGCGAACAAGTCAAACCCCGCTTTGCTAACATAGAAGCCCAGCTTTCTCAAGGACTACGGATACTTTGAACCTGCGCTGGGCGGGTATGCCATGACGGCGAGATCTCAGACACTGATGTATGGTATCGAAGTTGCCTGCATCGGTGGTGCTGCCATGGCGGCCGGATGGATCGGATCTCGCTACGGTCGCAAGATCCTCCTCTATCTTTGTGCCGTGTGCGCCATGATCGGAGTGGCAATCCAGATCGTCCCGCATTACCCTGTCATGGTGTTCGGAAGGGGCATCATGGGTCTGGGTATCGGGTTTGCAGCGAACGGCTGCCTCGTCATGTGGAGCGAGATGCCACCGGCTCATCTTCGTGGCTTGATCATCATCTTTTACCAGGTGTTCCTAAACATCCCCAATTTCATCGGAGCCTGTGTCAACGAAGGCACTCACACGCTCAAGACCGCTTGGGCTTATCGGATTGGTCTTTTGGTGGCTATCGCTCCCCCTATGCTACTTCTGGCCTTTCTTTGGATAGTGCCCGAGTCTCCACGTAAGTGATTCCTGTTGTTATTTTTTGTTGGCGTAGAATCAAGGCGGCTGACGATGGGGCGTCAAAAATAGGCTGGCTAGTTTCACGGGGCAAAGTCCAGCAGGGCAAAACAAACATGACCAAGATCCGAGGAGAAAGTTGGCCTGAAGAAGAAATCGACGAAGAGATCAGAGAAATCAGTTTCTTCGTCGAAGTAGAGGCCACCGTGGAGAAGTCCACCTCGTACCTTGACTGTTTGAAAGGAACGGATTTGCGTCGGACCATGATCTCTCTCCTCATCCTTTGCGGCCAACAGTTCTTTGGCGTGGCGTTTTTTGCAGGGTACGCTCACCACACCGCATCATGATCGAAATTGAAAAACTGAGTCACTGACCGGGGCTAGCTTCCTAACTTATTTCTTTACTCTGGTTGGTATCAACAATGCATTCTTGGCCACGGTCATCTCCAACGTATGCTCCATCGCCGGAGCGGTCGGATCGTTCCCCATGGTCAAGTACTGGGGCCGAAGGCCAATCTTGATCTTTGGTGGTATCATTCAGTCGTTTTGCATGGTACGCGTCGTCTCCTGTGCTTGCTGAACCCAGAATTTTACTGACTATCCGGATGGGTAGATGGCGTTCGCCATCATCTCAGTAGCTGCACCAACAAGTAGTGCTGCCAGCAAGAGCGTCATCGCTTTCATCTCGCTCTTTCAGTTCTCGTACTCCTTCACGTGGGGGACTGCGGGAAACGCCCTGGCGGTGGAAGTGCTCTCTACGAGACTTCGTTCCAAGGCGATTGGAATTGCGTCCAGTTGCAGTTGGATCATCTGTTTGGGTGTCACGTGTGGTAGTCCGTTCATGATCAATCCCCAGTACGGCAATCTGGGCACCAAGATTGGCTTCGTTTTCGGCTCGACAGCTATTGTGGTGACGCTCTTGACCATTCTTTTTGTGCCAGAAACAAAGGTGAGTTTGGACTTGTGTAAATCTCAGTCGTTTCCCGACGAACAGCAATCGGCTGACAAGGCACTTACCTCCACAGGACCGCACATTGGAAGAAATTGATGAAATGTTCCTCAATGTGAGTATAAAATACCTTCTTTGTGATCTAGATCGTGGCCATACTAACGGAGTGTATCAGCGTGTCCCAACTCGAAAGTTCAAGAGCTATATTTGCACCGGTAATGTTGGGGATTACTCAATCACGCAACATGAAACCAAAAATGTTCTCGAAAAGGGACATGCGGTGGTGAGCGAAGTTGATCACGCATGAGTGATTTGGTTCCCGTTGATGTTGTGACTAGAAGCCACAGCAGGCTCATAAAGTCAATGGAGTGTTACTGAGATAGTTGAGATAAAAGTCGTGAGATATCAACACTGCCAAAATACTAGATTCATACCTTTCCCAGAAGAATGAGGACATGAGATACTTGAAATACATCTCGTAGTCGGTGATTAGCTTCGTAATCGTACTCGTACTCGTATGTGCGGAGAATTCAAAAGTTGGAGAAATTTTTGGTTGAGAAACTTCAAACCTGAATCCGTAGCGTAGTTTATTTTTCTTTTTCTGGCTGAAGTGAATTTACTCAGTACCACCAGGAAAACCAGGAGAATATGGAGTCCAGCACGAAGAGAAGAAAGTTGTCGGACGACAATTACGAAGCCGTCCCTCCTAGTACTGAAAAGCCAAATACCCAAGAAATCGCTACTTCTAAAGAGCAGCGAAACTCACTTTTCGTCCGCTCTCTCCCTGCCTCCGTCACCACAGAAAGACTCGCCGAGCACTTCTCGCAGTCATTCCCTCTGAAACATGCCGTCGTAGTGGTTGACCACGAGACAAAGATTTCGAAAGGGTTCGGTTTTGTGACCTTTGCCGATGCCGAAGACGCTCAGGCCGCAATCGAACAGTTCAACAACACCACACTAGATGGCAGAAAGATCAAAGTGGAGGCTGCGTTATCCAGACACAGAGAAACCGAGGAAGGCTTGAAGAGCAGTGAGAATCGAACCGCAGCAGAACTGCGAGCACAGCGCGAAAAGGAACGGGCGCAGGTACAACAACCAAGGTTGATTGTGAGGAATTTGCCGTGGAGCATCAAGACTGGAGATGACCTGGCGTTACTTTTCCGCAGTTATGGAAAGGTCAAACATGCAGTTGTCCCACAAAAAGGTCCTCGAGTACAATATGGCTTTGGCATCGTGGTGCTGAGAGGCAAGAAGAATGCCGAGCGTGCAATTGCCGGCGTCAATGGGAAAGAGGTGGATGGCAGGACGCTTGCAGTTGATTGGGCAGTCGACAAGGAAACTTGGGAGCAACAACAAAAGCAACAGCAGAATGACTCGGAAACGGCAGTCCAAGCAGCAGAGCAGGATGCGACTGCAAAGACGGCGTCTGACAGCGCTGAGGATTCTGACGGTATCGAGGATATTGACAATGATGGTAATTCCGAAGATGAATTGGATGACGAGATCATGGACGACGTTGAGGGAGTGGGTTCAGAAGAAGAGGGTTCTGAAAACCAATCGTCGCTGGACGAAGCCAGCGAGGACGAGGAACAGCACGACCCGAGAAACGACAGCACGATTTTCATCCGAAACCTACCTTTCACAGCAGATGATGACAGCCTCAAAGAACACTTTTCCTTATTTGGTCCTGTCCGATATGCACGTGTTGTGTATGATCCGGAGACAGAACGTTCCAGGGGTACTGCCTTTGTCTGCTTTTACAAGGTCGACGATGCGAAGGCTTGCGTTAAGGACGCACCGAAGCCTCCATCCGCGACGCCTGTCAATGACAATGACAAGAAGCGCAAAGGAGAAGCAGTGAAGCACTCGATTCTCCAGAATGAAGCTACAGATCCATCGGGTCGGTACACGCTTGAAGGTCGCGTTTTGCAAGTGTCGAGGGCACTTAGCAGAGGAGACGCGAATAGGAGAGCCGCCGAGGCAAGTGAGAAGAGAGATATCCGCGACCGAGACAAGCGCCGACTTTATTTGTTGTCGGAAGGGTCGATTCCCAGGGGGTCCAAATTGTACGAGTTGCTAGGGAAGCCGGAAATCGACATTCGCGAAAGCAGCGCTCGTCAACGACAGAGCATCATCAAGAACAACCCCAACCTGTGCTTGAGTCTGACGCGATTGAGTGTGAGGAACCTGCCGAGAAGCATCGACAGCAAACAACTCAAAGCTCTGGCTCGAGAAGCGGTCGTGGGCTTCGCCAAAGATGTCAAGGCCGGTCTTCGACAGGCTCTGAGCAAGGAGGAGCTCCGCCGGGAAGGTGACGAGATGAAGGAGGCAGAACGGCAGCGGAGGTTTGCCGGCAAGGGTATCGTCAAACAAGCCAAGGTCGTCTTTGAAGATCAAAAGGGGACCAAGGTCCACGACGGCGCGGGCAGAAGTCGAGGGTACGGGTTCATCGAGTACGCCAGCCACCGCAACGCCCTGGCCGGGCTGCGCTGGCTCAACGGACACATGGTGAAGTCGTCCGACGGGGAGCGGGGGAAGAGACTGATTGTCGAGTTCGCCATCGAAAACGCCCAGGTCATTCAGCGACGCAATGAGAAGGAGCGCAGGTTCAAGGAGAACAGGGGGAAGAAGGTGCACGAGAATGGACGAGGTGACGAGAACCGGCGCGACGGGTCGGCCAAGGAGGGCAAGGGCAAGAAAAGGAAGCAGCGTGATGGTGAAGGAGGAGAAGGAGAAAAGGAAAAGAAGACCACCGGCAACGCTGTCGACGGGGAAGAAAAGAACAGCCTTGCAAAGAGGAATCGTATCATAGCAAAGAAGCGACAGGCCAGGAAGAACCGAAAGGGTTGATTTGGGGATATAGGAAGCTAAATAGATGGAACAAGTCATGACGACTGGTCTGTCACAATCTGTCTACACATTCATTCTGGGTATTCCATTCGATTTCATAACCAAGGGTACTATTCAAAAAACATACTGGAGCGTAATAGTACCGTAATCCTGCTCCCGGCTTTGGGTAGTGGTGGTTGGTACACTTTACCTTCCCCCTTCCAACTTGATGCGCTTGACACTCGCGAGTCGTTTACGAAGGATCCGACGTGAAGCGTCCTTTGTCCATACCCTCGTTGTGAGCACCGTCGACCTGTGAAGAAAGGAAAAAAAGGTCAAATCAGTATTTGGTTCGATGATTCTCCTTTGCTCCGGTTTTTCTTTTTCTATACAATTGCGATACGAATTTGTGTGTTTGTTTTGTTTCTTCTTCTTGGTCTTTCCTGGTCCTTTTTGGGGGGCGGGGGGAGGGGGGGTTCTCATTCTTCTCTTTTTCTCCGTGTACACGTCTCTCTCTTTCTCTTTGTTCTCTTCTCCTTCTCATTCGTGAATGCGAATCGCGCGCGCGCAAAAGGGTGGGAGGGGTATTCAAAGCTTGTGCGACGAGGAATCATCACTGACCTTGCCGACAATGTTGTATCGTTTGCTGAAGAATGTATACCACTCATCCAAGACGGTCTGGTACTTGTCGTCCAGGTCGCCCCATTCGGGAACGCAATCTTCGGGTTTCAAGCTCGAAAGGGCCAAGGCACGAGAAGGGTCTTTTCCTGCAAAGACTGTATGACCAAGAAAGAAAAAAAAAGTCGTAAGCTTATACCCTCCGTGCTCCGGTAGGGAAAGTCTCTCCTAGGAGGCCCCGCGGGGTATGCGACGCACCATGATATTGACCCTTTTCGCCGTACGCGGAATTCTTGGAAACATCAAACACGGTTCCCTTTATGGCGACGTAGGTAGGTTTATCCGGATTCGTGCCTAGAACATGAATCGATCTCAATCAGCCTGCTTCTTCTTTGTCATATCCTGTTTCTTTGGAAACACGTCCTGATAAAAACACGGCACGAACACCGGGGGATGTGCATTCATGCGCCTGTACATGTATATATTGTACGCCCCCCCGGGGTGTCGCTGCCTTACCGTCACATTTGCTCAACTCTTCGAGGGTGATGAGGGTGTCCTTTGGAGGATCTAGTTCGACCTTGACCTTGGGTTCGAACTTTTTGTTTTCGGAATACGGGGATGGTGAAGTTGGATCCGCCATGTTTACGGTTTGGTGCGATGGCGCGCGACGGGTGCGACGACGAGGAGTTGAAAGTGGTCGGTTTCGGCGTCGGTCGGATTCCTTGTAGGGGAGAATGGAGGAAGCGGGTACGGTGACGAGTAGTCAATCGACAAGTTGTGAATAAGGATACGGAAATTCAGTAAATTGACAAGTTCGAAAAAAGGAAGAAGAGAGGCTACAAGACGCAGATGGTCAGTGAAATGGTAATGTAGTGGAGGGTTGGACCTCTAGTGCTAAATGTGGTAAACCGCGGAAACGAATGATTACATACTTTGCGTGTCAATGGGGAACCAATACTACGGTAAGCAAAGTACTCCGTAGAGGCTGAAGATCCGCAACGTAGTTTGGGAACCGGTGTGAGTGGGAGGGAGTCTAGGAGCGAGACTATTTGCGAGCTTTGCTGCTGCGGATAAAGAATGTAGCAGGATGGAGGGGTTCGTGTCTGGTGGTGGTGTGTGAGTTGGTCCGTATTGAAAATCGCGGGGCAAGAGAAAGTCCATGTCAATGCCTTGCATACAGTAGTACTCCGTACGGAGTTTCTTACATGGGTCTGGAGCGTATGGGATTCTGTAGTGTGTGCGTGTGACAGATTACTGAGCACAGACACTTCGGTAAGTTCCCAGCTTTTCCCAACAACCTCTCTTCTTCGTATGAGTACACATCCCATACTGTGGACCGACTCTTGCCTTCTAGATCCTCGGTACTGAACACTCGTACGGAGTACTATAAGACTTGGTCACTGATGACACATTTCACTCGACATCATCACCATCATCATCATCTTTCTCCAAGCATCCGTAATCTGAAATGGAGCTGTTACTGTACGGAGTATGAGGGCTGAGGTCTTGGGGCTCTCACTTGTTTGATCCTCCCCCGCAAATACATTTCCGTAGCTTGTTGCCTCTTATCACATACCTTCGTACTGGATGGAAGATATTTACTTAGGTACCTAGATTAGGTACTTGGGTACGGTGTAGAGTATACATTTTTGCTTCTGAGGTAAGTGATATATATACACACACGTAGATCTGTTTGTTTTGCTCTCAATCTTCCTTCTTGTTCTCCTTCAAAGGTTTCACAGGAGTCTCGACCATCAAACCCATGAGAGAATGGGCAACCTCGGCCGCCGCGAGGACCGTGGTCTCTCCCGCGTTGTCATAAATGGGGGCCACTTCGACCACATCGGCGCCGACGACCTTTAACCCTTCGAGCCCATCCAGGATACTGAGAAGTTCGCGAGTCGTCCACCCACCCACTTCGGCCGTCCCCGTCCCCGGCGCGTACGCAGGGTCGAGGACGTCAATGTCGACCGAGATGTAGACATTGGTGTCACCCACTCGTGCTTTCAGTTTCTCAATGACCCCCGACACACCAACCTTGTCGATGTCTCTCGCCGTGATGATTTCGAATCCGCATCGTCGGTCGTTCTTCCAGTCGTGTTTCTTGTTGACGGCGGGCGCTCGTATTCCGGCGTGTGCGGAACTGTTGAGGATGAGGCCTTCTTCGTGTGCGATGTGCAGGAACGTCCCGTGGTTCAGTCCCGCGTAGTCCGAAAGTCCACCCCCGAGGACCTTGGGGTCCCAGGTGTCGATGTGACTGTCAAAGTGGATCACGCTCACCGGCCCCCAGTGGTCAAAGGTCGACCGCAGTGCCACGAGCGTCGTGGTGTGGTCGCCACCGAGGGTGATGACGCGGGGGACGGTCGAGATCTCCGTCGCGTTCGCCGGTCGTCCCGAAATGACCTTGTGGGCGGTTTCGAGTTGTTTCAGCGCCACGGTGTTGTCCAAGAAGGTCATGGGCACGTCTCCACAGTCCACGATCCGCGCCCACTGGAGGAACTCGTTCTTGTGCGTATAGGGACTCCAGTCCATGGGCGCACCGATCCTTCGAGAGCCGCTGTTGATTTCCCTCTCAGTCAAATATTCAACAGCTTCGCCCGCAAAATCCTCAACACAGATTCAAAGTCCTCGGAACAACGACAAATGTCAAAACCAACCGAGTGTTTGTAGAAACTTACAGTCGAATTCCCGTAGGGCCATAACGAGTTCCAGGTCTTCCAGTGGTGGCCGTATCAAATGGGGCTCCTACAAAAGCAATGTCGTACCCTTCAATGTCCTTCTCATCCGACAAGCAATGAACCCAAGGGAGGTTGGAAAATGTGGTCAAGCCGGCAAACTTGTCAAGGTCCAGAAAGGACTGTTTCTCGTCGTTCACCGATGATCGGTACTGACCACGGCCATTGTTCGCCTGTAATGGTACGACAGGAGGGAAAACGATCTCGCGTGCTACCACCAAGCTGCTAGGTAGGATGAGTAGTAGTAGGGAGAACGATGTCAACCGCAAGAAGCTCAACATGATGACGACGGATATCCAAGAGCAGAGGGCAGCCTGACCATCAGACTTCTATCTACACTAGATCGCACACAGATGTCGTGGTGCCTAGAAACTTCAACGTGTCTCAGAGCTTGGGAGCTCGGGGAGTGCTGAAGGTGACGGTGAAGTCCATGTATGTACACTAATAAGCCGACGGCGAAGTCCTTACGTGTGGGCCATGAGCCGAGATGTGAGATCCAGCCACTCATTATGTAAGATTTATACCTCGAATGATGGCTACTTACCGTGTCCCGGGCATAGACGAAAGTTGTTCAAAGGGCAAACTGTGTAAACATAGGCACAGATGTGGGCTGACATGGGAAATGACTGTCTGGACTGCCTTTGGTATCAAGACAATTCGGACCCAAGCAGGATGATTCCACAAAACAGTCCGTGGTGAGGATCATACATTCGTAGGTAGGTGATCTCTTTACTAGCATAGCAATGGTTGAAACGTGCAATCCAAGAGCCTTCCCGTGCACTTCGAATAGCCTGAAAATGCTCGCGCGGAATCAGACATCTCACAATATAGATGACATTTCTCATCACTGCCTCATTCCTGTACCCTACTGACAATCGAAACATTTCAGCCAATGTCAGATTGACGTTGAACACTTCCTGTTCAATTTCCGAACCTGATCGACAAGTTTCGCCGGAAAACCAACCTTGTACCGGAACTGCCTCCATTTCCATTTCCAGGGACCAACTCGATAACGGTGACTAGCGTAGAGATTTGTGCCAGTAATATTGGCTGGTATCAGCAGCAAAAATGAATCACTAAGATTTCTCTTGGTGAGCAAAAACTCATCCCATAACCCCCGAAGGGATTATGGGAATAGAAAACCAGGGAACCTGGTTTTTAAAGGGGCAACACCGATGCGACTCGAACCCTACCACCCATTACTCCCGACTCTCTCCAGAACATTGCTAAAGGCCACAGGCGACATGCTGGTAAGCATTGCGCCAATGACCTTTAGAAGGGGTTCTGGGTACTATGAAGGAAGGCCTTTGGTGTTCAGACTAGAGTCCCATTGTTGAACAAAATTTGAAAAACACAATATATCAAGTGAGCATTGCCGAGTGAAGTGATATATGTGGGCATCGGCTGCGCCAAGAGGTGTTGAGGTTGTTGAAGAGCAGAACTTCACTTTTGAGCAAGTCTCGAGGTCATATGGCGTTTCATTCGAAGGATGATCGATCATGAACGCGTATCGTAATGACATCCCCTGCCAAAACCGGTCCCCTCGTAACCCACGTCAAATGATAACTTGCACCAGACAATGCATTGTCCATGGTCCCGGGGGAGGAGTACCGTGTCGTGCGCGCGGCTCTATCGTGTTGATCTCCAGCCTTGCCTTGCATTTTCAGCGGATGAGGCCGAAGGTCGGGAGCACCTTGCTCCTAGGAGTCGAGTTTGTTAATGCGAGACTGCTTCTCTCTGGACGCCTGGATGTCGTCTCCTGGGGTTCCTCTTTGGGTTCCAATCGACCATTGATTGACTTCGAAATCACACTCATGATCACACAGCTTCGAACGCTATTTCGCTCTTTCTTCTTCCACCAAGCCAGGCTCCGGGTGGCGGCTGAAGTAGTCCATCGACCTCTTCGACGATCTGCTCCCTCCTCTGTTCTGCGGCAAGTCGCTCTTGCTGCTCTTTCTCGGTCTCGTTGCGCGCGGTCACGTCGGCTGCATTTGCATAATTCCCCGCCCCTCCTCGACCAGGAGGCATGAAGAATTGACTGGTCGGGCTGGGGTTCCTGCTTCCACTTGCGCTCATGCTCACGGGGAGGCTGGGACTTCGTTTGGGAGGTGCGATCTCATTGCTAGAGGCATAATTCCCTGCGCCGCCGCGGCCGACGGACAAGAAACCCCCGGAGGACTGCCGAGTGTGCTTGTGGACGGCTCGTTTGGTATTGATATTTTCTAATTTCGCGGCCGCTTTCCGACGGTCGGCGAGGGAGGAGTGTTTGTTGTTCTGAGCTTCAAGATCGATCTCTGATATCTTGGGAGACTTGATGTTGGTTTCCCACGTGAAATTGCCGGCTCCCCCGCGGCCAGTACGTACATAAGGGCCGTAGGCAGAGGAATTCGAGATCGAGGACATGGGGCTCAACGAACTCGAGTCACCGGAGGACGTCGTGTGTGGAGACTCGGATATCGAGTCGGACGCTTCGTGGTGACGGTAGGGAGAGTCTGAAGTCACTGGGGAGACCGACGAGGCATATGAGTCGAGCAGCCATGCTGCCCACGACTGTTGCGCCGCCATTTGGCCGATCTTGACGTGCGGGTGGCCGTGTCTCGAGTGAGTCTTTGTTTGGGGGCGCAGATGCAGGGCCCAGGGGTAGAGGAGTGAGAGACAGCTGCGGAAGCTTTGGTGGTGGAAGTGGCTGGTCGTGGGTTTCGGGGGCGCCTGGGAGCTTCGGCAGAGGGCTCGGATGCGGGGGATCTCAGGTGCCCGGAAAGCCTACAACAATCAAAGTGCAAGGTTGATGCCGGCTCAGTTTGTACACATCAAAGCCCTCGTGCAAAGGTAAAGAACTTGAAGTAAGTTATGGTTGATGTCAGGCAGGAAAAAAAGGCACGGGCTGAGGCTGGCTTTTCCATAGAGACGGCGAGAGTTCAATAAATGAATTGTTGATTATTGTTTTTGATTGTCCGGTGGCGGACGCCATTGCGGACAGACCATCATCGTAGCATGAACCAGGTCCCTATGTACAAATAAAACATATGACAGGGGGTCTGTGGGTATCAATGCTCACCACTCCTGAGATGCTGTTGTCTTAGCGAAATGCACTCAATCTCAGCTATCAACCAAAGGCACAAGAGGCAAGAAAAAAAGCTATGGGTAACACCAAAGTCCGACCATACAATCAATTGCCGTAGTAAAACCTTTGCTATGACGCTTCCACATCCAGGAACCCCGTCTTCGTCACTTCCGTAGTCGTCGGACAAGTCAGCCCAATAGACGAGTCCCTGTTCCTGTGTTAAGCTCGCTAAGAAGGCCTTGGGGACGCCTGGCGGAATGCTTACTAACCTCTAAGGACGGATGCAAGGGATCATCTTCACCTGCAGGTGAGAATCTCTAAATAGGTACCTAAGGCATCTATCGGCATGATCTGTAGAGGAAATATATACTGGATCTGGGCCATGTACCGAGTAGAACTCGATACTTGCAAAAAGTCTCAACTCTCGTATCCTCTTCTCTCCTCTCTCGCTTACCGTCAATTGTTGCCCGAAGCAGCAATGAGGCCAATCTTTGTATTGATCCATACTGCACCTCTCTCGCCACTGATTTCGCTTCCTCGTCCTTGCCCGACCGTAGGCTCTTGAGTCTCAGCCTGGTCGCTGTTGTGGTCGTTTTGGTAAACCTCAAGAAGGCCTTGCTTCTGTTGCTCCTGAGACAAGTGATCTTGTACAATCCCGTCCACGATAAATTCTGCTACATCCTCGAAACTTACAGTGTATCGAGCGGAGTTGGCAATGATTTCCAGCAAAGGCCCGATACCCCACGGTATACGTCGGAAAAAGGGCCATATCTCCCACTTTGGAGGCACATTGGAACTCGCAAAGAGAGTGGGTAAAACCCGAGAATGCATGTCCTTGCCTGTGGGAGTCGGCGTGTCTTCATAGCCGGGAGAAGCTGACGACGTAGGTACGTTGGACACTCCAGAGCGTGGAACCATCTTTGCAGGACAGACAAGGGTCCAGTCCAGATACTCGGACGATCGTAACATAGCCTCAAGGGGACGGTGGTGCAGGTAAAGTGGCAGACTGTCACATCATCAGATTAAGCATAAGGGGGGGGAAAGTTGGCATGATGCTCCAAGGAAAGGATATAATCATGCAACGTACTATTCGTCCAGAGTTTGCGCTTTCTGGTCACTCCCTGCCACTGGTTTAGTTCCAGGCAAGTCCAACAGCAACATTCCTCCAATAAACCATCCTCTCATTTTCAAGTCGCTTGTACCGCCTGTGCCTGAGCCTCCTACTTCGTGTACGGCGTCGATTGAAGCACGTACGATACACGCAACTTCATTATCAATGCTCTGGGCCTTGTTTTCCCCATCAGCAACGGTACCAGAACCATTTCGTGCAAACATGGGAGCATGGCCTGCTGCATTGACCAGGACCCGGATTTCCCTTTCTTGTATGAGTCGAGCAAGCAGTCCAGAATCTGTGGCGCTTCCCTCGATGATGGAGAGTCGTTCTCTCGGCGAAGGAGGAGCAGTTCCTGAAATCTGTCGGCATGGCTGCTGGTGATGCGAGGTGGCCTCTTTCAACTTGTTCCGATTCCTCACGACAGCAGTGACATTGATGAAAGGTCTTTCGAGCAGAGCCCACAAAATACGTGAGCCCAAGGATCCAGTAGCACCGAGGAGAAGGACACCTATTGTGCTTTGGTTCGCGAAAGCTGCTGTCATTTTTCCAAAGGTAATATCGAGCAGCGATCAAAATGGTTTGTTGCGTATCATCTGTCGTTATCCAGGAGCGGAGGTAAATGCATGAATCTGCTAGTCACCGACATGCAATAAGACCGTTGCGGGTAAGATCTAGAAATTGGGTACCCGGGCATCGGCAAATCGTACAGAATCCTCACCGATTACCCGGACGCGGCAGGCCAAAGATTGTAACAGTGCTCGTGCCGTCTTTTGACCATGTTACGTAGGCGCACCAGTTCACGACTCCTTTACGGATGTCCGAATGTTGTTTCTCCTCGAGATGTTGTTCATCTTACGTTGTCACAGCGATAAGTAGCCTCGGAGCCTTGCTGCCTCACGGGTATAGATGTGGGTCCAGCCTCAAGGGCAAGACATGAAAAAAGCGGAATCATGGTGCTGCACCGATTCGGATAGCCGCGAATTGCAGAAAAATTCCGATAAAACCAGACCAGACAACTATTCACAGGCTAGGAGCCAATACAGGTCGGGGAGTTGCAGATGTTCGAAGTTGAGATAGTTCAAGACACTTTTCTGCAGGCGCCGCGGGAAGCATGCTGTCTTGATGGACATCAACAATCGTCCCGCTTGAATGTGCGAGTCCATTCTGTTGTTGTGGTTGAATGAAGTCCAACACTTCTCTCGCAATGGTCTGAAGCTCATGTAAGCTTCTCGAGGCCAGCACTCTCTCGAGGTGATGAAGAGTTACAGCCAAGGGATGGTGATGCAGAAATGTGTCGTCGCCGCTTCGAGTCGTGCCCGATGGTCGACTCGCCGGACGTAGTAGATAGAGGGACATCTGGCTGGAGGCCATTCGGCATGGCAATTGTAGTGCATGTTGTGAGGCGGCGTCTTGCAGCTGAAGCAGACCGGTCAAGACCTCCCCCTTCGAGATTGGGCGTAGACGCAGTGATGCCTTCCTGAAAACACGGAGCGCAAGGACTTTTGGCGCAGCTTTTTACATGGGCAGCTCGACAGGCCACGCACGCCAACGACACCCTTTTTCGCGAGAGCTTTGTGGGCTTAAGTGACCATGAGTGCCGCATTGATGCAACCAAATTCACATCCACGGAGATATAACCCACATGTCGCTGGAGAGATGTACGGAGCAGTAACAATGAGACTTAGGTAGGGCCCTTCTAAGGCCCAAGTAATTCTTACTAAGATGGCCATACAATACTATTTTGCGTACTTGTTTGTTGTATGTAGGCAAGTGTACTCGTACTCCGTCCCGGACCCTGAGATGAGAGTCTGGACCAGTCTACGAATTACCAACCTACTACAGTACCGGGGGGATCCCCCCATCTCCCATGCCCCTCTCCGTTTACAGAGTAAGTTGTACACCCGTACTCAGTACTCGTACTCTTTAATTTGCCACCACCACTACCACCCTCTCACCTCTATCTCTTGCTTGGTGTCTGTAGGGGCTTCTCTTCTTTTTTGTGCTATTTCAGTGGCCAGACCCCACCTTTCGTGGATATCCTGTCTTCTCCCCTCCTCTACAAGTCAAACTAGCTACCGATCAAGAGGCTATCTCATAGTGCCCGCCTTGCCCGCTTTTTGCCAGGGCGCCGCCACGAGGCAACTGCCTCCCCCCTCCTTCTCTCGGTCCATATTTGCCCTTTTCGGGGCCCTCGACTGCCTAACACGGTAGGAAGTTCTGATTTTCATCAGACAACAAGGCGATAATCGCCACCCTGGTGGAACCCTCGAAGCCCTCGAGGCGACGAATGATGCCCCTAAATCTCTCGCTAGACTGGAGTACATACCTGGGTACCTACTCCCCTTGTACTCCAGAGTGTACTGTACTGTACTCGTACTTGGTATCTATGTTGGTGGGTATGGACAAGATACAAAGAACCCAAAGTGTGGACGGCCGGAAGATAACAAGACTTGAGGTAACGTGGTACGGCCGGCGAATGTACTTGTACATATGTACTATTGGTTTTGCCGTACAAAAAACATGAATTTTGTTGTACCTCTACGATCTACCAACGTACCGAGACACTGTGAAGGAGGTAATTTGTTAATCGTCTACCAACAATATCACAATCACAAAGGGCTCTCTCTTTCTTTCACTCACTGAAGATCCAAGAATGCGCCCTCTCTACTTCCTCCATCTCTTTGAGCTGCGAAAAGACCAAAAACCAAGCTCGCCACGGTAGAAAGACCCCTCTCGATACAAAGGATGGTACGGAGGGGTACCTCGTCCACGGGGCCCAATAAAGTGCCCCTCGCCACCGGACGCCTCCACAAGGTACCTCTGGCTTTTGACTATGGTCATGAGCAACCGCACCTATTAGGTATCAAGGTACCTAGGTACTTACCTAACTAAAGGTGTCTAGTGTGGTCTACCACGCCTCCCACTACTACTCACATTCTCCAGTATTACGGAGTAATGAATTATTTGAGGAGGGTAGACGAAGCAGTCGGCACTTGACCGTGACCTCCACCCTCCAAAGTGTCGAGACTGGAAGGGAAAAAAAAGTGCACGAGGCTAGCCAACACATCGACAGAAGTCGGCCTACGTCTTTCGCTCGTCGGAGGACGAGTTGGCGCCGCGAGCCCCGAAACACTCTCGTGACTTATGGAGCACCGGTGACAATGCTCACCTTGCAAATCACTCCGTACTCCGTACAAGGTAGCGCGTTTCAATACAATACGTTCGCCAATACGGCATGCTGGGTACAGATTTACTCCTGATGGATGAGTACATACATATGCACTAGCGTAAAAGATAGATTCAAGCACACGCCATGCATCTAATCCCTTGCCAAAAAAAGGCCACCATCATCAATCACTCTTGGCGTGCAAATCATATCAAACCAAAACCAAACCCAATGTACCTAAAGAAAAAAAAAACCTGAGGTCGTAAAAATCGTTACAGGGACTTGAGTGAGTTGGAGATTGCATCCGTGGCTTTATGCCACCCATTGATGCCTCATACCATCAACTATCCAGACCTCCCCGGTCCAGTGCATTCCATTATCATCCTTCACGTCAGTGGTTCACACAGCTCAAGTGAACATCCAACTACTTCGCCGACTTCGACTGGGACTCTTACTCTTCTCGCGCACAACGTACATCTTGTCACCCTTCTTGACATACGAGTGGTCGTTGGGTGTCAGAGTCGTGATGGTCTTGGTCTCCTTGACGTACGGACCCGTGATCAGTTTTCGTTCCTTCAATCGCCGTGTGTGTTCAAACAGTTCGTCCTGGAAGGTGTTGTCGATGTACTTTTTGATGATGATGTATTCCGTGTCACGCTAAAGAGTAAAAAAAACGCCGGCCTGGTTAGCACATTGCTCGTTTGCACATCAACACCAACCACCCGACCAACTTAAAGATCCCCACAGGCTTCCTGCTTGATTCACGATGGTACAGGCAAGTCCGGCGCCCGTCTGACGGTGTAACCATCAGCAGTTCACACAAACGCCATATTATTGTACAACTTTTCGGCACTTTCCCGCCTTCGACAAACAACAGGAACCATTTGAATGGAAGAGCGGGAAAAGAAGAGAACGACTCACCGAATCCCATTCCCAAGGCAACCCGTAATAATCCAACGTGTCTGGATGTAGATACTTTCGATTGACCTTGATGTACGTCGGGCGGTGAAGATCAATAGCGAGCGCCGCGTTGGCTTTTTCCTGCTTCTTCTTGTGCAAGATCTCCTCAATATACTCGGGACTGTAGCCTGTAGTGTCACACAAACCAAAAAGAATTAGCCAACCATTCTCATCAAAATATCTCGAATCGTCGTCACATGAAGGGAAGTAAGTGCCTGCAGCGACATCACTAGCACCGGCACCGGCTTAGTCGCACGATATGCCCATACCCACTGTGATCCCCGATGCGCATCGCAAGATGCTCCCATCAGAATAGACCAGAAACAACCCAGATCAGTGGCAACACCAGGCATAACTACCAGTAGCGGCCAAAACCACCACCACCACCACCGCGACGATAATAATTATCACAAGGGGGTTCCAGCATACCGGCATTCATAAACTTCTCCTTCACTTTCCTCTCGAATTCTTCCTCCTCGGCCTTCTTCTCCTTTTCCTTTCTTTGCTTCTCCTCTTCGTCCTTGAGGATCTTCTGCCTCAGCTCTTCTGCGGCCTTTTTCTTCCTCTCCTCTTCTAGCTTCGCCTCAAGCAAGATGGCCTCTTTCTCTTTCTCCCTCCTTCTCTTCTTGTCTTCCTCCTCCGCCTGCCATCTCTTTCGGTCGGCATCACGGTCCCTGTTGTATTTGTCCTCGTCCCGGCGTTGGCGTGCCAGATCCAGCTCTTTACGTAAGCTATACGCCAGGTCATCTTCGTACACTTTGCTTTCCGGTCGTCGATCTCGGTGTCGGTGTCGCGACCTGGACCGTGCGCTGTAGTGATCCGAGCCGGAGGAACAACTTTCGTAATCACGACGATGGCGGCTGTGGCTTCTGCTGTGTCCACGATCCGAGGCAGCAATATTGATGGTCATGGGAGCCTGCCCTCCTCCTGTACTGGCCGCACGAGGGCGTGATCCGCCAGGCACCACCAGATGATTGTTGATCACCACCTCTTCTGGCTCCACGACCCTCTCCACCACTCGTGTTGGCCGTCGCCGTCCTCTGTATTCGCTCTCCGCATGACTGCGAACTGGCATCAACACGTATTCATCCTCCGAGTCGGTGTAATATGCTGTTCGTGGCATTTTCGGACGTGGCGAGCACGGTCTTTCAACGGTTCACCCCTCCGCTAGTGAATCTCTCTCAATCTCTCTCAGCCCTGTCGGGAAACTCGGTGATCGATCTGGCGGCTGGAGGTGGGGTAAAAGAACGCCCAGTCAGTTATGGAGTCGGGGGCAGCGCAGCCACAGCAAGACAATAATGGAAAAGAATGAATCCCTGCTAAGCGATGAATCCTTCGGTAATAATGGGTAGATCTGATTTTGAGAAAGTCGCAGTCAGTGACAAGAAGAGGGAAAAGAGAAGTAGAGGGCAAGAAGGTAATTTCAGCTGATGGCGGGGGGCGTCTCTAGTAGGCTTTATTCACCTCGTGCTGCACAAGTCGGTCTGAAACCAGCCACAAGACACACGAAACTGGGGGCCGTTTGTTTTTGTTTGGGCAGCACCAGGCGCTTCGCCGTCCCAGATCCTCTCGATTTTGGCCCGAATCAGAAATTTGCCAATGAGATTAGTCCCGATCAAAGGGGACGATTATTGGCGGCTCAAGAGATGGTAAATCGACTGCCCACCGCCCTTGGCGTCTTACCCGCGCCACGCCGCTCTTGAGGTCCGCTCACCTCCCTCTATCATATAGGAGAATTTCTGATGGCCATTAACTGCACACGATATTACAGTAGATGTTCCTAATTGAAAGGAATTGATTTCGGCTTCACCTGATCCGCGGCAGCCACTTGCTGATGTCCTCGTAGTCCTTGACCCTCCCATGACTTCTTAGAACCCTCCGCGTAACTGGATGCACTCTAAACGGTCCTAGTGCACTTACCAAGACAGCGAGTTCGATGGTGTTAAGGGTTTCACTTATAGTATATATGCAACCTCTACATATGTCGATATCAGGAAGGATCTAGAACGGGTCGTGGTGTAGTTAGAATTAATAGATTGGTTCTCTTCGGAGTGCCTGACCCTATGAGATATCAATTCGCTTATCTAGCGACCACAACTACAATATTAAATACGACAAGTCTCGCATTTAGCGTTATAACTGCCATCTCCCATTTCATCCCCGCTAACTACCATGAAGAGAAAAGAAGAAGGCATTGCTTCATAGAGCCCCCTTCTTTAACTAAAAGCTTTCTAACCTACACGATGATGTTTCCTGTCTACTTACTTCTTCCTACGCAGCAACTATAGGACCATTCGTTTGAATCTCTCGAACTTCACTCGTCGGCTTCTTCTCCTCAGCAGTAACTGATTCCTTTGTGTGGTTTTCATCTCGGCCAGTCTTTGCGATTCTGCGCATAGACCTCCCTAGGGCAGGGCTATCATCTGCATCACGAATGTAATAAGCCCAGTCTGCACCAGAGTCCAATTCTGTCTGGCTGTAGCCATTACCCATCCACGAGAAACGATTGCCATTGTAAGTGACATCAAAGTCATCGTGGCGAGGATATTCCATTGTCTCCATGAAATGCAGGGAACTACCGGGCCAGAGGGCGGTGACCCTGCCGTCCGCGGTGCCGTTCTTGTACCATGACCGACAGTCTTCCGTCCACACGGTGCAGTTCATATAGTCGTTGACGTGCTCCACAAAGTCATCCACCGCGGCCACTTTGGGAGAGAAGCTGCGGATGTTCTCCGTCTGCCAACGATCGATCCAGTGTAACATGTAATCGGCCTGGACCTCTGTGAGGGGGAGTAAGTTAGTGAAGCTCCATTGATGATTGGGGGATGAGCGCCTGCAACGTATCAGTGGTTCTTCTTACCAATAACTCGTAGCACCGGACCATTCCCTATAGGGCAGTTGGGTCCCAAGAAGAGCATGTAGTTGGGTACACCGGCGGCCGCAGTTCCTAGATAACTCTTTGGTTCCTTTGCCCACTGGTTCTGCAGATCCCCAGTTAAACCGACAATGGGAAAGCGAGGCTTAAACGATACGTCGAAGCCAGTAGCACAGATCAATACATCCAGTGGATGCGAGACACCATTCTTGTCGGTACATCCAGTCTCTGTAATGCGACTGACCTCCCCAGCGACCACTTGCACGTTCGGTTGACCGAGGGCCTCGAGATAGTTGATTCCTGGCGTCAATCTACGACAGCCAGGACTCCACTGTGGGATGAGCTTGGATTCCAGCCCTGTACCTTTTAGTTTCGTTCGCATCTTTGTTGTCAGGTCGACGCGGGTGTCGAGCTGAGTCTTGGACCCTTTGATAAAGGTTCCGAAGAGGCAGTTCATACTGGTCTCGTTCATTTTACGGTATACCGTTAATTGGGAAGGTTCGTTGCGGAACAAGCGCCGTTCTTCCTCGGTGTAGTTGTGTTGATCGAGTCCCTGGACTGGTGAAATCCAGGTTGCGCCTCGGATGAAGGTGACTACTTTATTGACTTCAGGTTGAATAGCGGGCAATATCTGGATCCCCGAAGACCTGTGATGATAATCAGTCATGGGAAACTTTGAAATATGCTGAAATTCGTCGGGAAGAGTTCGACCACTTACCCGTTCCCAATCAACCCCACCGTTTTTCCGTGTAGATCGACATTTGAATTCCAATTCGCACTGTGCAACAGCTGTCCTTTGAATTCATTGAGACCGGGGATAATCGGCCATTTCCAGTTGTTCAGGATGCCGGAAGCGTTGATCAGAATATCACATTGTGCCTGAAAGACGTGATCATTCGTGCGGTTTTGGATGTCCACGTTCCACGAATTTCCGTTCCACTTTGCTCCAATGACCTGATGCTCTAGCTGGACGTACTTGTGCAGGTTATACTTGGTCGCAAATCTGTCGAAGTACTGGAATAATTCTTGTGACGAGACATAGACAGCGGTGGCATCTACCGATGGTTCCCAGGAGAAGGTGTAGTTATGAGCAGGAACATCGCAAGCACATCTTGATTTTGCCGTTAGATAGCAGGTACATAGCCTGGAGGCAAACTCACCCGGGATAGGTATTCTCCCACCAGGTACCAGAGACCGCTGGGTTCTTCTCGTATATTATCAGCTCAAAGTTCCGAAAAGATCGTTGCAGTTTATAGGCGAAGCATAGACCCGAGGCACCGGCACCGATACATATGATGCGAACTTTGCGTTCAGAGAACAGTGGTTTGCCTGCTGGAGGATGCTGACTATGTCGAGCCTTGTCATTCTGGATGGACTCGGACGTTATCTTTGAGAAGGCCTGGGGCGCTGCCACCATTGTTGCTTTAATTGAAGTGTTTTGTTGATGATTCAGGCAATAGATATTAGGATGGTGAAGACGACAAACACTTGGTTGAACGGCGACGACAATGATAAGCAGCAGTGTTTGCACACGCTGCTATGTGTACTCTTTTAATTGAAGATACGAGATGGCCACAGTCTGGATGGTGCTGTGCGCTTCCCGCGAGGCTGTTGGCTAAGGGGTCTGGAACCCCAATCCCCATTTCCCCTCCCTTGATAGCGTCCCGCAAAATTGCGGGTCACGAACACCATCATTGCGGCAACTGCTTCAGACAAGAATATCCCTTGCACCTCTTTGCTGTACCGACCTCTCCCCGGAAGTCCAATGCAGGCCCCCCTCCTAAGACGCGAGTAGTGAAGTTTTCATCTTCGAGACATCTCCGTGAAGGATTGGCTACCTAGAATAAAGTAGCTAGCCGCTTTGTTGTCAGCGAGGTCAATTGATGGTTAAAATTTAGACCTCACTTTGTCTAAGTCATTTATATTGCTGTTCGAACACTTCGTCCTCAACCGCATACTGAACCCAACTCAACATGGCACCTGCAAAGAAGATCGACGTGCATTCACACTACGTGCCAGAAAAGTATCGCCAGACGTGTATCGAAAATGGCCACGCCCATCCTGATGGTATGCCAGGATATCCAACGTGGTCAGAGGAATCGCATCTCGCGATGATGGACTCGCTCGATATCGAAAAGGCCTACCTCAGTATTACTTCTCCCGGTACACATCTCGTACAGGGCAACGATGAATTAGCACGGGTTGTCACACGGCAATGCAATGTTGAGGCTGCAAACTTCAAACGGCGTTGTCCTGATCGAATTGGATTCTTTGCCTCGACCCCTCTCCCTGATGTTGCGGGAACCCTGGAAGAGATCAAGGCGATATTCGACCCTAATGATCTCAATGCTGACGGTGTTGTCGTCGAGACGAACCATCATGGAACTTATCTGGGCGATCCGGAATTTGATGCAGTCATGGCTGCCCTCAATGAGAACCGGAGCGTTGTCTTCATCCACCCGACTACACCTTGCTTGAGAACGGGTCAGGCAGCTAGCCCCTTGGTCAACATTCCTCGCCCCATGCTGGAATTTTTCTTCGAGACAGCACGAGCAGCGGCCAACTTGTTCATCTCTGGAACCGTCACCAAGTACCCAAACATCACGTATATTCTCTCACATTGTGGTGGTGCTCTACCACCCTTGATTCGTCGCATGTGTGGTGCCAGTCCTATCGTCGGGCTGGGAGATGAAATGACTTACGACAAAGTGAATGCTCAGCTGAATCGGCAGTTCTATTTTGATACAGCAGGGTGGCCTTTCCCCGAGCAGTTGACAGGTCTTTTACAGCATGTCTCGCCTCAGCGGATTCTCTACGGCACAGATTTTCCTTGGACGCCACTGGGGATCGTGACCGGGCTATCCAAGGACCATGATGAGTGGCTACCGAAGGTGTTTTCTGAGAAGGAGGATCGAGACAACGTAGCTTTTGGCAATGCGCGGCGGCTGCTTTTCTCTAAACAGAAGAATAACTTGTAGTTGTCTCTATTGACATCAAAATTCTACATCATTGGCTTTAACCAGGGTCACATCTGAAATAGCTTCCTTCCTTGGTATGACACTCCCCAGAGCCAGCGAACCAAACACATGATTGATTCAGAAATCGGCAGTAATCTGACTTCCCCAGCACCTCCGCCCAAGCACAAAAAACTACTCAGAAGCAGTTCATCCGTACTGTACGGAGTACAAACAAATCTTTCCCAGATCCTCCTTGGAGAAAAGGAGGGACCTCATTAACCTTTTACGCTAGGTCCAGCCGATTTATCGAAGCGAGTGCCGCGATTGCGGTACCATTGACAATCGTGGGCCGGGGCAGGATGTCCGCTACAGGAGCTGGAGCGTGGGGAATGCTGCGGGGAGCATGATGGGGGATCAATCCATGAGATTGACGCGCGGGGACAGGGACGGAAGGTTGATGATTGTCCAAGAGATGATTGGCGCTGCTCCTGGGGTCAGTAATGCTGATGGTTGACTCTGATTTCTGCTTCTATACTTGAAAGTTCGCCTCGTGCTCCTGTACTGTGTGACCATAGAAAGTCATTATAAGTCCTGTGCCAGCGCACCACCTCCAGTTTTTCATTCTTCTCCATTCCAAACCCTTCGTGGCTCGTTCCATCCATTCCTTCATCCACCAGGTTCTTTACAACCTCTAAAGCCTTCCAACATGACTTCGCAGCGAACAGAGATCCACAAGGATGGCATTGAGACCATTGAGCACTCTCACAATGAGGCACAGCCGGCCGCAGCCGTCGCCCGTCAGAAAACCACATGGCAAATGATCGCCTTCTCCTCCTTCATTGCTCTGGCTGGATGGATCTTCAATTTCGATCTCGGTAAGCTGACGAGACATTGCCTTCCCCCAAACGCTTCTTCTAACGACGACTTGTCCAGGTTATGGCGGCACTGTTCTTCAGATGGCATCCTACAAAAAGTCCTTTGGCCACTGTGGACCCAAGACTGATTCTATAACCGGCGTCACCACGGTAGTTTGCTCGCAAACCGCTCTTCAACAAGGCCTCGTATCCCTGACTCTTCTTTTCATCGCATTGGGCGGAGCGATCAGTGGCGTCGTAGGCAACTTCCTTGGGCGCCGAGGAACTATTCAAGTTGGTGCCGCCCTGGCAGCTATCGGCGCGGCAGGGATGCTTGGGACGGCCGGAAATCTCACGGCATACCTCGCCTGTAAATGTATCGGGGGTGTCGGGTTGGGTCACATCATTGCTGCAGCCCCCGTCTACGGAGCAGAGTGCACATTGGCCAGGAAGCGTGGTATGCTTCTCGCTCTGTACAACGTCGGATTGGGCACTGGCAACGCCGTCGCGGCGGCCGTCTGCTGGGGCTCCTCGACCTACACGCACAGCAACCTGGCATGGCAGATCCCAATCATCTGCCAGATCCCGTTGTCATTCATCCTGGGCTTTGGTGTACTACTGTTTCCCGAGTCACCACGGTGGCTCCTCACCAAGGGTCGCGACGAAGCCGCAAAAAGATCATTTGCCTGGTTCTACGCTCGCCCCGTCGACCATCCAGATATTCTACTCCAGATTCAAGATGTACAAGGCCATATCGAGATGGAGACGACGCTCGCATCGTCGTCGACCTGGACTGAGATTTACCGTCGAGGCAATTTCAGACGTACTTTTACCTCCGGCCTAATCATGGTTGGCCTGGCCATCACTGGGAGCAAATTCACCGGACCGTACGGAGCCATCTTCCTCGCTAAAGTCGGTGTTCCCAATGTGTTCCTGAACAACTTCATTATCGCGGCTTGTACGATGGCAGGCTCTCTCCTTGGCCCTCTTGTCGTCGAGTACGGTGGTCGCCGTTTCTCCATGCTCTGCGGCTACAGCACCATGGTCGTGTGTATGCTGATAATAGCAATCGTTGGATCCACGCTAGGCCAGAGTAGCAGTAAGGCCAAGGTCATCCTCCTTGTGTTTCTCTTCCTGTGGGCCTACCTATTTGGCCTTTTTATCGGCACCAGCGTCTGGATTGCTGCTCCAGAACAACACAGTCTCCGCCTTCGCACCTATGGTCAGGCGTCTACCACTACGATCTATCAGATTTTTGGATTCGCTGCAAGCTTCTATGGTCCTTACATGCTCAGCGTGGATTACGGCAATATGGGTCTTACTGTGGGCTATTTCTATGCCGGTATGTTCACCATTGTGTCCAAAGCATCTCACTCGAGCAGCGAAGCAAAAAGACATACTTTGTTACCTGAGGCTGACTAGATGCTGATCTTAGGCGTGACTTTTGCGATGCTGCTGTTGACATTTTTCTTCGTACCCGAGACTGCACGTTTGACCTTGGAACAGATCGACGAGTATTTCTTTTCGGGAAAACCTGCTTGGAAAACTTCTACTACACGGAATGTCAAGATCGCTGCAGGAGAGGCGGAGGATACACCTTGAAATTTCGATATTGAGGTTGGAATTGAAGAGGCTAGATTGCGACTGCTTTCTCGAGGAGGTTCGCAGAGAAAAATTCTCTTTCTCTCGAAAAGATGACAAGATAGTGCTGAAGTTGATGAAAATAGTTGAGTCCGGGGGATTGAATTAGTTTGTCTTGCAATGGATGCACGTTGGTTAGTAAAACTCATCGATTGTGTAGTGCACCGGACACAGCGTCCTCTCTATGAAAGCTGTCAACTCTAACCGTTCCTGCCCTGGCAGTATCCAATTCGTGTCCTATTCTCGATACATAGATTGCCAAAGCCCACCTGGCTCTGCCTGGGCTCTCAAGAATGCCATGCTCTCATTTGCACTTTCCACTTCCGTGCGATAGAATAGATCGTGGCCAACCACTTCGACCGTGTGAGCGGTCTTGATGACTCCCGACGTTCCATTACTCAACCCATCTTGTTTGACTAGGCCTTTGTCGTCGATTAACTCCATGAATGCTCTGATCACGGCGTCCATTGATGTCTGATGCTCCCGAGGCCATGCGGCAAGAAGTTCTGGAGACGCCAACCCGGTGGGCACGAATCCTGGCATCACGCAGTTGACAGCCACGTTGTCGTCATCCAGCAGCTTGCGACCCACGGAGCGTGTTAGTCCGACGACTCCATGCTTAGCTGCACAGTATTGTGGCGCGACGACGAACGGATATTGTCCAACACAGCTCCCTGTGATGACCATTTTGGGGTTGAAGTCGGATGCGTCAATCATGGACGCTCTTGTCTTGCGAGCATAGTATACGAAAAGCTTCAGCGCATAGAACACGCTCAGAAAATTGACCTCGACACATGTGAGGTCAGGTTTTTCTGGACCGACGTCAAGGTTCATCGGAGCATAGATTGACTCCTTGTCGTCGGTCCCGGCATTGGCGGCAACAAAGTCAATCCTGTTGCTCTCTGTCGCAGAATCTGTTGCTATCTCAGTCCAGGCCCATGCTGTCTCGAACAGAGCCGTCATGTCTGTCCATGAGGAAACGTCCGTTGGAACGAACAACGCCCGGACCGGGTCGATGTCCAGGGCTTCATGTGGAGGATGTCGTGCGGCCATAATCACGCGCCAGCGTGGACTTTTGAGTGTGAGAAGATGACGTGTAAGAGCGAGCCCGATACCAGACGATGCTCCTGTGATGATGGCTGTCTTCATAGTGGATTTTGATGAAATGGTCGTGCATAGAGCTCTTGATGGTGATGGAAGACAACGATTGATCTCTTGCTCAAGTGAGAATTTTCCCTTATCCAACGCAACCTAAGAGTCTGTTCAGTAAGGCAGTAACAAGGCTCTTTATTGGGTGTCTACCTGTCTTATCTCGACATTGAATGCACTCCCATCTACTACGCCATAGAGGATGGACATGAATAAAGCTTATTAGTTTCTTATTGGCGGGGCCTAACTTGTCCCTTATGTTCAATCAATTCGAAGAAAGGCTTTTTCTCGCCGGAACAACTGGCTATCCACGCCTACAGAAAGAGGGAAGGATCCGGCCACTGTTAGGATTGCGGCGTGAGAGTCGGGACTGCGGGAGTGAAGGGTACCGCAATTACGGCACCATTCGTGGTCGGTTGAGACGTACCTGGTAGCCGATTGCGGCACGCCCAAGACAAGCATTCACCCCATAGCTTCTAAAGCCCAGGCCTGATACTCAAGGTTAGATTTAGGACATGCTCCGCAAATTTTATGCGTAATTTGTGGTGATGACCGAGGCCGTTGACGACCTTTGTGCTCTCACTTTGTCAACGTATCCATCAGCAGTGGACCTCCAACAATAACGAAAGTAGTGAAAACCCAGTCACCTCGCACATTGGATGTTAACACAAGCCGGTACACACCACGACTGAGCTCTCGGACAGGTAACGATGACAGGCTTGGAGGGTAGAGTTGTATGTATCTTCCCACTCCACAAATGACCAGGTCTAGGAAGAATGATACTTACCACATACCAACAAGTTCGCTGTGACAGGAGCCGCCTCGGGTATTGGTCTGGCGACTGCAAGACTTCTGGCTAGCCAGGGCGCCATTCTTTCTATTTCCGACGTACAGGAAAACGCGCTTCAAGCTGCGCTGAAATCTCTGGAAGGTGAAGGTCACATTGCTACGGTAGTCAATGTAAGCAAAAGCAACGAAGTCAAAGACTGGATCCAACAGACGGTCGACCGACTGGGCCAACTACACGGGGCGGGCAATTTCGCTGGAATCATCCGGTTGGGTTCTCTCTGCGACACTTCGGACGAGGACTGGCATGCAATCATGGATGTCAACGCTAGTGGTGTCTTCTTTTGCATGAGGGAGCAATTAAACAATATGCGGGATGGGGGCTCAATCGTAGGTACTCATCGTCGGAAATAATCCGGATCGAACTGGAGAAAGACAGAAATTTGTGGAATCTTTTACTGACTGGTCACCGATCCATTGAAGGTCAACGCATCCAGCGTCGCCGGACTCCGTGGCGTCGATAAAAGTGGTATCTATGCGGCCAGTAAACACGCGGTTATGGGCTTGACAAAAGCCGCTGCCAGAGATGTTGGGCATAGAGGGATCAGAGTGAATGCGGTGGCACCAGGGACAATTGCAACGGCCATGTCTGATGAAATCAGGAGGATCACACAAGGCGCTGCCTCCCCGTCAACACGAGTTTTGGGAAGGGCAGGAACCGCAGATGAGGTTGCCAACATCGTTGCATTCCTTCTAAGTGACCAAGCATCGTACGTGACAGGTGCGGCATGGACGGTAGACGGAGGCTGGACAGCATAGTTTTGCGGGGGGGGAGCGGGGGAGGGGGTTCTTATCGTGCTCGTGGTGAAGATGCTCGAAGCATATCGAGGACTGAATGATGGATTCTAGAGCTAGTGCTTAGACCAGCAAAAAAATCCCCACGATCCTGGTTCTGGAAGGGGAGCCTCCTGTCGAGTCAAATCTCGCATTCTCGCGGTCCATGCACTGTCGCACTGCTGAGGCTCTCTTCGTCTGAATTGACCACCAGCAATCTCGGCAGCGGCTTGGCCCTGGGGAGAAACTTGTCGTCAGGGGATGGCGGGGAAGGATAGGTTGGAGACCAAGTGCGAGAACGCCGCGTTGGCCACCCCAGCCTCGGGCAGGTCGATCAAAGCGGAGCCCCGGGGCAAAACCGGGGACATGTCAGTGGACCTTTGATCCTCGGACACCCACTCTCGCAGGTAGAGCCTTCGGCACACGAATGCATCTAAGCATATGGAGATTATTGAGATCAAGTTATTTGTTGAATCAGGACAGGCGAAAAGAAAGGCTACGAACTATTTGCACTGCACTCGAGGTCGTTGTATACGGCTGTAGTCAGATCAGCTGGGCGAAGTATACTCCGTAACCGTGGAGAACCAAACTCAATTCCGACAACCTTGCCCTTCTTCACTTGGCCATCCCGGCCCGTCTAAGCTTCGACCTTCTTTCGTCCCCAATTACTCCAGCGATAGCGTATCCCCCATGACCAGTACTCTCGAATGTATAATGACGGGCGCATATAACCGATAAAGCCAACCATGGTGTTTGTGGCCTGTTTCACGCGTTGATGAATGCAGATGAGCTTGAGGGTTCTTCAGCGGCCCGCGACTGGAGCCGGATGAGGCGACGGTGCAGGTTTTGTCGCAAAGAGTTCTCCAAATATGAACATCTCCTGGTACATCATGCATTCTTTCGCTTGTCTTGTTTCGCCACTACTAACGATCACTCAGCGACATGAGCGGACCCGTACGTGATGGGCCTTTTTGTAGCCAATCTGACGGAATTTTGCAGACACCGGGGAGAGACCTTTCAACTGTGAGGGCTGCAAGAGATCATTTGCCCGTTTAGACACCCTCAATCGACACCGAAAAACGTACCAGCATGGCGAATTCCAAGCGGATGGCGACTCAGTGGCCCATCAAGTCCTCGATACCCCTCTTTTCGATGTCACTGGGAACAAAGTGGTTGCAGAATGGGGCAACCAGACTGATCTTGACGCATTGGGGACCAATGGTGCTACATGGTCGACGTTAGCACACGACAATATCTGCTCCCTCAATTCTGCGTCTCTCTCGTTTGACTACCCCGACCAGGAACCAACACGCGCAATGCCGTTCGATGAAACAGAAGACATGTTACAATACTTGTTTCCCTCACCGCTGGGCTGGTCGATATCGAACACCCCGAGCATGGGGCTGGACAATATGCCTCACCCACTGCTTAACAGCAACCGAAATATTGCTGATGCCGAGGGCGTTCCAGCCGACAACAGCAGCCCGCAAGCCCTCGTGCAGTTGGATGCTCTGATCGAAGATGCGGTGAGTACAGTCCACAGGGATTGATTGATATCATCTGACAGACCATGCGGACACAAGACCGCCAGTTACAAAAGTCAAATTAGACAAAAAGGCATCACCTGCTCCTTTTTCGATACTTGTCTGTCACTGTTTTTTTCTCAATTCTATCCTTCCTTCCCAATCATTCACGAACCAACGTGGGCGATGAAGAACACCAGCCCTTTCGTTTTGTTGAATATGGTCGCGATCGGATCTCTGTTCATCGGATCTGCAGATGCCGTATCTCAAGTAAGCATCGGCTCTAGACAGACAGTTGAATTATAGATCTCGTGCTGATAGATCTAGGGGGAGCTGCTATGGGAGGTTGCATATGTCGCCGCGTCGACTAGGGTAGGCGCAATATTTTTCCCTCTCACAGGCACCTGACAGCTAATGGCCGTGCAAGTGGCATCATGTGTACGAACACTCTTCAGGGGAGCTAATTTCGAAATGCCAAATCGTAACTTGTGCTGCCTTGGGCCAGTTGTACGCCATGTTATCCAAGGTGTGCATTTTCCATTCGGATAGAAAATGATTCCAGCCTGCTGACCTGAACCCTTTAGTCTGCTAGGCTAAGACAAGTGTCCCAAACAGTCCACAGCTGGCCCTTCTCTTGGGCTCGACGGCTAGGCATGTTTGAGGTCGAGGAATATCGCTTGCAAGATCTACCAGATGTCTCGGACCCTCTTCAAACTAAACTTGAGAAGTGGAAGACATGGGCAGCTCTCGAATGCCGGCGCCGAGCTGTGCACGGATTGTTCATCATCGATGCTCACCTGGCACGTTATTCCGGAGGCTTCCCGGTAGGGAAACATGTTCTGAATCCATTGCCTCTCACCGCAGTGGACGCCATTTTCGAGGCAAGAACGGTAGATGACTGGATTACCCAAATGCGGCAGCACTGGACTCAGCAACCATCCTTCCGCAATGTATACCTCTCCATTTTCGGCGATGGGCCTCTCAAGATGCCGGTTGATTCTCTGTTTTCTATATTTGTGCTTCTGGAAGGACTGCAGGCTGTCATTACGGAGTCAAATTTGGCGTCCGGGCAGGGTGTCGGACTGCCATCCAAGAAGCAGATCCAGCGCGCTTTGATACGCACCCGCAACGCGCTGCAGAACGGTCTGGATCCTGGAGTTGACACGTTGGAAATCTATCTCCGTTGGCACGCACTTTGTCTGGATCACATCATAGACACCTCTCGTCTTCAGAGAGAGCTCTGCAGGCACAGAGACTTCCCCCAAAACATATTTACTTCTGGAATGGATACTTGGAAAAACACCGATCATCTCAGAAGCTGGACAAAGTCCACGGAGGGACGAAAAGCTCTGCTACATGGCATAGCCATCCAAGATATCGCCCAGCGTCTGTCGATTGGCCGCGCATATGGCGCCGGCACGCTAGCCGCCGTGCTCGCGGCAGGGACAATCTACTGCACATTCTGCACCGTGGATCAGCACGACGTTGCTGTGCCCCGATGTGTCAACTGGAACCTGGTCGCCGATTGGGATGACGACTACGCACATGGTGACAACTCTTTGCAAGTCAGGGAATGTAGAGCATTCTTCCAGGGGAAGCTTCTTCCCTCGGGTTGTCGGAGGCTCAACCTGCGACTTTCCTTGTACCAACTCCAAACCACCCTACGCACAATGTCCGCGCAGTGGGGAATAGCCGAAGAGATGCGACAGGTCTTGCTCCATTGGACTTCTCTCGGTCTGGGTTCGTAAGTCGAGTAGTCACTGGCACAAGCTGGTTTCGGGATATGGAAAAAAATTCTTTTTCAATTCTGAGCCTTGTCCGCGACATGGATCAATGAATCAATGAGCCACAGGCTTAGTTGTTTAGAGCAATCCCATGTCAGCTCGATTTTCTGGAGTCCTTCTGGGCTTTGTAGCTACATGTATCTAGATCACGCAACGTTGCGTCTCCTGGAAGTTGATTGTATCGTTCAAAGTTGAATTAGCTTCTGGCAAGATCGGCTCGAAGTCTTCGTAGCGTTGTTATAAAATGCCACAAGAAACTGGTCATGGATCGCTTCCTGGGATACTACAAGTCACGAGACAAGGTAGGTCCCTCGACAGGTAGGAGGTACAAGTTAATGCCAGAGAGAACACGACATAGGGCGAATCGATGTACGTGAAGTGATACCAACTCAATTACCCCAAACGTATTGGCATAAATTGAGAACGAAGTTGACCACACGGTAAGAGCCATGAAATGGCCGTGTGCTCAGTGCTAGGCGCTCTACAATTCGTGATTCTTGGGGTGTCCATTCCTCGCCTGGCCTCCGTGGCCTTGGGCTTCATGGCAGACCGCGTTCGTAGAACTATTCTCTGGCTCTCGTGTTTTGTAGTACGGAGTACTCTCGTTCCGCTTAGGTGGATAACCTATCTCGCGTAGTTTTAGACGACGTGTAAAAGCTCATGTGGCATGAGTTTCAAAGCTTCTTCCATGCACTTCTGACCCACCACATATTGGCCATTACACCTAATATGTATGGAGTGTGTTGTACAGCGATCTAGATCAACAGACACTGGGCTTTGGTGCAGTACAAAAGTCTTTCTCGCTGCCATTATAGATTGATAACGGCATTTTTGGAACATAGGTTGCCGAAACTGCCAAGTCGACTGACATGCTGTTTGCGTGTGTGTGCGTGTGACCATAGGATGGTGTCTTCAGCTCCGGTGAGAACAAACCGGTCGCGTGCTGGGTAGGACAATCACGGAGATTCGAAAGGTGATTTCAAGGACGAGCTGCCGATTGTAAGATCTTTTCAATGTGTTGCCGGCTATTTTTGTAGGTTGTCTCTTGATAATGCAATCTCTTTTCCAGATCCGAGATCTCTTTATTCAAAGAAGTTGATTCGGACTCGAGGCGTTCGCTGAGGGTAGACATGGGCACGGCGACGAACCTGGTAAGCATTTAATTAGCATCGTGTTGATCAAGGTCGGGGCCGACTTCGTACATCTTGCCGACTCCCTCGTAGGTCTTTGTGTCCTTGGATAGCGATTTGAGTTCATTGGCAGTTAGCAGATTCAACCGTGAATCTCGTCGTTTGGCACTCAGTTCTGCCTGGGTTTGAGTGATTTTTTGCTGGGAGAGAACTGCTTGAGTCTCGACTTCCTGGAGTAGCTGTACCACCGTCAGCCGTCTGCGAGGCCGCCACAAACTGAAATACCGCACCTTTTGCAAAGCCGCATTGGGGATTGCCATCTTGATGGAGCCAAAGTCGACTCAAAGAGATGAACCAACAACTGAGATTTTGAACCTCTGTTTGAAGTGACCGAGGTCTGTCCGATGCGTGTGAAGAAAACGTGTTGCCTCAGGTCAGGTATGGAGTTAAGTGCAGGCTAGGCTTGATAGGCTTGGTGGGCGATAAGAGCAGTGGTGGCACGGCACAATCTTTGCTTAAGGATGCTTTGCCGAACCTGCCGGGATGGAGACTGACCGGCGTAGAGAAGGCTGCCTCTCAGCCTTAGATTGAGTCAAACTTGTACTCCGTGCCTTTGGAAGCAAGAGGCTTGACTACAGTACTCGCATTCCGTACACCTCTTGGAAAACAACACGGGCTTGCGTCTTCAGCCGGGATCGAGGTGCCTCGCCCCTCAAAATCCGGAGGGTCACAATGTTCTTCTTTGCAGCTGGACCGCCACTATCGGGCACGGTTCGTCCTCCGCCAGCCTTTCAGCGCTTCACGTGTCAGGCACAAAACGCCGTCCTCGGGTCAAAACGATCAGCCTAATGGGCCCCGAAATGGGCCAACGCCACTACGTATTTCGTATGCATGCATATTGAGCGCAGTATCGTACGTCACATTCGTTTGACTCGACCTTGACGTCGCCAAAAAGAATCACAGCAAGCCTGCTCCACTAGTATTTAATAAGTCAATATTGCCTACTGTCAGCAGAATATTCGCGTTGGACGCTGTTTCCGCCTGCACACCCGCACCATCCGGATGTCTTAAAAAAGATCTTGCTTCGCACACCTCTCGCTACTTGTACTCTCAGTTCTTGTCCGATATGCCAAACTTCTAAGCTTCACAACACCCGATTGAGCTGACCCAACACTGGCTGCAAGAATGCCCTCATGGCTACCCTCAATCCCTTACCCTCCTCCAGACCAGCCAGGCTACTGGGACCCGGTCACATCGACTCTACAATGGTGTGAAGAGGTACGAGAGATGTCCAACGGTGCGCGACGCCGGATACTAACGAGCCCTCTCATAGGACTACTATGCGACCTACTATTCCGCCGAGATCATCAATACCCTAACGAATCTCATGTTCATATACCTTGCATACAAAGGTGTCAAGAGTTGTAAGAATCAAGGCCATGACACTGTGTTCGAGGTCGCATACTTTGGATACTTCCTTGTCGGCTTCGGAAGTTTTATGTTCCACACAACGTTGAAATGTAACCAACCCTTCGACTCGTAAAACATGCGACAAGGCTGACTGGGATATTTAGATCCATGGCAACTCGTCGACGAACTAAACATGATTTACACAACGTGCCTGATGGCTTACGCGAGCTTGTCTTATTCCCGCCCAGCAACCCACCAAGTAGCCCTAGGCCTCTTTCTCCTCGCCTTCTGCGCTGCGATTACCTTGTACTACCACTACCTACAAGACCCGGTCTTCCATCAGACCGTCTACGCCTTTCTCACCTTGTTTATTGTTCTACGGAGCTTGTACAGTATGGAGTTTAGTTTGCGCCCTTCTCTGCGACAAACCGAAGAGAGACACCGTCTAGAAAGAGTAAGAAAGGGTCTGCCGGTGATGACCAAAGAGGAGCAAGACTATGAGAATAAAAGAGACATGGAGATACTCCGAACCATGTGGTTTTTTGTTGTTTTTGGAGTATCCATCTTTTTGGCTGGATTCGGAATCTGGAACCTGGACAACCAGTACTGCTCGACCCTACGTAAATGGCGTCGAGAACTAGGTATGCCCTGGGGCTTCTTCCTTGAGGGTCACGGCTGGTGGCATCTCATGGCCGGGATCGGCGCATATTTTTACATTCTCTGGGCCATTCATCTGCGACACGTTCTCAATGGCGACCAAGAACATTTCCGCCTGGTCTGGGACAGATTCTTTCAGCTACCTGAAGTCGTCAGGATCTCGGATCCTCCCAGCAAGGAGAAAAATTGCAGTGGAGCCATCAACGGTAGCCTGGAGAACGGTCATGCGAATGGAAACACTAAGAAGACGAAATGAATCCGCACATTGCATCACACTCGCTAAGGAACACTTTTGAATTGCATAGGAATGGCGAATGGACATGCTCAATGTTTGCGTGTGAGTTTAGCAAGTGTCGAGTACTAGATAGCATGATACCCCCAACATTTGAGCGCAGCCTGAATGAATGCTTACCTTACTTTCTCTCATGCTTTTGGCTTGTTGGTGCTACGTATACTTCCAATGATCTGTGACCTTATCTCAATGCCACAGTCCCCTGTTCGCAGGGCGGTATACCTACCTGACTTGCACATACGGAGTACTAAGTATATATTCACCTAAGTGATCCCACCAGGAAATTCACACTTTACATATTATAAAAGTGAATTTTCCCTCAACAAAGTATCGCCTTGATGGCCCACTACCAAAGACTCACCGCGTCGAATAGCGACTTTGTCCTAATGGTTTGGAGGTTGGGCTTATCCTTGGAAACTTCGCCTAGTGGGATTAAAACCGGGAGTCTGGCAGGTTTCCATGGCTACTGTAGCATCTCTTCTTCAAAGGGAGGTGTGAAAGGTCATAGTCGGGATAAGTAACAGCAGAGCCGGGGGTTCGACCTTCCAAACTTTTTGTTTCCTAGCAGGACTTTTTGTTTATTTTTTCGAGGCTGAGTGAAGGTGGTGAAGTGATGCTCCCTCGATTGGACTTATGTAGAGGCATTCGATGTTGTTGTGTTGACCGCCAGTATTAAGGGGGTCCTTGTAAAGGCGTTAACCATCCAATCCCGCGTTTCGAGACGTAGGAATAAAAAATAATGACGTTCATGATTGGCCCGTTAGCAACAACACCAATTCAACACTGCCTAATTTACTATGTTGCACCGACTCTCAACCAGCACGCGAAGTATCATAGCAATCTGCAATGGCTCTGAGCGTAGGATTCTTTCAGTTTCTCCTGTCCTGATGTGTGGAATCCAGATATTCAATCACCGGTGGTAGGTATCTGCAGACCATGATACCAGCACCAGAACCACAACTCAAGACCCTTGATCAACTTACACTTCGAATCAATGCTTCATGATAAGCGAACATGGCAGAAACACCACCTCCGATACTCGCACCGCCATCGATTCAACCGACCACCACCACCACCACTCCCAGTCTTCTCTCCACCCATAAAGGGTTGGTTGAAACCATCTCATCCTTTTTGACCGTGGCCACACACCACATCATCTTCCTCCGCCGCATCTACCCGCCCATCAGCTTCCTCTCGGTGCGGGCGTACAACTACGCCGTGCGGCAGAACCGACACCCCGCCGTCTGCGCGTGGATCAACGACGCCATCTCCGCCGTGCGGGACCAGCTCGAGAAAAACACCGTCGAGAGGGTCTCCCTGTGCATCTACGAGTGTCGGGGCCACCGCGTCCTCGAGAAATGGACGTTCGATCTACACTCGATCCCGTCCGTCGCCAAGATCGACCGCGACACCCCCTTTGTCGACACGACGACGACGTCACCGCCCGAGACGACCGGTACTGACCAATGGCCACCACTCGCCGAGGGACTCAACGTCGCCGACCTCGAGGCCAACTTCCGCGCGACGCTCGCACGGATCAGCACGGCCGCGGGCAAACTCAAACCACTGCCCCAGGGCCTCAACGCGCCGGAGTGTAGCTTCACCCTCGCCATGGAAGTCAAGGACGACGCCGACAGACCCGTGGGGATGCTCGAACCCGACGAGCGGAGATGGATGGCCGCCGAAACACGCCCTTCCACTGCTACTGCCACGGACACAGCATCCGCTGCTGGCGACCGCCGTGCAGGTGACGCAGAAGGTACCTCGTCGTCATCGGCCCAAACGCACGTGGTCCGCCGTCTCGAGACGGGCGAATTGCGTATGGAGGTGTGGGTTGAAGAGTCCGCGGCCAAGTTCGAGTACGACCTTCGAGCAGTACCGCAGCCCGGTGCCGTAGGGACACGACGGGTGAATTTCGCTTCCTCCGACGGCGCCGGCACGGCCAAGGTCGACCGTCCAGCGGATAAAGAATACGATCTCGAGCCGCCAGACGTGAACCGTAAACCTCAAGGAGGCGCCATGACCGATTATCAACGAGATAGATGAAATTTTTTTTTCCAAACCAAAAATCTTTCTGTCGCTTCAGATCGAAGTATGATCTACAGTAATTTCCACCGCCAAAGGAACCGGCCCGGGGGGGGGGCACCCTCACACCGACTCCCGCGCAGAAACTGGCATCGGCGTGAAAACCCTGTGAGGGGATTCGGTCTCAGGCAAGAAGGATATGAGACAAAGCACAAGCACGATATATCCACAGAGAAACGCCCTGTTTGTCGCCACCCACCACTATCATAATCATACCTATACATCACATGGGAAGAGACTCGACCTCCTGACCATATGGCGACGTGGTCCGAGATTCAGGGGGGCCGCATTCTAATAGAATAGTATCTCCATCTGAGCACACTCTAAAACCATCATAAAAGACGCCTGATTATTGTCGTCGCCAAAGTCCTTGCAAACAGATCATATGAACGTCTGAAGCTAATACCCGTTGCTACTTTTTTTTCCATTTTCTAAATTTTCAATAAACTAAAAGGACTCGGTGCAATTGTAATCTGAGCTCGCAGGGGCCGTCACAACTCACGGATGCAATCTGAATTTCTGGTGTATCACTAATGGTCTCGTAACGCAAAAGACACTCCCCTGTTTCGCCGGGACCTCTTGTGACATAACCCATGGCCCGATGACTGAATGAATCACCTGCCGAATGACATCTAACATTTCCGCACGCCCATTTCTCAGATTGACGCCCAGGTCCTTTATTTCCCCAGCCATTGTAAACCTAGCCCCCCCGTCGGACATGCAGAAAAAAAGGGGGGACGTACAAAACAAAAAAAAGTCGGACCACCGAAAGAAAGGGAAAAAGGTAATTTTTTTTGTTTCAGTTCAACACGGGCCGGGTGGTCCGCAGCCATATTTGTTTTGCAAAAGGAATTGCTGAACGCTGATGCCATGATTATGTGTCCATTTTACCTTCATTGAGACACGATCGTACATCAATGGAGACTCAACCACTTCAAGGACGACGTCCACCAGGAATCACATTGTACGGGTTTTCCGGCCAACCATAAATCGGTGCATGGGGATCTGCGGCTGCAGCACGAGGATCCATCGCTCTCCTAACGTAAGCATTGACAGCTTGCTCAAGCCACTGGTTTGCCCCGGCTCCGATGTCAGGACGATACTGCATTGGGTGCATCTGACGCTCGCGTCCAAGTCCACCTTGTGCAGGAGGAGCGTGTTGTGCTGGGGGGCGAGGATGTGCTGCAAGTCCTGGAGCTACTGCCGGGATTGGAAGGTTTGGGTATTCTGGAAAATTGGCCGGACCTTGGAACTGGTCAAATCTGTCGTGGTGCATCGCCGGAGGGGCTGGTGGAGGGATGGGATCCAAGCCCATTCGAAGCGCATCTACGTTGACTCTTGCGCCCAAGTTTTCATCGAAGTGTAAGGGTACGCCGAAGTTTTGGTCCATGCGTGGCTCCAGATTCCTCATCCGATGCACAAACTGTTGACGTTGCTGTTGTCCTTCCTGGATCAAGTGGTCAATAAAAGCAGCTTGCTCTGGGTCCGGCCTCACTCTCTGCATGATAGCAACACGCTGGTTTAGTTCTTGAACGCGACGTTGATTGTGATCGAGACGCCGGGCTCGATTCATCATATTTTGGTAGAAAATGTCCGCAGCCGGATGGTCATCTAGTTTGGGCTTTTGCGGTTTTCCCGATTCGACTCGAAGCAGAGTTTCATCAACGTCGGCATCGACCTTCTTGGCTTCTTCTATGGCTTCAAGCTCCGCTGCCATGGCCTCTTGTTCGTGTCGATCGACACCCTCTTGGTCGTATAGCGGACATTTGGCGTCTGGTTTGTTGAAATGCCAGTACGTATTGCCGCCGAGGTACGTGATGTCTTGCTTGCAAACGTAGCACATTTTCGAATGACACTTGACACATTCCATTTTGTTGCAACCAAAGTCTTTTATGATTTTGACGCCGCATTTCTTGTTGGGACATGTCCGCATGATTGCCTCCGATCGAGCCTCCTCGATGTTGTGGCGTCCACTGAGCTCCCCGTCTCGCTTGTTTTCTTCACAGGACTTTGGCAAGTGGTTGTCCTTGTTGCATTTTCTGCATGTTGCACGCTTGCATTGGGGGTTCAGGCAAATGAAGACTGGATCTTCATCCACAGTGTCACAGATAGCTTGATAGTCACACCATCTGCATTTCTCAAGTCCGTCAATACCAGCAGCCATGACCTCGGCTTGTTGTCTGTTCATCTCCAGTCGGTCAAATGTTAATATCGGTACAGCTTTACCGACATGCTCGTTGAAGAGATCAGCAGTACAGCCACTGACGTCCATACACCTCATCTCATGCTTCATCATGCCGACTTGGCTGTTTGCCAGGCTTTCAACACATGCATAGCAAAAGTAATGCTGCTGATCAGCCATACAAGGTACGATTCGGTTGAGTGGTATCTCCGGGTCGAAACAACATTGACATTCGGCCAAGGCACCATTCTCTTTGTGCCAGAGAAGATTGATTCGCTCGGCCTCCTTTTTTTCCTTTCTGGCGGCGTCCTGGATAGCTTCCCGAGCCACATGTTGTTTAGCAGCTTGCAGCTCATTGACCCGATGAAAATACTGGTATGGTATACGCCGATCGTTGTAGGTGAGCAGGTATTTCTTCTCGATCTCCTTTCGAGGATTTCTTAGTCGAGCGTACGGACGTTTTGCTAGAGAGTAGAATTGCTCCTCCTGCTCATGGAGGTGAACGTATGCATTGAAGATTGACTTTTTCTCGTCCACAACCTTGTGGATGTAATGCGTCGGCACATGATCAAAGGTCTTCGCCACCAAGATGACGGCATCCTTGAGATACATAGCATCTTTTTCGAGATCGCGATCCCAAGTGATTGTGATACCTGTACCGTTGTCAGGAGCAGGGTCCTGACTACTCAATGAGGTAGTGATGTCTTCTTTCGGGTACGTATTCATCTCCAAGACCTCGTCGATGATAGTCTGTGCAACAAGTGCGAATTCTGGTCTGATAACAACATCGTGGATGTCAGGTTTCACAGCCTCTGCGATGGCTTCGATTTCCTTCTCAACGAAAGCAACTTCAATGTCTGGGAAAACCCCCCTTACACTTTCGAGACAGCAATCTTCAAATTCACTGGAAGCGTCCGTCTCACGATCATTCTGGTCGATATGGTCAGGGTCGTAGGTCGGATCATTGAGGGAATAGAGCTCTCGTTGTAGTCTTGCAGCCTTTCTTTGCAATCTCTTAGTTTCTTTTGCATCCCACTTGTTACAAATCTCTTGGTGGCCTTTTACAGTGCCTAGCACAACAGGAAACTGCTCAAAGCCTGGACCATTGTACATCTTTACCTCAAAGCAGCCATCTACATAATATGGCGGTCTCAACTCTGCATCTGCCTGTGGCAACCGCGAGTTTAGGGGGACGCGACTTGAAGATGCTTCGCCACTTTCTTGCACTTCTGTTTCTTGGTAAGTCGGTTGAGCTGCCACCGCACCTCGCTGAAATGGATGTGGCCCGTCCCGAGAGCCATGCCAACGGCGATATACCTGTGTTTCGGGATATTGGTCTCGGTTCGGATTCAAGTTGAGGTGTCCGGGGTTGGGGGCTATGTCGGCTTCGATTTTGGCACGCTTGTATGCATGAGGACTTTGGATCGGACTGGGCTTGTCTCCACAAATTGGCAGACTATCGTGGGTGGTCGTAAGACGCAAGTCATTGTCGCCGTTGTCATGCCAAGCTACCTGATGATCAGCTATGAGTTCATGGTCAGACTCATCATCAGAAATCTCGATGACTACTCTTCCATGTGGATCTGGACGTGGAAGCGCGACCGCAACTTCGTCGTCGTGACCACCGTCTTTCGGCATCCTAGAACGAAAGCGAAGATCAGTAACAAAGTATCCTCGACGAAACATGCTGACTAGAATATTCTCTTCAACGGAGTAATGTGAGTAAAGGGGCCAGGACACATGGAGGCATGGCAGGTCTAAAAGGTGAAATAAATAGTCAAAGACAAACACTTACTGTGTTAATGGCTCGTTCTCTATGACCGGTGACCGAAAGACTCAGGCAATGATGAACTAGGCGCAGGTGAGCGAACTGCTGTCGGGTGAGGCTTGACAGAACCCGACAATCAAGGCGCATGAACAGCACCGGGATGACCACAAAATTGGATCACGGCTGTCATCAGGAGTCGCGATGTATCCTGAGGAAAGAGGCTGTCAATAGTGCAGAACAAAGAATGGAAAAGCCACTGTATTCCGTGAGAGCGATCAAGATTGTGATGGTGACTTCACAAGGAGAGTATCCCACGGTGGGAAGGACAGCCGTGGGCGAAGTCAGTAAGCAGGTGGTGAGCACGAGGTCGCGGAATAGGCGCAGGAACAGGGCAACAATGACGCGACGCGATGCTACATTCCCAGAGGTGAGGCATAAATCTCTGACCGAGTGAAGAAGTGAAGTTGGGAGGGGAAAGTGATGGGAGGCAGTTCAGGTGTGGCAGAAATCCTACTGGACCACCGACTCTCAAACCTTTCAATAGACGGATAATGGACGCGAGGGGCAACCAACAGGCAGAAGACACTGGCCGGTACCACCATTTCTGCCTGGGCTGAACCAAAGATTGGTAGCGAGTTTAAAAATGAGGCATCTGGATATCCGCGGTGCATGACGAGATGGAAGAAGTTGGGCGAGGAACGATATAAATACATTCAAAGGCACCAGGGGGGAAATGGGCGCTGTAGATCTTGTCCTTGTACTCGTACTATGCCATTACGAGTATCTTGTCTTATCCTCGCCGCTGCGCACTGACACTGACCTGGGCTGTATCACCAACCTCGATGTCTCCTGGCTCATTCTTTTGGACTTCTCATCTTGCGGAGACACTGCAGAGATATTGATGGTGAATGCATCGACGCTGTGCTCAAAACTCTCGCATTCGCTGCAGAAGAATGATCGTCTCCCCCGCGCCCTTCAGATCCCTAAGCAAGTGATGTTATTTACGCCTTATGATCATTCTACATATTCACACTTTCAATACCTTTCCTTTGCTCGTGATCAGACAGCGTCTACTCATTCTTTGACAGTTTGTCTAACTCCAGGAACTTTGTTCGGCCAGAACCATGGCCTCCTCGAACACACCTTTCAACCAAGTCAAGACTTCGAAGCCTCCTGCTGTTGAGCCGCGAGCCCAGCCATACTCACAATCTCCCGACCTTTCGCTTGAGCCTGCCACGCTCCTCGAATATGTTCAAACTGCATATCTCAATGCTGACGAGTGGAAGGGGCCTCTGACGATGGCTCAATACCTCGACAGAGAAACATACCTGCAGGAGGTCGAGCTCACAGAAAATGGTGGCATCACTGGGTGGATTCTGACTTCTGCTACCCTGCCAGTAAATCCCGATGGATCTCGGCCTATCCTTGCTTCGTGTGAGAGTATCCATGTACGCGGCTATATTGCGCGGGGAGGAAAACTTGAAAGAGTTCGTGCGCATGGCATTGCTTCTGTCTATACACGGCCTGAGTACCGCGGAAAGGGTTATGCTGGCCGCATGATGGCTGATTTGGGCAAGAGACTGGAAACTTGGGGACAACCTGAACAACAAAGGAGTCCTTTCTCCGTCCTCTTCTCTGACATTGGGCCAAACTTCTATGCCAAACACGGCTGGAAAGTCTTCCCCAGCAACCATATTCATTTGGCGCCAGTCGACCGTCTGACCTATGACACTACAAGGACGGCTTTGCCAGTCGTTGAAGACTTGACGCTTTCGGACTTGCAGCAAATTCCCGCAGCCGACTACCTTGAACAGCGACTTTTAGCACAATCAAGAGACAATCCAGACTCAACATTCGTCTCCATTCGTCCTGATATGGCGCACTTCATATGGCATTTTGTGCGTGATGAATTCCAGACCAAGTTACTGGGGAAAGGGGACCCCAAGATCAAGGGTGCAATTCATCGCGACACTGGCATTGCCTTGGTCTGGTGTCGAGTCTACGCTGCACAAGAAAAGGACTTCCAATTGCATATCCTGCACAGCATCATTCCGGATTCGGTTAGGCACTCGCCAAAGGCACAAGCCGCAATGGCAGCTTTACTCTTGAGAGCGCAACTGGAAGCGAATCTATATGGTATGACAGCCGGTGTCGAAGTATGGGATCCGTCTGACTTGACGATATCTGCGGCACAACATTTGCGCGGAGAGGAGCAAGGCCGGGTAGAGGTTGTCACAAGAGACAAGGAACACTTATGCAGTCTACGCTGGACTGCTAACCCCTCGGGTCAGGACCAAGACCTTGTCTGGCTAGCGAATGAAAAATATGCCTGGTGTTAGAGACTCGGCCTGATATTGTTGCCGCCGGCTTTATATGCACCCTTGGCTGTTACCACAACATTATCACTACTTGGGTCTCTCGGTGTTATCACTATTCAAATACGGAGTATACGTGCCTGATTCGGCATGGAGCAACCAACAAGTCGAACTTGATCCGAACTCCCACCTACAGGCTGGACCCAGTTTCCATACCTAGAGTAGAACGGGGCTTCTCGAGGAGGGTAAAGTGGGGACACTGGTCTGCCTGATCTCGTATTTCGTATCGGGATGATCAGCCATGCCTAGTCGCCATTACCACCACGAAATACTGTGCATAGAGCAGAGGTAGGTGATTTAGACCAAAAAAAACATAGTAATTGAATTCTCTGATCAACGAGAGCACAGTCAATGCACATGTTTTTGACCGAGGCCCGAAGGATTGAGCAATACCTCTTCGCATTTTTCCTATTTCTTGGAGGAGGCCTCAAAAGGCTGACACCGTTGGAATTAACATATTGTCCTCGTCTGCATCTTAGATATTTCGTTCTTATGTCTTGGGGCTCCCTCGGTGTAACGATCCGCTCAGACAGACAATCTAAGGACTTGACTTACAATATGTTGAAAGACCCGCTCTGGGATTTCGAGAAACTGGGGAATGGCATACACCTCTACGAACCACCAGCTACATCAACACCCTCCCTCCCTTCGATCTCAGGTGCCGCCGCGTCCGAAGCACAGCCAACCCTGATCATCTGTTGTGTGTGGATGTTTGCGGCAGCACGCCATGCAGCCAAATACTTCCACCATTACCAACTCCTGTACCCGGAAGCACAGATCCTCCTGCTGCAAAACAACATCATGAATATCACCATCAGGCCGGACAGGCTCCAGATACAAGCCATGACTCCTGCGGTCGAGGCGGTCAAAGAATCCATCAGGAAGAATCCACATTCGCATATTCTCGTCCACGCCTTCTCCGGAGGAGGTTGCCACAGTGTCGTCCAGCTTGCACAAGCCTATCGCGAGAACATAGAGTCTGTGCCAGACGCCAGAGACTTGCCCCTCGAGATTCCCATTTCGGCAATGGTGTTGGACTCGTCTCCTCCTCACGGGAGCCCACCTTTGCAGACGGCCGTGACGGCATCCTTGTCATTTCTTCCCAAGGCAAGTATGAGTCAACGACTGCTAGCCACGCCGGTCGCATGGGCCGTCATCGGCAGTTGTGCCCTTCTCAACGACCTCGGATTGGTCGAGTCGTCGCCCAGCAAGATATGGCGGTGTTTGAATGATCCCGAGGGCCCGTTCCTTTTCAACCATGATCACGTTGTGGATAGACTTGGGTTCAATCCATCTAAAAGGACTATCCCTCGGACGTACATTTTCAGCAAGGACGATCAACTTGTCCCTCACGAACATATCGTCCTCCACGCCGCCGAAGCCAGCAGCAAGTGTGAAGTATTGGCATCAGACGCCGACTCGAAAGAATCGATCCGTCTGGAAGAGTTCATCGGCAGCGCACATGTGAACCATGTGTCGGTTGACGCCCAGAGATATTGGCAATTGGTGAACGATACTGTGGAAAAAGGGTTTGCGATGGATGAACAGACACAGAGATTGATGTCAACCGCTTGATGTACAAGATTAATCCCAGAACTTCCTGAAGAAATCGCCACCGTAGTCTGTTGAATACCTCGAGGGTAGATCAATATTTCTTTCAACGGCCGGTGTTTGTTGAAAGACACACGGTTCAAAGATTTCTTGCGCATCTACATGAGGTTCTGTAAGACTATGTACAACAGACTCCGGGGGGCTCAGGGTTATCTAAGCGATGATGTCATCCGAACATCGCCCGCGTGCGGCTTTTTGATAGAATCTCGACCGGCAATATATTTTGACGAGGTGCTGAGTATTCTGGCAAAGTACATAAATTCTTCGCCATCTTCATACACACGTGTCTTTGATGCAGTGACAAACACCCCTTACTACGATGGCTGCCAATAGCGCTATCCAACTTTTGTTGACCTCGCAAGGTCGGTGGGTATGCAATTCATGCTTGCGACAGATCTCGAGGAGGCAACTTAGCTACCGCCAGCTATCTTCTTCTTCTACCACCGACCAACGTCGCGCGACGAAACAGGCGAGGGGCCAAAATGTCCACTCACACAGTAATAACAACAGCACACAGTCTCTACCCCGCCAAAGGTCGTTTCACTCCGGAACCAACCAACTACGGCGCGAGCATGCTCCCGATCAACCTCACCAGGCAGTGCCGCTAGGTGATTTCTACACGGACCTACTCTCCTCGCCCATGCGCGAGGCCCCTCACACGGACCATAGTGCACTGCCTACGTTTGTGACGACAAAGGACGAGTCGGTACAAGCAAGAGCCAGGAAATTATTCGGCACGATCGAAGGGTCGGGTTACAAGAGTACCACCTCAGAGACACCCGACGCGACGTGGAGGACCATCAACGGGGTTCCTGTGCCCCCGAGACCGGCCGAGCCGGACAATTGTTGCATGAGTGGTTGCGTGCATTGCGTGTGGGACGATTACAGAGACGACGTGGAGGCGTGGGCTGCGAGGGTACGGGAAGCTCAGTCAAGAAAGTCACCGAATCATCGGCAGACGGAGGATCCCAAGTTGAGGTTATCCAGACCCGAAGTCCATGAAGCTTCGGGCAGTATGGACGAAGACGGCGGTGGGAGCGAAGGTCTTTGGACGGCACCTGCTGCGCCGGACGATGAGGATGCGCTGTTCGCCGACATACCTGTGGGGATCAGAGAATTCATGGCCACCGAAAAAAGGATAAGAGAAAGAAAACGAGTAAAGATGCAGAGAGCTTCATGACGGTGATGATTCTTGGAATGCAGTATTTGGGAGCTTTGTTATTGAGCGATGAATGACCTAGAGAATTGTCTATAGAATTCTGATGACTTGTGGAATATACTTGTATTTGACCTAGTGTTCTACGAGAAGGAGGAATATGTATGGGAACCTGAGGATTAGTCCGAACAGATCACAACCAATATGTCTCTACATATATATCTATAAAATTCGTGCTGTGGCGGCTCAGCATTATCGAATCGCTGTAAAGTTGGCTTGTGGATATCGGCAGTTGGGAATTGGGTAATTAACCCATAGACTCCTGGGGAAATTTCTTCGCCTCCCATTCGAGACATTAACAAAGATGTTTCGTAGAATCTATGCTCGCAGCTTCTGACGCCACAGTTACTGTAAGTACAAAGTTCACATACTTGACTTGTATATTTCATTTGTAAGCCCTGTCATTTTTGGTGGTTGATCCGACCCTTGCCATCTCATTTTCCAACCATCGCCATCTTTTCTAGTCTCAACACAGACAGGCGACATCAGGACTTTGGTATCGTTACCATCACACCATCACAAGACAAAGTCATACGGAGTATCGAAAGCAACATATACCCTCCACCATGGCCGAGTCCTCTACTACCACCACCACCGACGAAGACCCGGTCCTGCCACCACTGTCCGCGGCCGACTTTAGACTCTTCAACCGCCTGGCAGAAGAAATGGAGTTTTATCACGGCATGTTCCGGTCGACGTGGGATCAACTGTACGCCGGGACGGCACCGGGGTCGCGTCTCAAACCGAGCCAATTGATCAATCTGGGCTTGCGGTTTTGTCAACACCTCGAAGGTCACCACGACATCGAAGAGGCTCACTGGTTCCCCGTGCTGGGCAAGAAAATGCCCGGGTTCAAAGCCAGAGGGTTCGCCAAGGAACAGCACAAGGAAATGCACAAGGGCCTGGAGAGATTGGGTCCGTACCTGATGGAATGCAGAAGCGGAGACCGAGAGTTGCGAAGGGAAGAAGTGAGGGAAATCATGGATTCCTTCGCAAAGGTGCTGTGGTCGCATTTGGAGGAAGAGGTCAAGGAGCTCGAGGCTGAGAATATGAGAAGGTATTGGACCAAAGACGAGATGAGGAGATTTCCGTTCTGACATGACCGACGATGGAATTTTTGGACATTACTTGGCCATTTTGAGGCTTGTACATAGACATACTCCGTATATGATTGATGGATGGAAACGACGAGGCTATGAAAGACCACCACAACAACAACATGGATTATACATGTTAAGGATCTAATGATATACCCCATCTCAACCATTAAGACTCATATAGATAGGTGTACGTGTATCCCCTAGATCAAACAGCCTCGCATCATAGGACCTCGCTGAAGTACATATTACTCCATAGTCGCAAGTACCTACTAAAGCAAAAACGACAACATGGATCTTCGTTTTCAACCCCACCAACGTAAGCACCGCGACATACAGCACAATCCACAACCCGCGTGTGAAAGGACCACGGTAAGACTTCATTTTTCTACCCGACTCTCAAGAGCGGAGCTCTAGGATGCTACATACAATGTGATAGTGACAAGGCCCCCTATTATTTGATGAACTTGTACTCCATAGGCACTATTCTTGAGCATTTCCACCGACTCATTTTCTCTTTTTTTTTCCCCTTCACCCTCTTCAGCGTCATCACCTCTGGAAGTTTTACGCTCGATCCTGATCTGATCATCGATGGAATGCCATGACACGTATTCCCTTGGCACAATATCTCTTCAAGCGTCTACGCTCACAAGGAGTACACGCCATCCATGGTGTCCCGGGTGACTTTACGCTCAAGGCCCTCGACCACCTCCCCCCGAGTGGTGTGAAATGGATCGGGAACTGCAACGAGTTGAACGCAGGGTACGCGGCGGACGGGTACGCTCGAGTCCGGGGGCTCGGGGCCCTGTTCACCACCTACGGCGTGGGTGAGTTGTCGGCCATCAACGCGGTGGCGGGGAGTTTCTCCGAGTCGGTCCCCGTCGTCCACATTGTCGGCACGCCGCAAAGGCGCCTCCAGGATGCGAGGGCGAACGTACACCACACGTTGGGAGACGGCCGGCCAAGGGTGTTTGCTCAGATGCACCGGCCCGTCACCGTCGCCCAGACGGACCTCCGTGACGAAACCACGGCCCCCGAGGACATTGATCGTACCGTCGCCGCGGCCCTCGAACATTCCCGACCCGTTTACATCGAACTACCTTGTGACATGGTGTCGAAGGAGGTCGACGCCGCGGGACTGGAGGTGCCGTTGGTGGATCGTTTTACGACGACGGAAGAATTCAAGGCTCGAGACGAGGACGCCCTCGTCGCGGACATCGTCCGGAGGTTGTACGGTTCCAAAAGGCCCCTCGTCCTGGTCGACAGCGGTGACGGGTTACGTTCACCCTCTCTCCGACGAGAGGTCAACGAATTCGTCAAGAGGTCGGGATTACCCACGCTGTGCATGCCTTCGGGAAGTGGAATGGTAGATCACGCGCTCGGAAACTACTACGGCGTCCATTCCGGTCCCGTGGGTCAGATCGATACCATGCCGTACGTGAACGGAGCCGATTTGGTACTCGCCTTCGGACCGATGTTTTCAGACACTCAGACCTTGGGTTGGAAGGTGGTTCCGGAACCGGAAAAGACAATAACAATGGGGAAGAATCATTTGTCTTTGCCTACGCGAACCAGCACGACTTTGTCAAGGATAAATCTGCACTCTCTACTGCCCAGACTGACCAAACTTCTCGACAAGACACTACTCTCCAAACCGGACGTATCAACACTGGGTGACTTTCGAACCGTCGTACCGAGACCGAGACCGACGTCCGCATCTACGTCTACAGCCAACGAAGACGGTCAATCAGACGACGATCCGATCGACCAGACAAACTTTTACCTTCGTCTCAACCCGTACCTACGACCCGACGACGTCGTGTTGTTGGGTAACGCCACACCCATCCTAGGTGGTCGTGATCTGGTCCTACCGACTGGATCTCAAGTCATCGCGTCAGGACAATGGTTTTCAATAGGTCACATGTTACCCGCCGCGTTGGGAGCCAGTTTGGCTCGACAGCAAACCGTAAGAAACGGTGGTCGTACGATACTACTAGACGGTGACGGTAGTTTTCAAGTGACGGCACAAGAGCTGAGTACCGTCATACGTTACCGCGTGGACCTGACGATCTTCCTGATCAACAATTCGGGTTACGCTTACGAGAGACAAATCCACGGTATGAATGAAGATTATAATGATTTGTCTTGTTGGAACTACATGGAATTACCATTTGTATTTTCGAATAAACCGCACAGAAACGACGATGGCACCACCACCACCACCACCACCACCACCAACGACAACCGTAATCATGACGAGGATGACGAGTATCCCATCAAAAGTTACGTGATACGTACCTGGAGGGAAATGGATACTCTGTTGGCTTCTGAAGAATTTTGTACCGGAAAAGGTCTACGATTTGTTGACGTTAGGATGGACAAGTTTGACGTCCCCGAGAAGTTCAGGGTGGTTTTCAAAAGGGCCGGTGAGCAATTGGGTTAGGTGACTTGCTACCTAGGTACCTAGGTGAGGGATCATCATGATCATGTGTATACCGCGGCAATGGGGTTTTGTTTGACATGGTACATACTTCGTAAGAACTAGAATTAATCTAGATATATCACAGGTCAACAAATATACCTCAAGTATTGCTTCCCCTTCAAGGTTGATATCTCATATCAAATACCATACACAATGGCATTATCCACATCTATCCGGACTAGGCTCATCGGAACTTGATAAGAATATATTACTCCATACTATGCTATGCTATCCCATGCTGTGTTACTCTATCCTATACCATGCTATGCTATGCCCATACTACGCCATGTCATTGAATCTTCTTCTCAATTCTCACATGGAAAAACTAGTGTCGAAACTAGGCCTCCTTTCAAGATTGTGATGATCATACCCTCTAGGGATTGATCCAGAAGCTGTCGAAGACGCACCGGCCCTGCTCCTCCTCGAACTAGCCGTGGCTGTACGTGAAAGAGGTTCGGTAGGCGAATTGCCTACGAACGTTGCCTCAATCCCGTCATCCTCCGACTCCGACTCCGACTCAGTCTCAGACTCGGAGTACTCGGTGGTTGTCGCCCTATCCAGATCTTCTTGACGCTGCAAGTTCGGGATATGTACAGGCCATATCATCAGAATACAAATCACACTGATGACTATGCCCATGGAGAAAGTGACTCGGATACTGTTTGCGTACGCCTCGATGACTTGTCTTTTGTGTACCGGATCCAAGTTCTTGATGGCATGAACCGACTCTCTCACTGCTCGGATGATGTTCTCTTTGGTCTGTTCGTCCGGAGCCGTCACTAGACGGTCCAAATAAACGAGCAACGCGTTCTGAAGAATCCAACTACTAATGGCAACTCCGAGAATCGCGCCTAAATTCCGCAACAAACCCAAAGTAGTCGTCACTACGGCTTGTTCGTCTTGAGAGTTCAACGCCAACGAGGCAATCGTAGCTGCTGGGAAAGAAAGGCCTTGTGCGATTGAACAAAACGGGATTAGAAACGGAACAGACCAAGTTGGTGTATCTGCAGACAAACAAGTCACACATATCGCTCCCATGAGCATGATAAACGTGCCCACGACCATCGGTGGTTTCATCTTTCGTGTGAGAGTGATGTACAGGCCGCACAAAAGCGCCGTTGCTGTGCCGCCAAGCAAGAGAATAAGCAGGTTCAAACCGGACGCGGTAGGGCTGCTCTGCTTTACGGCCTGAAGATATAGCGGGACGTTGAACAGAACCGTGTTCGTGACAATGGCACCGAAGAAATTCATCCACATCAAGTTGCCCATTGGCCTTGTGGAGAGGAATTTCAGGGGCAGCATCGGTAGTTGAGCCTTTCTTTCCACGAAGTACAGCGAGACTGCCGCGACGACAAAGAGCACAAGGCTGGTGATGACCAACGGATGTGTCCAAGTAAAGACATTTCCACCTAGGTTCACTCCGAGGATGAGGCATGTGACGGTGGTGGTGAGGGTAATGGCCCCGAGAGTGTCGAACGTCTTGAATGCTTGTCGTATGGATTTGCCTTGAGTCTTGGCCAGATTTGGTCCCAGATCAGAGGGGCAAAAGACCAATGTCAATATAGCGTAGGTAAAGATGAAAGGGAGCTGGACATAAAACGCAGCTCGCCAACCCAGTTTGTCACAGAGCAGTCCACCCAGCACGGCACCAAGACCATTACCCAAGCCCCATGACTAGGTAGGCATTGTCAGATGAACCCCCTCCAAATGTAACGGACAAGGCAAAGGACTCACCATGTTGAAATAGCTTTGGTAAATTCCTCGATATTCAATCTTGACAACGTCACTCGTCAATATGGACGACATGGACATTACTCCTCCAGCTCCCAGACCACAGACTGCTCTGGCAGCGATGAAACTGCCAATGGTACCCGCAAAACCACACCACGCGGTACTTGCAAGAAACATGCTCGCCGCGAAGAAAACCACTGGTCTTCGTCCAATGGTGTCAGATACACGACCATAGAGCGGCTGGAAGACCGTTGAAGACAGGTAAAACACGGTGCTCAGCCAAGATGCCGCGTTCGATGCATGGAAATAAGATGTGATGACTGGATGAGCCGAAGCCATGAGGGTTGAGTCGAAAAAGGCAATCGTACAGCCAAACATTATGCTCAGGAAAAGAACGATGAAGCGAGGGCGTGGTATATTTCGAAAGTGAGTGTTGGACGGTTTCTCCGCCGATACTCTGGTGATCAATGGTGTGTCTTCGGAGGGTTGGGCCGATCCCGGTGGTTCGAGACTGCCTCGTTGACTAGGTGCCACGTCCTGTCTTGCTACAGCCATGATTTCTTCCTCATGAAAGTGCTCCTTGGGCCTCCGCAAGTCCTCTGTAAGGGCTTCCCGCCTCAAGTAGCTGTTTCGGAGTTCGAGTCGTTCTTTCCGAGAATAAGAGTAATGTCCCAGGCGGCATGAACGAAATGTTGACCACTTGAGGCTGATGAGATGACAAAAAGAAACACCAAGCGAATCTCACCTAAGACCTTCGTATCTGCGTCCTCTGCCGGAAGTTTGCTGCAGAGAGGGCTCTTTCATGCACTGCTTCGTGTCGATAAGTCGGGTGGTCGAAGTCGTGCTTGTGACCATGCAAGAAAACCGAGTAGTCGGTTATCCAATTTTATTGTACTGCAACCCGATGCCCCTCCAAAGAAGTCGACTGAAGAAATGGCCTAACGCAGCCTGGCGAGGTCAAGCCGACAAATCAGGCTGCGGTATTCCGCAGTAGGTGTCTTTATTGGGGTCATAGGCCTTTTAACCAAGCCCGTGAGAGCCCATAAGCGGGAGTAGCTTGAGCCCTATTTACCTTTCTCGTTAGGGCTTCTTCAGGCGGACTTTCGAATGTCCGCTCGTTCGGCCCCCCAACGCCCTATGATGCGCTCAAATCCGTATTCCGCTCCTCACGCAATTGGTGCCCATTGGATGACTGATTTGTCGTGTACGGAATGAAGAGGCGGATTTCTTTGACAAGGGCGTATGAAATGGGCTCCATAGAATTAGATAAGGGAAACAGAAAGACGACCAACACATCTTTTCTCATCGACATTGATTCATATAAAAACAAGTTGGCCTCCAAGATGATGCTCTAACATTCGATTCCTCCCTCGACATTTCACTGTGTTCTCTCTCTCTCTCTCTTCCCCCCTACGATAACATACCATGAATTTGAAAAAGCAACATCCTTATCGAATAGCCGTCCTTGAATGCGACACACCGTTGCCCAAAACCAAGGCCAAGTTTCAAGGGTATGGTGGCGTATTCGAGTTCTTGCTTCGAGCCGGCGCAAAGGCCTTGGGTCGACCAGATTTAGATCCCGAGACGGGATTCGAGGTGTCGAAATGGCAAGTCGAGTTGGAACCTGACAAGTATCCCAACCCTGATACGATTGATGCCATTCTCATCACCGGCTCGAGTAAGGAAACACTCCCTTTTAGACTATCCCACCCCTTCTCTTTTGAGGCCGGGTCATATTGACCAAAGGAACTTCGTCGATAGAACATGACTCCTTCGCCGATACCCCATGGATCAACAAACTAGTCGAATACACCGCAATGATCTTGTCAGAAACAAAGGTTCGAGTGATTGGTGTCTGCTTCGGTCATCAGATCGTGGGGAGGGCATTGAAGGCCGGAGTCGGGAGGAATCCTTTAGGTTGGGAGGCCGCGGTGAACGAGGTCGATTTGTCACCGAGAGGAAAAGAACTTTTCGGTACCGAGAAATTGGTACGTGAAGTCCATGGGTGTTGGCCCCCCAGGTGACGAACCATGTTGGCCGAAAGGATCGGGATATACTAACATTTTTGGGGTTGTTTCAGCGTATACACCAGATGCACCGTGACTGTGTCTTTTTCTATCCAGAGGGCGTCGAGGAGCTGGGATCTTCGCCCGTCTGCAAAGTACAGGGCATGTATTCACCTAAACGACTGCTGACCGTCCAAGGTCATCCTGAGTTTAACAAGGAAATCATGGACGAAATCGTCAATACCCGACACGCCACCGGCATCTTTGATGACGAGGCGTACAATGAACACATGAAGAAGGTGGATTTGCCGCACGATGGTTTGATTGTGAGCCAGGCATTTTGGAAATTCTTACTTGAGAAATAGGATACATAGGATCGGAGTTTCAAGGACGCAAGAGGGAATAGCCGGTAAAGGTTTATTTTCAAACTGCTCGTGTGAGAAGAACCTGATAGATTGGCGGCGCTATGTTACAAGGTCATGAATGCTTTGCCAACCACTACAGATTCGAGGTGTCGTCCTGGTCTTTACACTCGCGACATCGTTTATGACACCATTCTATCTGCATCAGCTGCACCGGCTGGTATGCGACCTTCGGCGAGATCTTTCTCTATGCTTGTGATTTCGGCTAGACTCTTTGCATTCTTGATCATTTCTTGCACTCTCTTCTTCTCCGTCTCTGTCAATTGTGTCCGTACACCTTTCCGTTTACCCTCTGCCTTGCCGTTGACGCCGGCACCCGATACGTCGAATGATCTGGTCTTGACACCTTTAATCCTTGCTGCCAATTCCGAGGGCTCTTCAGCGGTGCCAAACAATTCAGTGGCCTGCTCGCGCTCGGCCTCTCGGACCTTTTGATAGTCAAGGAATCGTAACGACGGATTTGCCCATATCAGGTAGAGTCTGTAGTGCTGTAGAAACCCCAGAAGTCAGCATCATCGGTTCAAGAAGTTGTATACCACAGACGTCTTGACCACCTACTTCTTTTCTCGTTACCGGATTCTCCAGCAAACAGAGATGTGTCAACTTTCCACATAAACTCAACCCGTCGAGATCTGCCAGCTCTTTGACGTGATTCGCAGTGAGTACCAGCGTTGTCAAGTTTGGTATTTGTTCTGCAATTCTTTTGTCGACGCTCTGTATCCGATTTCGCGCACATAGCAGCGTGTTTAACCGAGGGGAGAGGGGGAAATTGGAGATTGTGGCGATGTCGTTGTCTGTGAAGTCGATGGCATCTTGTGGCCCGGCAACACCAAGGTTCTCGATGATAGGGATTTTATGGCCTGTAACGTCGCAAATACACCGGAGTGTGGTCAATTATGTTCTGCATGCTCCAAAATGATTCGAGTGTAGCATCTGCTCTTTTCAGACATACCTCGTAGGTCAAGCTCCCGCTCCTTGAGTGGATTTAAATATGACAACGAGTTGTTGATCAGGTCGGCCGTGAGCCTCATGATTGCGAAACGGAGGGGAAGTGTGGGCTCGGAATGCCAAAGTTGAAGGCTTGATCGGATTCTCTCGTCGGAGAGACGCTATTTCCGCACAAGTTCTACCAGGGTAGAAAAAAGAGTTTAGCAAGTGCCGACCAATCCTCACTTTCTTGACAAAGGGTCGCGAGAGGATTGAGAAGTCCCACACGGCACAGGTCTCTTGATGGGAACTTGTTTTGCACGTGCTGTTGCGGTGGTGACCAGAATCCCCCGGATCAACTGGCCGAGAGCTTGCGTTGGCGGGTTTGGACAAAGAAGTATTCAGGTTGATTAAGGGCGCGAAGCAATGAGGATTGGATGAAATTGCAAAGGGTTGGATCCTTCAACGCGGGAATCTGATCCAATACACACTGTACAGTACACAATACTCTGTACGTCGCGCAGGAACTTTTTTCATGATGCCAAGCCAAAAGATGGCCCAATAGAAATGCAGGAGGTTCTCCCCAGATTTGGCCGGGGCTGCGGCTCATGCTGGGACTAGCTGTACGTAACAATTAGATGCCAAGGTTAATATTTGTACTACTTGTACTTGTACTCCGTACTTGCGGCTACTCGTACTGGACTAAGGAGTGGGAGCTTGCGCGAGTCATGCACGGTAGATCGAGTCGCGTGAGGGATCTACAGTATTGTATCTCACGGCCCTTCGCACGAGGGCTTCAAAGTCCTGTGTAGTACTCGTACTCGTACGTCCATGGACGATGCCGCACGTAGCCGATCACACGTGGCTCGCCAGCAAACGGGTGACGACGATGTTGTACTGTTTAGGGAGTAGTGAGCCGGACGGTTCTCGGATCAGGGTAACGGATACAGCAGGGTGTTCGGTGTGGGCGATGATGGATGGTACTCGTACTCCGTACTGGCAGGCGAGAAGTTTCTTCTGCAAAGTGGTGGCTGCAGGTGGCTGCATATCCCTTCCTTTGCGAGTGCAAGCATCATCTGATGGACAGCCCCGTCAAACCACGCACGGCTCGATCTGGGCTATGGGCTTGACTGGACCGGGGGACAGTATCACGCTATTGGCCTCTGGGTGGTGTCGCTTGTCGTGTGGTGGTCTCTGTAATGAGTTGTTCTGAAGCTTCTCGACCTACCACAACCAGCACAACGGCCTCCCCCGCCCCAAGGCTCACAGAAGCACAGGCCACTAAGGACCCTCGCCACCTCCGAGTGCGACATCCCTATCTATGACACTTGAATGGCCCCAAGTGATTCTAGAAGGAAATACGCAGACCAAGGTTGGCTAATCAAGGTGAATTCGAGCCAATGACACGCCGTATCGACAGACCTTATCTCGACCCATGCCCATTGTGGACTGGCGCTGGTCAGCCCGATGTTACCTCAATGTGGCAGCCACCAATACGAAGGCGATGGACTCCGGGATCTGTTGCGCCCCGAACCACTCTTCGAATCGATGGTGGACGCCTATCTGCGGAGGAATTACCGTAGTTGCATGTCGCTAACACTAACTGCGCAGGTCAGTTACAGCATGGGTTCACCAAGGCAGGTCAAGGGTTGCTTGGTCGAGGTGCTTGTCGAGCTTGTGGCGCTTGGGAAGCTTGGGTCGTATAAAGAGGAGGGAGGAAGCACCAGGTCAATCTCACACCTGACACGTCTTTCTTCTCTCTCCCTCAACCTCTCCCTCTTCTCCTGCCCATTGAGTATCTGCAGCAACCATGAGTCTCAAAAACGACGCCAATGTCACTGGCGAGAAGGATGTCAACGGCCTCCCCGGTGAAGGTCGTAACAACTCCTTCTCGGCACATGCACGCGGCCGACAATTCAGCGTCGACCCAGAAGACCAGGCCATGGTAACAACCGACCAGAATGCGCTTCATCGTAATCTGAGAGGTAGACACATGCAGATGATTGCCATGTAAGCCTCTCCATTGATCCGTTCCACTCTCGGTGTATACTGACCTCATCCTCGCAGTGGTGGTGCCATTGGTGCCGGTCTGTTTATTGGTTCCGGCGGTGCTTTCCAGACTGGTGGCCCAGGTTCTGTGCTTCTTGGTTTCATGATTATCGGTGAGTACTCATTCTATTCCTCTTATCGAGGTCCGCGACAAGAAATTGCAAAGCAATGGCTAACCTTTCTCTCCTTTGCAGGTCTCATGGTGTAAGTCCTGTCTAGTCGCGTCTAGTCAAACGCCATGCCGCAGTTTGGTCTCTTGTCTGACATCATCGTCTTTTTTAGCTATCTCATGATGCAAGCCCTCGCAGAATTGAGCGTCATGTACCCGATCAACGGCGCCTTCACCATGTACATCTGTCGCTTCGTCGATCCCTCGCTTGGATTTGCTTGTGGTTGGGAATACGCTATCTCTTGGCTGACGGTGCTTCCTTTTGAAATTTCGGCTGCTTGCAATATTATCCACTACTGGCCCGGATCCGATGGTATCAACAACAGCGCTTGGATCGTTCCACTTCTTGTCGCCTTGGTTGCTATTCAATTTTTCGGTGTGAGAGGATATGGCGAGGTAGGTCTCCCCAAAAAATATCTGTATTGCCCAAAGGAATCGAATTGGGCTAACGGATCATATTAGGTCGAATTCGTCCTCAGTATTATCAAGGTCACCGCCTGCGTGGGTTTCATGATTCTTGGAATCATCATCAACTGTGGTGGAGTTCCAAGCGATGACAGAGGCTACATTGGAGCCCGATACTGGCATTCACCTTACGAGGCCTTCCTCAACGGATTCCACGGCTTTTGCAGCGTCTTCGTCACCGCTGCTTTCGCCTACACTGGTACTGAGCTTACTGGATTGGCTGCTGCTGAAGCCGAAGACCCCAAGAGGGAGATCCCAAGGGCCTCCAAGCAGGTCGTGTGGCGTATCTGTATCTTCTACATCGTCAACCTCTTCCTTGTCGGGTTGATTGTACCTGAGAACAGCCCTCTGTACAGTGGAGAGGGTTCCGAATCCCGCCACTCACCTTTCGTCATTGCAATCCAGCTCGCTGGCATCAAGGTCCTCCCATCCATCATGAACGCTGTCATCTTGATGGCTGTCATGAGTGTTGCGAACTCGTGTACTTTTGGATCGACCCGAACCATCCAGGCTCTCGCTGCCAATGGCATGGGTCCTAAGATCCTTGCTTACGTCGACAAGAAGGGCCGTCCCGTTTCGGTGGTCATCCTCCAGCTTCTCTTTGGGTGCCTCGCTTTCATCAACTTGGCCAGCGACGGTGGCACGATTTTCAACTGGCTTCTGTCTCTGTCGGGTCTCGCCATTCTCTTCGTCTACGGCAGTATCGGTCTAGCTCACATCCGCTTCCGCGCTGCCTGGAAAGCCCAGGGTCACACCGTGGACGAACTCCCCTTCCGCGCCGCGTGGGGTGTCTGGGGCTCATGGCTTTGTTCCTTTATCTGCTTGATCGGTTTGATCGCTCAATTCTACGTCGCACTGTACCCAGTCGGCGGTCCCTACTTGAATGCCAACACATTCTTCCAACTCTACCTTGCCGGTCCCCTTCTCATTTTCCTGTATCTGTGTTGGAAGGTCTACAGCTGGATTTACCGACCCTCAGATCGCCCATTGTTCACCAGGGCCAAGGATATCGACATCTACACGGGCATGAGAGAGACTCAGCAATACATCAGTGGTCGCAACGTCCCACAGGATCAGAGACGTGCCAGTATCCAATCCTTGCAAGCGGAAAACGAGAAAAAGGGTGCCAAGGGTTATATTATGTCTGTCATCAGAAACATCATTTAGGCTCGAGAGGGTTGTTTTTTTTTGTTTTTCCATTCCATGGGAACCATGGGACCAAGGAGAAACCCAAAAACTCGAGAGAAGGAAAGACTAAAGACTCCCCTCGGGGTGTTGTCTGTGAGCATGAATCAAACAGCGTTTTACGGAATACGTTCGTAAAATTTTCTGCAACGAACCGTAGCCGCTACAATCACCGGGCATGAGCCAATCGTTGGGAGTTTTGGGGTGTGTGAGGGAGAGGAGAGGTGAAAGAAACGAGTCGTGTTGTTGTGTATAGTACCGATAGCCAAATGTCAAAAATAGTTATACTTGAGGTACCGATCAACAGATACCCAGATCCACGGACAAGGCTGCAGATCTTTATATAATACTTTTTTTGAAACCATTTGTGATTTTGAAAAATATCACTTTTTCCATCAATTCAGGAATGAAGGGAACATTGTAGATATGGTGTCTCTTGCCCCCTGTACCGAGCTAGGATCTTGAGAGTTCTTACGGAGTACAAAAGGGTCGAATGTCAAAGGACATCAAGGCCCTTCCGTACTGCGCGCGAACAGAACTGGCGACGTCTATTTCCGTACTCGTTTGTTGTTGGTCCCCCTTTACTCTCTGTGTCATGACTCTTCCGTAACTAGTCTACCCTTGCAAGGTATGTAGGTGTGAACAGTTTTGAAACCTTTGTGGCAAGGGGGGGGGGGGGGGGTTTGTGATGGGTTAGAGAAAAGGCGAAGGCGAAGGCGAAAATCAATGTGGACTTTTTTTTGTCTACCGAGTACTCAAGCGGGAAAAAACAAAAACAAAAAACCAAACCACCACCTGTGTACATACGGAATAGTGTACAACAACAACGAGTCAAAACAGGTAAAAGCCCGTGATAGGCGAAATCCGAACTTGAAACTCGTACTCGCGTAATTACACCAAGGTTGGTTTTACTGTACAAGTATCGATACGGAGTATCCGTACTCCGTATCTAGTTGTCGTTTTCCTCTGTCGGCCTTCCTTTTAGGTATTAACTATTGACTACCCCTTTTACCCCGGTACATGTACTCCGTACATCTGTACTCCGTACCTACTCCGTAATATCCTCTGTTATCCGACACCCACTTATTACCCCGTACTCGTACTTTGTGGTTTGGATGTCTCCATCCCTCCCCCCCGAGGTCCACGAAGGTATATACCTCTTAGGTAATGTCTACAACATCACACGGAGACATTCCACACAACAACAAAAAAAGTTTCCCTCCTTTATGTACCTACCACTTACCTATTCTCTGGGGGTGGCTCCCCTCTCAAATCTCCCCCCCGTCCCCCTCGCCCCCCCCCAAATCAATCTACTCCGTACTCCGTACTCCGTACTTTCTCAACCAAAAAAGCAACTTTTACATACTGTACGGAGTAGATTGGCGTGGTGGCGAATGGGGAGGAAAACTAATCTCTCACTCCGTAGAAGCTGCCCGTAGTTCTTTCTATGGTAGGATATTTTTCTTCCCAGGTGCCTTGGCATGCAACAACTTGCCACCGCCCCACGCTGTACGGGGTGATTGCATACCTCCTCATTTCTTCGACATCTCAAGGATGAAGAATACAAGTCTTCAATACATGTACATATCTGTCGCACCCTCCCGAGACCAGAGCACATTTCCGAAGCAGGTCACAGCACCTGTCGACCAACCTGGGCATGTTGCAAGAGCAGACAAGCACGCCTTCGATGGATGACCGCCCGCCCCTTCTCAACCACGACTCGTACCTCTTCGAGTTGTCACTCAACGTCGTGAGTTCAAACTCTTCTCGATCGCGCGTCGAATAAGGTCGACCGTGCAGATCTTGAGGCACCGCGGCCGCCGGCCCGCACAGGTCGCATATCATGTTTGCCCGGGAGCATGCCCAAATCGCCAGGGCCGCCCTGAACAAACACTCGGCCGCGGCGAAACTGACAGAGGATCGTTCCGAGTCTGCACCCTGCGTCTCCTTGTCTAGAAGCACCACGATTTGCGCTGCGTGCCACAGTGCCTCCTTCACCCCATGGGACCGGGCCCACTGTTGCACCTGAACCTCGAGTTGGCGAATGTACTGAGGTTGTGCAGGGGAACCGCCGTCGCAGAGACCTTGGACAAGTTGTCGGATCAGGGGAAGGTCGGAATGCACACGGATCAGACCGGCGTGGTGTAGAGTCATGCCGGTGACGTAGGCTTCCTTTTCGCACTCGGGCGTTGAACGGTGGAACCCAGACTGCCTGAACTGCTCCATTGTGACACGCCAGATTCCCATGAGCACAGGCCAGCTCTGGTTGTATCCCAAAGCTTGCTCGTCGGCCTCGTCGATTTCGTACTTTGTGTGCGCCAGTGCGAGTTTCGCGCTGATGTTCCGACACTGTGTCTCTTCCCAAAGTCGTGACTGCATCCCGCACATGCCCAGTTCGAAATCCTGAGGCGTAAAGAACCCTGGTAACTTCAATCGATCGACCGCCGTTAGACGAGACATTGCGAGTGAACACAAGAAATTAAAGGGTCCATGGGCACGGTGAGGTGGCTCGTTGGCAAGGGCGGAGGTCCACTCTGAGTCGGGCGCATCCCAAGCAGCATTGGTTGGGGGAAACGGCACGTTGATTTCTTCGAATCGGAGCAATGGTGGAAGGTCCAGGATCAAACTGAGATGACAGCCAAGTCGGAAACAGCTGTATACGAGCCTATCGAGGGTCAATGATCAATCCGCGTACAAGACTACCACCTTCGATAGACTCTCATATGAGTTACTTACTGGACAACGAGTCCCCTCTGGATCCAATTTCGTCTTGATGGGGCGACATCACTGTACCGCGCGACGATGTTTGCAAATGACAAGGATCCATTGAGGCGAAGCGTAGAAATGAGAATGTTCAAAAGCAGATATGCGTTTCTGAGGAGAGGAGTTTTCTGAGAGGAGAGAATCAATGTAAGCAAGAAATGTACGATTTGTTTGTAAAGTTTGACGTACCCCGATGACCATCGCAAGAAGGATGTTGAGGACAGCTTGTTGATAGAGTGGCAGGCAGGACTTTCCAGTCATACACTACGTGCGAGTAAAGCATTAGTGGACTGATGCAGCAGATATGCTGTACTCGGAAGTACTTACCAAAGGTATCTTTTGCATTAGATCATTCCAGAGGCATTCGTGAAGTTGTTTAGCTTCATCGGAAACGTGGCCGTCGTCTTTCAACGTCGATCCCAATAATGCCATGGAACATTGTAACCCCAATGGGGCGTCCTCAGTAACTTGGGACGGTGCGTGTAATAACGGCCATCTGGCGTGCCAGTGCTTGAAGTACAGGTCAATATTGGTGTTTGTCAAGATACATTTAATCGTGTCCAGATGCTCCGCAAGTGTCGTAAACTCGTCGACATTCATTTTGGTGTTGATTGATGAATTGATATGGCGCGGGCTTAGACACTCCGACGCCTGTGTTCCTAAAGACTGGACCGAGTCTGGGTTGACGAATTGGACGCTAGCTAAGATGGATGTCGCATCTGCATCAACACCTTTCATCGCTTGCGGTACGACATTGCAATTAATTTCGTTTAGCCCCGAATCCACCATGTTGGCAACACCATGACTGGCTTCATTCTGCTCTAGTTGCGGGAGCATGTCGAATTCATTTGCTTCGTTAGCGAAAACCGCCCGGTGGGTGCTTGATGGCTCATCCCAATGCTCTGCCACAGTGTGCTCGGCATCCGAAGGTATCAACATGCGCTTATTGTGCGGTCTTGCTGTCTGGTACAGGTTCAACGCTTCCAGGTTGCCGAAGTGCCATATTCTGGCTGTCCTCTGCTCGATTGAAGAAGCGTCATGCTGGTTTCTGGATATCAGAGATATATTTGAAAAGGTCTTATGAGATTCATCAGATCCAGCCACTCTGTCGGAGATGATTGACACGGTATCATGGGTTTGGGCATCATCATCGTCGGACATTAACGACTTTTCATCGACATCGACTCTAGATTGAATAGCTTCAGTCTCTGAGGTCGTCCGACCTTGTTGATCCTGTTTCGGCTTGATACACTGAGACTGCGACTCAGCACAACTGGAGCAAGGAGTATTTCCATCACATTCAATCCCATGGGATTGGCACATCAGGCATTCAGTTTCTGGTTTCCGTTTCCGTGCTGCGGCAGTGGTTGCATGCCGATACAAACGGCCATGGCGAAACAACGCATCCCTGACATGCAGAATTAGTATAGTGCCAGATATAACAGTGAGGGAGTTTCCTGTGTTCAAAAACTTACTTCCGTGAAAAGGGTCTCCCACATGAAAAACAAGTAAATGGCCTTATCCGTTTATGATTTGTTTGCTCATGGCGGGTCAAATGGTACTTCCTGCGAAAAGTTCTGTTGCAACCCGCCTCAGAGCAAGTCCAATTCTGCATCTTGTAATCAGGATAGTGGTTCGTAGAATCAGATGGAGAACAGGAAGGAATCTAGGCTTCTTTTTCTTTTGATGATCCTGAGATGAGCATTTGTGGGCGAAGAACCAACTTGCCGAACCCCATGGGCCAGAACAGGCGGAGGAGGTTAAACTGAACTGGGCGATCTGGAGGTGGATGGTGGTGGATGATGGTGGGATGATGTGGAGGACGCCGGAATTGCCCCATTTAGCCCTCAAAGCTTCACAGCCTCGTACAAAAATATAGATAGCCTTGCCCATCAAAGCGTAGAATCGCACTTGGACGGTGTTCAATCGGGCGAATTAAGGGTATAGATGGTATTGACGACCAGAGATATGAATCAGTCAAACAAAATTACATGGCTTTCATGAAGTATCACTCTGAGATCGCTGATAGTTTTTGTACGATCCGTCAAGGTGTCATAGTACGACTGCCGCTCATGATTCGTGTCCCTTGTAGAAGGAACTGGTTCATATAAAGGGATCGCAGTCGGAATGAATCGATGGATCTTTAGAGTCTCGACCGCCTCTTCTGCCCTCTGGAAGTAGTTTGCATATCATCACTCGAGGGCGACTCAGCCTCCAGGAAAATTTGCTTGTTCAGCGTGGCAGCAAGGGACAAAACACGTGTGGATACCGCTGCACCGTCTCGTCGGTTCTTTCCCTCTCGCCGATGCAGAGCGATGCTCTCGATGAAATCCCATAATCTACCAGATGCCGTGAGGTCGCCCGTTGCTGCATCTCTTTCTGGCAACCATTCTGGGGCAAGCCGAACCATGGTCGAGGTCTTTGAGTCTTTGCTCTTGCTCAACAGAATGATGCCCTCCTCCTGGAAGCGGCTATATGCATTCTTGAGAGCTTCCTTATTAATAGCCTCAAAATATGACAGATCTCCTTGATGGTATAGCGTCCTTCCGGCCAGTTGAGCGGTATTTTGTGCCTGGGTCATATCGATCCAAGTGATTGTTGAGCCTACTGGCGGAACCAGGACCAACAAAGAGACTGCGCCTAGCCAGGCCGCGTCCACAAACGGCCAGATCAGAAAGCAATAGAAATCGAAATTCTCTCGACCCTGTTTGCGTTCCTTGTCTGACAAGCCGATCCACCTTTCACCATTTCCAGAGATCGACAACACATCGTCACGTACAAGACTCTGCATTGCTGCTTCAAGATTGTGCCGCAAGCCTTGTCCAGCAGGGAAAATGAATTCGCCCCTAAACAACTGCGACAAGAAGCTAACCTTGTCGATCAGTTCCGTCTCCTTCATCCTTTGATTAGCGCTTCCGCCACCTTGTTTCACCTTGGTGTATATCGAGGCTGCAATCAACGATTCGGAGATGAACAAGTGTATTGTCATATTCCGATAAAATGACAGTTGGAACCGGTCCACGGCATAAAATGTCTCCTCCGCCAGCCCATCAATTGTGCCGACCAATTTGGGGCCCAAGACCTCGAGAGCTCTTTCCACCACATACGACGTTGGCATGCCGTGGAAGTCTGCCACCTTTCCGCCATTTGCCCTTGTTCTCGCGCAAAGCCAGTCCACGCGACGTATCAGCTCAGACTTGCCCACACCACGACCACGCAGCGTGAGTAGAACCGTGCCAACTAGAGCTGTCGGCATGATGACCGAAGCCGAATTGATGTCGGAAAGCACCTTGTAGCCAAGTGTCCGCAGTAACCGAATTCTGGAGTTGGAGTCTGCTGCACTTGAACTCAGGTCCTCATAGCCTGGCTGATCTTGCCGCTGCTTCTGTTCTTGAATAAACTGCTTCAGGCTCCAAGGCTCATGAAACCTGCAGTCTACTCGTCCCAGGTTGAGTGAAAGAACTGAGGATGATGACAGGAAGTCTGCCAGATTCTCTTTCTGCTTGGGTTTACCCAACAGTTCATTGACATATGAATCCACTTCAATGACCTTGTCGTATTGCAGCGACACTGGACAGATGTACGCATCGTCTGTCCTTCCGGACAAAACAGAATCAAGCAGAAAGCTCAATATACCGAAACGAGGGCCCAGTAGCTTTCCTGTTCTGCTTCGTGTTCCCTCGATGAAACATTCCAAGTTGTATCCTTTTTGCATCAAGGTGTCAATATATGCCTGCACGACAGTACCATAGAGCTGGTCATCGTTGAAGCTCCTTCGGATCCACATGGCACCACAACTTTGCAAAAAGTTACCTACGAGAGGAAAATTGAGGTTGTCTCCAGCTACCACGACAGGGAGAGTAAGTCCCAGTCGATAGCATATCAAGTGTAATGTAACATAATCGATGTGGCTTGTATGTCGAGGGAGGAAGATGATTGATTGGTTCTTCTTCGCTGCCTGTGCTGCGATTTCACGTAACCTCTTTACCTCAGCTTCGGACACGTGTATCGCGCTGTATGCTCGGGTGAGTAGTTGTGTCGTCATATAGAATGCGCCGCGGATGTATGGCTTGCTCTCCATCTTGCATATCATGGCATCCACCATATTGCTTGTAATGTCGATTAACTGAGATGTTATCTCGTGCCTGCGCTTCTCGCGCTCTTGTAGATACGTTGGACTGCTTTCGTCCAGGTAGTTTTCCTGCTCTTCTATCTTCAGTCGTCTTTCCGTTAACTCGACTACTTTCCGCCGCAAAAGGGGAGAACTCATAGTTGCAGACTTGATGTTGGCGGTGTAGCCTGGATAGAAGACCGGTTGGCCGAGGATGTCATTGTAGCTGCGCCAACCTACCCCTCGCACAAACAAGGATATCTCATGAGCAAAATTGAAAGGATTCTTTCGAAATCTAGCCATACGCGTAAGGATACTCTGTTCGGTAGGGTCATGGTTGGCTTCTGGGCCGGTCTCTGGCCGGACAAGGTCAGGCATTTGTACTGCAGTTGCAGGAGTGTCTATGGGGATCGCGTGGAAGGAAGGAGAGGATGAGAGGAAACACAGGCGAATCCCATATCGGGGTCAGGAACGCGAGGATATACCACAGTTTACGAGTCTTCGTATTGAGTGAACAGCTTCACGGTTGTTGACTCGGTTCGCTGGTTTGGCGAAGCAACTGGCGCGAAGGATCAGCCGAGGAAACGGCGACCTCCGCACTTTCCCCAGATTCAAGCCACAAGAGACATGCAAGCCACACCATCTGATTCAGCTGAGGGCACAAGCCACAACTCCAGCTGACTGACTAGGACAACCGGAAAGAAGAATAAGTAGAGGAAGAGAAACATATGCACCATTATGCTCAATTCCTCTCCACAGATAGTGACAAAGATTACAGGAACGTGGCCGTGTACACGCAGTGCTATGGAGAGGCTCCTTGGGCTGGCATTCCCAGACATGTAGACTATGAGGTCCGTATGTGGCCTACTCCGTAGCGACATACTATGTAAACTTCAAGATTAAACAGACCGAACCCTGGGTCGAATGATCATTGCTCACAGATTCTTTTGTTTCCTGCAATCGGCAAGATGGTGCTCTCATGTCTCAACCAGTGCATCGTTCTACACAGCCTCGTCAGGCTACGCTAAACCGCAAATGGTGACTATATCCCCCCTCACGTGAGTCTACGTAATCCTTGGGACCAAAAGAAATCAACATTCGCCTCTGCACATGCCCGAACATTTCTTCGGTCCCTCCTTCCTCTCCCCAACAATATCATCAATATCACAGCTGTCGGTCTCAACCTTCGTCATTCGTTTCCCTCAGAATAATCCCTGATCTACCGTCTCCTTCTCCCTCTTTGAGTTGGCTGGTTCCGACTACACTTGACGACAGTGAAATTCTTGAACATGCAATGAACGATTTCTATTATGGTTAAAAAGGCTGACCGAAAATATGGAGTTGTTCTGGACGCGGGTTCGTCTGGCACCAGAGTGTACATATACCGATGGGTCAAGAATGCCGTTGCTCGACAGGGCGCAGCATCGTTGCAAACTCTCCCTGTGTTAGAAACAAAGGAAAAATGGACGAAGAAAGTTCACCCAGGCGTGTCGACATTCGGCGACGACCCTGAATCCGTGGGCCCAGATCATCTCAAAACGCTTCTCAAACACGCTCTCCGTCACGTCCCCAAGGAAGCCGTTCCTGAAACCCCCATATTCCTTCTTGCGACGGCCGGCATGCGTCTTCTACCGGACCAGAAACAAAAAGAGATTTTGAACAATATATGCTCCTACATCCGCTCTGAGACTGACTTCTCACTTCCTGACTGCGATTCACATGTACAAGTAATACCTGGCGAAACTGAAGGGCTCTATGGTTGGTTAGCTGCAAACTACCTATTGGGAGGGTTCGACGCTCCGCAAGACCATGATCATGGCAAAGGGCATCACACATATGGCTTCCTGGACATGGGTGGTGCCTCAGCCCAAATTGCATTTGCGCCAAATGCTACAGAAGCGGAAAAGCACGCCAACGATCTGACACTTCTCCGTTTGAGAACAATAGATGGGACTCCGCAAGAACATAAAGTTTTCGTGACAACTTGGCTTGGGTTCGGCGCAAACGAGGCGCGAAAGCGCTATGTCGAGGATCTCGAGGAGACATATGGTATCGACGGCCTTCTTGAGATGCCGGACCCATGTCTGCCCAAGGGTTTGAAATTGACGGAAGAAGGCGAGCTTCTCTCATCATCCAAGGAGGCGGACCATAAGCGATTTCTTCTTGGGACAGGCAAATTCGATGAATGCCTAAGACGCACGTTTCCTTTGCTCGAAAAAGACGTCCCCTGTCCTGATGAGCCTTGTCTGGTCCATGGCGTTCATGTCCCAACTATTGACTTTGAGGTGAATCACTTTATTGGGATAAGCGAATACTGGCACACAACTCACGAAATATTCGAGATGGGTCATAAAGACAAAGCCTACGACTTCAACACATATCAGAATCGTGTCAGAGACTTTTGCGAACAAGATTGGGCAAAGATTCAGGAGGGTGTTGCCGATAAAACATGGGGTGGCAATGTTGATGAACAAACTGCATTGGAGGTCTGCTTCAAAGCCAGCTGGTTGATCAATATGCTTCACGATGGTATCGGGATACCCAGAATCGGCATTGAAAACACGAATTTTTCATCACATAACGGGACAAAAGAGCTTCTTGAAAGCAGTAAAGAGAAGGGATTTTTGGATCCTTTCCAAGCCGTCAACGAGATCAAATCCACAGAAGTGAGTTGGACACTGGGTAAAATGGTCCTTTACGCTTCGGCAGACGTTCCTCCTGCACATGAGAATGACCTTCCCGTTGGCTTTGGCAGCAATGTTCCAGGCGTGCCCGACGACTTCCAATACCCTAGCGGTGGCATCCTTCAGGACATTAAACCTTCTCATCCTGGCTCGTCATCCGAGACAGAAAGTCAAAGCATAACCGACCAGATCCACGACACTCTCTTCCATTCCGACGCATCGCATCGATTACCTGGCTTCATCTTCTTCCTGTTGATCGTCATCATCGCTTCTTTCTACCTCTGTGGACGTGATCGGAGGTCAAGGATCTATAATTACTTCATTTCATCACCCAAGTCTTCGAGGCCTCCTTTCTCTTTCCTCCACAAAATCCTCTACCGTGGCTCCAAGGCCGGCCTAAATGATCGCGACCTTGAGGACGGCACGTCGTCACGTCTGTATGATCCGACTGATTTCGAGCTCGGCAATCTTTCAGCATCAAGTTCAGACGATGATCTCTCTGTCACACCCCGTCCAACATCCCGATCAGGAGTGGACAAGTCTTCTCTATCCCCGCAGAACAGCCGTCGACACCTTGATAGGTTAGCGTCTACTGTCATCGATCGTACGGGGCTGGTTGTAAGAACGGAGAGTCGTGAGCGACTGGGAGGAGATACAACAGCCACCAATGGACGTTCGAAGAGCAGGAGCGGTAGTCCAACTAGATTGAAGTGAGGTACAAAGCAACATTGAATGAGACAAGATGATTGGCACAATAACGAAGTTAAGAGTGGGATGATGATAATCATGGACCGGCTTGGTTCTTTTCGGTTGGTGTTTGGGGTCTCGGTAGGATTATGTATATACAGTGTATGTTCAATGCGCTACAGTTAGGGAGGGCATGTCCGAGGCACAGAAAATTGGCGTAGACTAGTAGTGGATATTGTATTATGAATGGTTGAATAAACATACAAACTTTGGGATGCAAATTCGCTAGGTAAACAAAGTTGAACAACGATACCGTGGAGAGTGAAGAGATTCAACATGTACGGGCATCTCTAGACAAGCACTTTGTGACCAGGTACGTAATCTACATGCCTCGTAGCGGCTTGAAATTGTACAAGTACATTGTCTACAGTATAAACGTAGCTACGTAACATCCCCAGGTGGTTAGGTAGGTCAACTCTGAGACGTCCTCCTCCCCGTCACTGCCTCGGGGAGTTTGAACTCGGGGATGCCAATCTCCCCTTCCACCGTGACTTCCTTGACGGGCCGGAGGAGACTCGAGCTCGTCCCCCCCGTGCCGGTGCTCCCGCCCGTCTGCTTGCGTTGTTCCCTCTCCCTGTCACGCTGGCCGACGACTTGAGGCAGGGTGGCGGCGACCTCCCGGTAAAAGGCCTCGAGCCGGTCCCTGTCGTGGCACAGAGCCTCCAGGTCGTCCTTGATCTGTTCGGGGGTGATGTACTGGCCCGGGACGTTCCCGCCGAGCAAAAGAGACTGACGGCCGGCCCCGAACACGTCGGCGGTGACTTGGGGGGTCGTCACCAGGGGCGGTTGCGGCGGCACGGCCATGGTGGACCCGGACGCCGAGGATAGACTCGGTGTTGACATGCCTGCGGCGGCGGCGGCGCCAGGGGTCCCGAGAGGAGTCGTGTTTGACAGGGGACGCATCAGTGGTGACGAAAACGGCGCGGTTCTCGGTGACGCCACGTTCAGTCCGATGATCCCGGATGCCTGGACACCTGCGACAGAGTTGGCGTTGTTGCTGTTGCTGTTACTACTAATGCTGCTGACGCTTCCGCCGTGGTTGTTGTTGATGTTGTTATTGTTGGTGGGTGAGCCGCTCACCATGGACGGCGGTGGTCGCAATATGATTGATGATGCGGCGGTGTTTGGAGTGGCTTCTTTCTTCAGGGTGCTGTCCATCCTCGAGGAGGTGTCCTTGCCGGACGCGAGTCTGGAATTGTACAGTCGGTTGGCCAGCAACAGAATGTCACCCTCGTCGGTGATTTGCGCGAGACCCACACCAGAGCGGTGCACGAACTGCGTGTACCGATAGTCCAGCGTGCCCCAGGAGTATCTAATCTCGACGTTCTCGGGAAACTCAGATGTGGCTTCGAGGTCGAGCACGAAGTTGAAGCGCTTCAGCAGCGCCTTTTGGTAAAGGTGCACGTCGGAATTCAGTGGCGCCTGCGGTCCAAAGGACGTGGCGGTGAAATACACGTTGTTCGTCACGGCCCGTTGAGGAGGCTCCAACGCCAGCTTGATGCGATAGGGGGCCCGGAAAGGTTCGTGGTCTGGAACTCGGGATGCTTCTGCTATCGGCACCTCGACCAGCTTCAAGCCGTACTTTTCCGCCTGAGTGGTCCAGTTGACGATCGCATCGTCGACGAGCTTGGAAGTCACGTTAAGCCAGGCCAGCTCGAGATGATAGCAGTTTTCCGGGTTGTGTAGCCTGTCGTAGTGCAGGTTGACAATCTCGGGTCTGTTGGACCGCTTCCTTGTGTCGACGTCGATTCGAATCATTTTGCTCAACGTGATGGCCCGTTTCTTCTTGTCACCGAGCGATTTGGCAAGCTCCGAGGTGACCTGCGCTTGGTTCGCAAGGCTCGACGCTGAACGCGTCCGACCTGTCAATGCCTCGCGCGGTCCTTGCTCGTTGATGGGAGTCGCCGGAATCGACCGGTCTGGTTTTCGACTTGCCGGGAACCATGACTGCTGCTTGTTCTCTGCTCTTTGGGTACGCCACTCAGGTTTGATGGAGTAGAAGTAATTGCCATCTTTGAACTTGTGCCGGCTGTTCACGTGTTCGAACAGACCCTCCTTCATGAGGTCGTTGCCGATTTCCACCGCCTCATCTCTTGTTTCAATATCTCTGAAATTGTGGACTAGCCAGTTGGTCAAGTCTTCACCCATGAAACAACTATAATGCAACCTCAGGTGCCATCGTCTGGTCTTGATCTCGATCCCTCTGTCGCCTTGCAATGTTTGTGCCAATTTGGATAAGCTGAAACTATCACGGTCGAACTGATCTTCCTCGGGAAGTAGCTGAGTAGATTGCAGCTCGCCAGCCTCCTCAGCTGCGATGAGCTTATCGAGTTCGGTGGCGACTAACTCGGACGGATTCAGGGTCTCGAGATTGATACGCAACGGATTACGATCTTTGAGCTTCATCGTGCTCAGGCGATTGTGAGCAGGTCTTCTTTCGTCGGGCGGGACGAATCGAGCTTTTTGCCACATCTGTGTCAATACTCTGATGCCCCGTAGATGAATCTCCTCTTCATTCTCCTCTCCTTCAGAGGGTGCCGGTCTGCGGGCGGTCTGAGGCGGTTCGACTGGGATCAAAACGAACCGAGCACGCCAGAATCTGAGTGCTACAGTATCTGCTTCCGCTTGCCGGCTGATGTCGGAGAGGTAGTTGTCTGCTTCTTCCCAAGGATACTGTTCAGAGAATCCTTTGAATTGCATGTCTCGTATCATGTAGTTTTTGGAAAGGATTGTTTTGATGTTAGGATAATAGTTGATGTGTTGAGGATACGGTGGTTGGACAGTAGGCTGCTTGCGCACGTATCTCGTGACACGGATACAATCTGCTTCCTCGAGAGACAGTTTTTGTATCGTGTTTGCCATAGACAGAAAGATGTAAGATCCGTCTGGTCTAACTAGACCAGGTGTGAAGAATGACGAACTGTCACCAGTGCCGGGTCCCACAGACTCAACTAAAGTCGGGCCTACCACCAATTGGTAGCCATGAGAGAACCTCAAGGCGAGCATTTCTCGAAGGAGCGTGTCACGAGATTCAGGGACTTCAAGCATATCGTTGGACATTTCGAGGTGGACATCGTAAGAAGTCGATTCATACTCCGTCTGAAGGTCCTGCATGGAAGGAAAATCTGAACTGGTCAAAGGGACTGAAGCAGGGGTGCATAATGATCTCCATTTGACAATAGCGGCGCGAGGTTTCCGTGGATACAAATGTTGCCATCTGCCGTAGTATGACTCTCGTTCCGGATGTCGTTTCAAGGGATTCGAAGCGTTGACGTTCCGGACATATGGGAGGTTGCTTCGAGTAACCGAGCTTGCGATTGACGTACCCATCCAGCTCTCGGCAGCTTCAGCACTGTCATCCCCCTCTCCATCGCTAGCTGACGTTGCAGACCTTTCGCTCCCTGATTCTCCTTCTGTTTCGTAGCTGTTTTTTCTATCGTTGATGTCGTTTTTAACATGCTGCGAGGTCGAGTTCGATCTTAGCGAACCGCCAATCCTGTCATCGTGGTGCTTTCGTAGCGGCGTATTGATTGAGATTGGCTTCGACGGCATGCCGCTTGGGCGATTCGAGGAAGTTGGTTTTGGGCTTCCAAATCGTTGCTGCAGAAGGTTTTTTTTCTCTCCGGCGAGACTGGTAGTAGAGACCGATCGAATACTTGCGGCGGATGTAGCGACTGTTGGTCTTGACTTGCCGAGCATGCTAATAGCTGGCTGGGCTGATATATTGGTAGTGTTGACCTCCGTGCTTGGTACAGATCTCACTGGGGGAGCCAAACCCCTCAAAGAATAGCTCAAATTGCGGTTCGCTTTTGGTGTTTCCGGAGTTTGCTTTGCAGCAGATCCTTCGGATGCGTCTCCTGACATTAGGGATGGAAGTTGTGGGCGAAAGGCGCCATTGGGTGCTTTCCTGGAAGTCACTTTCGTCAACTTTGGTCCCGTGGATGTTTCGTCGACCTTTGCTTGGGTTTCGTTATCGAGCTTAGATGTTATGAAAGCTGCACTCTTTTCCAGACTTGAAGATTGCATGAGCCTAGTCGATAGCACTTGGTGCCCGGGCCTTGAGCGGAACAACATCGAGTCATACCGCTCCATACGTTCAAAGATGTCTCCCAACGCTTTCGCATGCGTGGATAAAAGTCCTTGGGAATGAAGCTTTGGGTCTAGCCTTGGCCCGAGCTTACGCGAAATCGTTGGAGAGTGTGATAAACTCCTGGCTGCACTTGTTCGTCTGTTTCTGTACTTGTAGTGTTTGGCTTTTCCTAAGGTCAAGGTCTGGGTCTCACTCATGAAAGGTATGCTCATGTCTGCCAGTCCTAGTTCCATCAGACCCATCATTTGAATCTCATACATGCGAACTCGTGGTACGAAGGGACGTTTGTTTCGCTTCGACACCTGACCTTTGTCCTTAGGCTCGTCTTCACGCACAAGTGGCTCGATTCGGTCATCTTCAGCAGACCAGTATGAGAGATCGACCCATTGAGGAATACCAAAACACCAGCCACGTAAACCCTCATGGCCCTGGCCTGTAATGTAACTGGTGAGGTGCCGAAGACTATTTGATGTAATGGACGATAAGGCAGGCGATAGCTTGCGCGGTTGGCTGGAATCGTACAGCGCCGGGCCTGAACCTGACCTTCGGGGACTGATGTTGACGCTGGAGGGGAGGGCAGACTGAGCAGAATCTTCGGAGGGACTGTTACGATATTTGAACAGTGGCACAGAGTGGAGAGGCATTCTTGATAGGCAAACAATGTCAATGCCGACTCCGTTGTTGGTCAGATTTTGTGATGTCAGGTTAAGAAGATCTCTGTTGACCTCAAAAACCCCGGTTCCGGCACTGATGACCACAATTGAGACTCCCGTCCGAATCAGATCACGGTCAACATAGTCATTGGCAAATTGTGTCGAAGCTATGTTGATGGCTTCCAAGATATTTCCCTTCAGAGCTGTACTTGGTCTCCCAGCGATGCGAGTGCCATTGGTCTTTGCATCCTTGACTGCTATCTCGTTGTTGGCTGATGTATGCAGCGAGATATCCCTGAGGAAAACACGAAAATCCTTTTTCAGCTCGTTCAAGATAGTGGTCCATTGTGCGCTTGCCATATCCGTGACAACAACCCGGTAGAAGTCTTGGTATTGTCTGGCAGTCATGTTTGGTGCTCCTGTCTCCGGAGCCGTCTCTATTCTTCTGTCCTTGTTCCTAGCAAGGTCGAAACGATCATATTCGAGACGTCCAAACATGACAATGCTGACGAGGTGACGAACGTCCAGATCGGTCCATCGCTTGAAGAGGTCTGGAAGAAACCCGTTAATCACTCGATTGAACATGATCTCACCATTGCCTTCGGAATCGAAGTCCCACATCTCACTGGACATCTGTATGAAAAGTACATAACGGGCGGCCTCGCTGCGGAATATTGGGATAGTTGTTCCTGAGAAATACCCAGACGCTACTTTATGACTCTGGACATGAATTGACTTCACAGTCAACTTGATTGTGCCTAGGAAAGTGATCTTTTGCCCGGTGTAAATTGTTCTGCCAGCCAATTCTTGGCCAACAAGCCTCCACATATCAGACCTTGCTAAGTAGGCATCTCTGAAATTGAACTCGACATGCGAAGCTGTTCGGTCTTCAAAGGAAGCAGGGATGATCCACACTTGGGACCGTGGTCGAAGTCCAAAGGCGTTGGCAATATTGCTTTTCACGGAAACCTGGAGACCTGTCTGTCTCGCTGTGAGATCTAATGGGGCATGTTTAGCAACACAGAGATACCGCGTCGCGGCATCGGCAGCGTGATCCACATGTGGTCTTCCTGAGACATTGAAAGCCGTGTCCTCGTTTTTGGTGACTGGAGACTGAAAGTCGCGAACGTCAGACGTCTCTTTCGCAAGAAAAATTTCTATGAGATTGCCTTCGCGTATGTCTGTGCCTTCGAGAAAAGCTTCATTCAGGAGGACATCCTCGGGTGAGAAGTTATCGTCGTGGATCCAAAGAGTGGCACGGACGGGCGGTTTTGCTTGGGTGCCCGCAGAACCATTGCTCAAACCCGAATGATTCCTTCCGGCAGCTTTGATTGTGGATCCGCTGCTGGTGCGGCGATGAATGCTGGAGCCTTGCATTTGGAGTTGAGGCCTCTCAGACCGCGCTGACCTTAATGCTTACCTCGCGGGTGTCAATGCTCGCATATCTGGTAAGAACAAGGCGACGTGTTCGGGACAAGGAGATCATGGTGTTTCGAGACCGATTATAGACTGGACTTGACTACAATTGTGATCTTTGCTGGAAGCCACGGTGGCATTGTTGAAATCTCGTTCCTGAGTATCTCGCTATCTGCAGATAATGAGTGTGGCATATATCATGAGCATCGTCGGCTGGCCCTTGGATGAAGCCGAGATGGGAAGCATCTTGGCCTTGTCCTATTTGGGAAATCTGTAGATGCCGCTTTATGATCCTCATTGTATTGCCCCTCGTCTGTTTAATGTACAATGAACTACGACGAGCCAACTATGAGGGAGACCACATCCACCTGACTTATGTTAAAACGCTGGCAAATCCTCAATTTGATTCTCTATTCTCACATCTTGTCATGTTACATCTGTCTTCTAACTTCACTAATGGTACAAATTTGCTCAAAGGGTATCTTCGTGAGCGTGAGCGACTGGAAATACATCAGTCCTCGCAAAAATCATCAGTCGTCAAATGTACAAATCTTGGTAGAAGGCTACCACACACTCCGTGTCTCCACGTTGAGTAGCCATTTCTTCACACCTTCGCGCAGGATATTGTCTTGTTTCATTTCTTGTTCCAGTGCTTTACTGTCGAGATTCAAACTGCCGTCAGCATCCTTGGAGCGGTGGTGCTTGGCTAAATCATCATTGACGCTCTTCACCACCTCCTCCAAAGCCCCGACAACTGCTTGGCGGCATTCAGTCTGAGATAGCATCAGGGAACGCGAGCTGTATCTGGTTTTACTTGAGCCAGAAATGTCCAAAGGCTCGGACCTGGCGGATGATGCAGTGGAGACAGCCCTTGAATGCGTTCTTGATGGAGTCATTGACTTAAGACGCGACTGCTCGGCTTCGTTCAGCACCCGTTCAATTGCATCAGTGAGCGTAGAGTCAAAGTCCATAACGGTTTCACTGACGAAGCGCTCCGAGGCTTCGTTTTGGAACACAGGAGCCCGGCGGTATCGTAAATCAGAAGGAGCACTCTGAGGCTTCATTATTGGGTTGTGGACATCTTTTTTGTCCGTTGGGTTATCGTATTCAATTCGGCGTTGTAATGTGAGACGTTGAATGGTGAAAGTACGACAGTCCGCGAGGAGAGTAGTACAAACATTAACCCACAACTCCCCGTCTCGCTCCTCTGGCAACGAGCTGCGCAAATCTTCTGGAGGCGTGAGCTCCCTTGCCATGCTTTGCCGGACTTCTTCTTTGAGATCTGGGTACGGCTTCACACCTTGAAGGATGAAATCTTCGTGATATCGCCTCAAGAAACCGGCAACATTCAGAGGCTTAGAGCCGGCAGTATCATTGCGCTTGGAGTTGTGACTAAGAAAAGAGCCTGCGTCATCCGTACTAGTGATCGAAGGCGATCGGAGCCTGAATGACGAAGCTGGGGACGCAAATTTCCCCTCCGTCCAGCCGATAAATCCTGGCAGGCTGATATCAACATCAACCACGCCATCCTTATCGTCGACCGTGAGCCTGGGTGGCTGGGCATCCTTGCCAGTTGTCGGGGGTCGTTTTATAGGTATAGCGGCACGACCACTTTCACTTTCCGTTCCCCCTGTGCGCAAATTGCTCGCTTCATTAACCATCCTCTCTAACTGACTCGGTTTTCTCGCATGGATGGAAACATTTTGAGGGGCGTTCTTCCTGCGATCCCGTAGACTTCCGGCTGCAGACGAAGCCGATGCTTCAGCAGCGGACGAGGAAGAACTCCCCTTCTTACTCCATAAACCACTCACATTGCTGATCAATGAACCCCAGTTGATGCTTGATTGGCCACTCTGAGGATGACTGATACTGTCTCTTCGAAGAATGCGGGCTAAATCCGCACTAGCACTCCCTTCATCGGCTTCTGCAATAGCTCCATCAGGGAAGTAGCTATCTGCCTTGGCGGAGAAATAAGGGACGGGTGTGCTTCCACCCGGAGTAGCAGTTGAGCTCGTAGTGTCCGTCTTCTGAGCTGCGCCATTTCCATCAGGCGTAAACACTGACGGCTGCTTGCTGGCCAGCAGATCCGTCTCAGGTCGCGACAAGACTGAGCGTGAATTGCTCTGCAAAGCTTTACCCAGACCACCAACGCTCTCTGTCGATGATACACTGGTCGACAAATTTGAAATGTCACGAGTAGAAAAAGCCAATGTACCTTCCCGGGATTTTGTGTGGATATGACGCCTCATTGAACCTCCACGAAAATTCTTCCCCGCTGGAGATGATGACTCAATATCGGGTGTCAATAATGGAGACAAGTACTCTCCGCCAACCTTCGCCAGTGCCGTTGTTCCTACTGAGCGTGGCAGGAAAGTGGCCAACAGAAAAATGAGCCTTCGAGCCATTGAACGGTTGTCGCAAATGATAATAGTGCGAGAGGCAAGGCTGCTCGAGGGACTCCGAGACCTGTTCAATGCTTTGATTTGTTTCCTGTACCAGTCTGGACCCAGCCTTTCAAGCCACTCTGTATGGTTCCCAAGAAAGGCAGTCAACAAGTTGAAAAGGAAGAAGTTTTGCTGCTTGTTGCCGCATAGACGAACGAGATACCGTGCCTCGTCCAACCAATGGCCTCCGTTGTCAAGGCCGAACCCAGTCAGTACCCGCGGGATTCTTAGGGCATATGAGATGCGTCCCAGAGCATGTTTCATCAGCGGGCGCAAATGACTGGCCTCAGCCAGCAAATTGGGCGATCTCAGATATACGTTGCGTTGATTGGTCCGCTGTTCAGAGGGCCCTTTTGGCGCCTTTGCAGCTGAGGAGATCATAGCCAGATTCACTTGCTGTAACAATTCGCCAATCTCAGCACGAGCGACCTGTTCAACAACTGAAAGGCTTCTCAAAATGACGTCCCAGTTCTGAACAATAATGCCCATGCTTCTGTCGGTCGATTGACTCGTTGCTTCGGGGGAAAATAAATGATCGGGAATTGCATTCAGGAAAATCCATGAAGCATCAGATCCGTACGAAGCAGGAGTAGAGTTGCTATTGAATGAGGCCCTCGAAGCTGGTCGGGCGGCAGAGGTACCTGGGCGATTGTCGCTGTGGCGGGGGAGATAGAACAGTAACCCGATGGCGTAGACGGGAGTCTTCTTCTCAACAAGTTTAGGCTTCTTTCCTTGCGCCCCCTGTTCGTGCAATTCTCGTCCAGCAGTGGATGGACTCGCTGCATCGCTTTGTCCAGCAGAGGAGCTCCGATGTTGTCGCAAGTCATCCTTGCTCTCGGGTAGAGTAACAGGGAAGATCCTAGTGATCAAAATGGAGTCTCGAGTTTCCACCTCAGCTTCTTTGGGTGATGAAGTCTGCCGAGGCGTCATGGCGGGGTTCCCAGAAGTCTTTGCTCTCACTAAAGGCGCTCGCATTGGAGTTGTACTCTGGACATTCGAGGATGGTGTTCGACCAGCTGAACTATTCGCAGCGGCACGCTCTCCCGGCAAGACATGTATTTTGGTGCTTGCGCCAGACTTTGTGGCGCTACTAACTCCAAACATACAGTCCAACACATTACTGAGGTGATCTGTGGGTTCCGAATCTTTATGTGGGCGTGCCCATGAGGCAGCAGAACCAGACATTGTAGAACTCCTATTCCGTATATGTCCAGTGATCGGAGTATGGGGATCTTTGGGGGTGTTCGTATGGCTAAAAGGAGAAGCATTATACTCTGTAGGAGAAGTAACGCCTGAAATTGTTTCCGCAGTCTGGGTGTCATATAGCAGCATGGGACGATCATGCGTGCCAAAAGCATCTTGGGCGATGATGACTCGGAGGTCTTTGGTCTCATTCAGATCTAAGCCAGCTCGGTCGTCAAAAGGAGAAGCACGAAGGACTGGGGAGCCGAAGGGAGTCGCTGGAGGGGAGAGGGAGCCATAGCGACCGTCGGGGCTAACTTCTGGCCAGAGGAGCGTACGAGTGTGAGTCTCTTCGGTCGCACTCTCAAGCTGCCCACCTCTTGAGTATCCCTGTATCAACCTTCCCAGCATCTCAGCAAGATAGTATCACAGCGGTGTAAGCTCGGTAAGCGTCCTATAATAGGCATCACATCAGGAGAAAGGAGTTTGGTGGCTGGGAAACGAGGAGTCGATGGACAAGGTCAGTGCTTGCGCTGGAGTGACAACAACAATTTGAAATCGACTCTGCCACGAATGGAGAGAAGCAGGATACATTACTCTCCAGGCACTTGCAAAAGCCCAAATATACAGCAGAAGCAGTCAATTGGTAACCGTGATTGATGGTGTTGGGTCTAGAATGGATTCGGTAATATCGATATTATTTATTAAGCGACAGTGACGATGAACAAATTACGGTGTAGAAAGCGGCGAGTTTTCCATTTGCAGCATTTCACAGCAATTATTAAATAGACAGTAATTTCATGCCTCATCTTGATTCCAGGGAGCCATTCACACCAAACAACAACCCTCTACACAAGGCCGACGCGGCTGTTATCATGATCGATATGTATGTCGTCGCCGCTCGAACATATAAACTCGGTAGGTATAAGATCTGGTCTACACCACACGGCTACGTTCTGCTCGAGGCCACCACCATTATCAAGATACTCGATGGCTGTAGGTTGCTGAATAAGGTGAGTTCCTACACACAACGACCTCATTCTGCATCAGGCCGCCGCCATCATCAACATAGCACGTTGTCTGAACTATATGTACCTCACCTGTCACCCAGATCTCTCATCCCTCTTACCTTTCCTCTCACCACTCCTTCTAATACTCCTCCTCCACCTCCTCTTTTCCTTCTCCTTCGCCCTATTACTCCTCACCGTTTCTTTCATCATTCGTCCACTCATCGCCGCACTATCCTCCTTTTGTAATGGCTTCGGAGAACGTTGACGATGACATGGCCCTCGACGATGTTGCGGCATTGATTACTTTCAACGAGAACAATGCCTCTTTCAACGCCGATGTCGTCAATATCGATGGCCTGAATTGGGATGCTGAGCTTGATGAGGATTCCAAGGCCGCTCTCAAGGAAAACGAGACCAGCAAGGCCAATTTTGCACGCCTCGAAGAAGAATTTCAAGGTAAGAAAGCTCTAGGAACCACCACTGAGGAAGACGAGATTCGGTATGCTGCTGCCAAACACGCAGAGCAGCAGCGTATCAAGGATTTCGAGCGGAGCCAGATGGAGATAGAAGAGCCTGTGAAAGTAGCAGATCAACCCCCAGAAGATGAGGAGGATAGCCTCTTCATTCCCGAGGTCCCTGAGCGACCCGAGCCGCCCCAACGGAAAAAGCGAGCAGCAGCAAAGCCTAAAAATCGTCTCACTGCGAAAGAGAAAAATGAGGCCATGTCTGCTGGATTAGATCGTTTGGAAAGTGGCAAACCTAAGAGGAAGAAAACCCAGGACAAGAGTGCAGAACCGCGAAAGAGGAAGCGACCAGCAGCTAATCAGAAGCGACGAAGACCCACCTTGAACAATCTTCAAGGCTTAGGATCAACCAATATCATTGGACCTGCTCAGGCCAATGCAGAGAGACCGGACATGCCAACCTTTACTTCGAAAGACAAAAGCAAGGCTCTCCAGGAACTACTTGCAAGTATCCCAAATTCTGAACAGCGTCTACACTCATCCGAGAAAAATGCCATCCTCGAAGCATCCAAGAAATTCAATGGTCAAGGTGCTATCCGATCAGATGGCCAAGGAGGCTGGAAGCTCCGAGGCATGGAGTCTTCTTTATACCATCATCAACTACTGGGTGCGGCTTTCCTACGTGATCGCGAACATAGCAATACCCGGCCACATGGCGGTTTAGTCTGCGACGAAATGGGATTTGGAAAGACCATACAGATGATGTAAGTCTGAATGGATATAGCCCTTTACTCTGCTGACGCTTATAGTGCCAATATTCTCACTGGTAAGCCAGAAAATGGCAGCGCAGTGAAGACAACGTTGATCGTGGCACCGCCTTCTCTCGTCAATCAGTGGATGGCTGAGATGGATAAACACGTCAAAGATCGAGCGCTTGGCCGGATTCTTCGTTACCACAACGGCTCCCGTCTTATGAGCAACGATGTTGTGGCTGACCTAGCAACCTACGACATAGTTCTCACGACGTATGGAGAAGTCCAGAAAAGTTACCCTATGATCGAGCCGCCGAAGCATCTATCTTCAGAGACCAAGAAGAATGAGTGGTGGAAAGACTTCTATGTCAACAACTGTGGACCTCTACACAAGATGAAGTTTCATCGTATTGTTCTCGATGAGGCTCACGCCATCAAGAACCACAACTCCAAAACCTCGATTGCTGTCCGAGGTCTGACTGGAAAATTTCGATGGGCTATTACAGGAACACCCATCCTGAACTATATTGAGGAGTTATTTCCATACTTCTCATTCCTTCGAGTTCCACACACGGGTGATTACAATACCTTTTGTCATAACTATTGCAACAATCGCTCCAATCGTGAGCCGGTCAACATGGAACGGATTCACAATATCCTCCGCGCCATAATGCTCAGACGTACGCATGTCGACAGTCTATTCAATGCGCCGATCGTCAAGTTACCTGGGATTTCACATGTCACGCATGAGGTGGAGTTCAACTCCATCGAGCGCGCCATCTACTCAATGGTCAAGCGCCGCTATGCACAACAGATCAACACCTTCTCATCTTCCGGCAATCTAACAGCCAATTACAGCAACATCTTGAGTATGATCTTGCGACTTAGAATGCTCTGCTCTCATATTTTTCTCTGTCAGGAGACCCTCAAGGAGATGTTTGTGGTCGCTGACATCGAAAACCTCTGGCAACTAACACAGAAGGAAGTCGAAACGGTGGATAAAGGCATTCAGCGCTCCTCGGACACCTTCATCGCCCTCCGAAAGATGCTCCATTCAAAGGACAAGACAATCACAACATGCCAGACACGGGAAGGCGATGCATCCAGTCCGATAGATATTTCGGACATCGACAATCAGGAAGACGTCAGTACTGGCGCTTCGTTCGGTCTCACTTTCAAGTTTCGACGCTTCCTCCGTGAACTGAGTAAGAGCACCACCTGGGCCGAGCTTCACGCCCGTTCCAATTGCGCCAAATGCGGTCAGCAACCCGATGAGCCAATGTGTACATCATGCTTCCATGTATACTGCATAGAATGCCTTGCACAACTGAGACTGGAGCAAAGAGACGAGCTTAAGGTTGCTTGTCTCGAATGTGGCACTTCCTTTGAAGAGACCTCGCCATGTTCTGGCTTGAAGGAACTTGGCTTCAACTCCGGCCCCGTCGTAGAAAAAGTTGAGAGAATCAAGGAGAAACGTATGGCAGCAGCCAAGGGACGCAGAGGTACAAGTCAGTCTCAGTATGGTGATGATGAGGAAGACCCGGGCAAGGAATCTAGCGACTGGATTGAATTCGGCCAAGTTCTTCCTTCAGCCAAGCTCACGGCCACGAAAGCAGCGATCCTCAACTGGCGGGAAAAGAACGAGTCGGACAAGATCATCATCTACACGCAGTTTCTTGGCCTCTGTCGCATTCTCGCGCGCATGTGCGAGGCCGAAGGATGGGGTTACGTCAACTTCAACGGTAAAATGACCCTGGAGGCACGAGAAAAGGCCATTGACAAGTTTCGGGACAAGCCCGAGGTCTGCATCATGATTTGCTCACTCAAGGCCGGCGGCATAGGTCTCAACCTCACCATGGCGTCCAAGGTCATCATTCTCGACCTCTGGTTCAACAGTTCGGTCGAGGCACAGGCGTACTGTCGCGCTTTCCGCATCGGACAGCAGAACAAAGTCGAGGTCCTCCGCTTCGTAGTCAAGAATTCCATTGACGAGGATCTCGTCAAGATGCAAGATCGCAAGGACATTGAAGTCAGCGGTGCGATCGGACCCGAGAGTCACGGCAAACGCGCGACGGTGCGTCAACTGTTGGAGTTGTTTGGCAGCGTGAAAGAGGGCGAAGGACAGAACGAATTCATTCTCGTGGAGGATGAAGAGGATGATGAAAATGACGATGACGACGGAGCCGATGCGACTAAACGGTTACCACCGCGACCTTTCTAGTTCTCGTTTGCTGTGCTCCCAGGTCATCCATCACTCGACAGCGATGAATCTAAAACTAGAGCTAAAGCCGAAATCAAAGATGAAGATGAAGAGGGGATTTGCGACAGGTGTGGCCCTGGAACAATTTTGCGGATACACAAAAGATCGTGATATGAGTGCTTTGGACCTAGGCATCAAGAACAACCAAGGACACGAGTTTGCTTACGAGGTTGGACACATGATGCAGAGGTGTTTTGATATGGTCAACCACGACGCTTATCAACATATACTGACACCAACCCTCGACGGCGAGTGACGACAGTAACGAGAATCATGACTTGTGCTCGGATTTTGGGAGAAGGAAAAAGGACAGAAGAGTCGACTAGGAGAAGACGACACGAAAACTCTACTCAATGACACCGGATGCTGGGCAGCGAGTTTATCTACTAGTATTTTTTGGCTCGTCATGGCATCGAGCTCAACAAAAGACCTGGGAGGTAGTAGTCGCTTGTGCATACGGAGTAGCTGGAATGGTGTTACTATTAACTCTACATGCTTCTCGCGGCAACTACGTTGCAACCGTGTTTTCTCGTTTTCTCCCACTCAAATTTGACACCCGCAAAATGGTCAAGTTCTCAGTGAAAGATAAAGACTGTACCCGCTCGATCAACACTGACCACGCAGCCGTAGGGCTTTCTCAGTGCCACCACGTCCGTGATGCCTTCCATGTGCGTGCGAAGAATCTGCTGCTGAGCGCCACTGATAATGGTGCTGCGAGGCAGTTTTGACGACGCTGAGGATGACGAACCGGTTGCTTGAGACGCCGGGCTCCTCGTCGCGGCATCGTGATGAGGATCCTTGATGGTAGAAGAGCGTGGTTGCGGCACTGGCTTCTTAGGCGTGCCGCGGGTGCTGCTACCACTTGTATGGGTCTCCTCGCTTAGCTTCTCCTGCACGAGTGCGATCTGAGCACCGGCGCTCAGTGCCAACGGGTACGTGACTTCGTACGTCGCCCTGACAGCCGTAGCCGCGTCGTCGCCGTAGAGCTCGGGGCCTGAGACGATGAAGCTGTTCTCCGGACGCGGAATGTCCCAGTACCGCAGGTCGCGGTCCCCTCCACCAGTAAAGAGAAGCGGGTGTTTGTGTGGATTGTCCGGCTGTGACGGGTTCGAAAGATAGTCGTGGAGAATGTAGACTGCCGGTATGGAGGGTGCGGACCAAGCATGTGACTGTCCTGTGGCGGAGTCCGCGGTTTCACCAGCACTGGTGGTGGCCAATCTGGCTTTGATGGGAGAACCGTTGGAGAGGGAAGGGCGTATTTGAGTTTGAGGTGCTACTGCTGTGTGCACTGCGCCGTCTTCGGCTGTTGACGAACGAGCAAACCGCGACAATATTCGTTCGCTGCTCTCTTCGTCGGGCGACCAGACTTCGTAGGGCCGTGGTCTCGTTGATGGGACGAATGTGCTTGGACGCCACACTTCGCGGCACACCAGCTTCTCAATATCCCAGACACTAATCTCGCCACCGGCGCTGGCCATCACCCACCGACCGTGTCCCTTTGATGGATGGATAAGGACTCGGTCGATTCGTGCGTCGGTCTGGATGCCGAAGCTGCGTAGCCTCATCCTGAATCTTAGGTCCCAGAGATCCAAAATCCCGTGACTCGTCCCGAGCAGGAGCCAGTGGTGCTTTTTATCGACACAGAACGTGGTCGGAGTTCCGTGGTGGGCGGGGTTTTCCATGCAGTGGATGATTTCCATATTCTTGAGGTCGATGGCTAGGATCCGACATTCGCTGGTAGCGATGAGAAGGACTGACTGGGAAGTCTGGGTTCGGTAATGATACATCCAGACGGCATATTCAGGTTTGACATTTGCAGCAGCGTCTGTGGCCAAACCGAGGCTCTGCGTCGTCGACTTTGATGATGGGATCTGATAGTCCCTGACGAGGATTGGTTTACCGTACCTGGAGCTCTCCCCACCATCGACACTTTTGTAATCGATCCGGATGGCATGGATGCTTCCATCATCTGCTCCGCTTAAGAAAGTGTGGCTTCCACTCACGATGCAGAGACTCTTGACTTTGGCCCCTTCCGCGTGGCGATGAGTATGCCTTGATCGCGGTGTGACGTTTTTCTCCAAGCGGACAGTATCCCAAACCTTACACGTGCCGTCGTCGGAAGCCGTCACAAAAAAGGCATGATCGGGGGCTGCGCAAACTCGGTTGATGGCAGCATTGTGTTCGGAGAACTGTGTGACGAGTTGACCCGTAGGACGCCAGGGATCTGCACGGAACGAAAGTTCTTGTTGGGCGACTCGGCCCGTGTTTTGTTGAAAGACGTCTGTTGCTCTTCTTATGGCTGCTTTGCTATCCGCTGGAGGTCTATTAGGACCAAAGTCCATCTGATCGACGGGGAAGTTCTCCATGAAATGATTATCGAGTAGCTTCAACACATTTGGGTCGTTACCTGTGTAGGAATGGTTCGGTTCGTACAGTGATGTTCGAGAACCTCCACTTCTGGGAGATACAGACCTTGACCTCGCTGCTGCGCTTGCTGCAACTGTCAAAGCTGAAGGCCCGGCCGTGCTTTTGCGGTGTGGAGGCCCGTCAACTTTTCCAAAAGCGGTCTCTGAACTTGTCGAAATTTCAGCATCTGCTTTTGCAGAGTCGCTTCGGTTCATCAAATTGAGACCGCTATTACGATGTCTCAATTCGAGCGGCTTGCGACGTAAAGACAATCGGTCCAGAGGTGAACCAGTCCCATTCGAGGCACTGGGCCTTGAAGAACTGCTTGCTCTTTCGATGTTGACCACCGGGGCGGAGTCTGTTCTGGTTCCGGCCATACGAGATTGGATATCAATCGGCCTGGTAGTTGGGGTTTGCCTGCCACTTCCACTATCGGACGGGGAGTTCCGCCGACGCTCGTCTATGCTGGTAGAGGCATCCAACAACGCATCTGCCAGGCTATGTCGTTCATCTTTTCGACTCTTCCTCTTCGCGAGGCCTGGCCGGGTTTTGATTTCCCGCAAAGCTTCACGCTGGTCGAAGAACACGTTTTGAGGTGTAACGTTAATCTGGTTGAGGGACACAATATTGTTCAGAAGTGCATGCTTCTCATTGACATCGTCGGAAACCTTGTGTTTCGATACTTTGTAAATGTATTCCCGCAATGCGAGCAACTTGATCTCATCATCTGCAGTCATACCAAGGTTTTTGAGAGTTTCAAGGGATGCCTGGTCATCCTTGTCTTTCTGTGATGGCGGGATCCGCGTCAGGAGCCTCTTTGTCAAATTGGATGGGTTCTGTGGCATTGATGGATCTGATAAAGTCAGAGCACCATCACGACTTGCAGCGGTCCAGAATAGACTATTCCCTTTTCTCGTCGCCCAGTGTATGGCCGCATCAAAGACGGCCTTCTGAAGCGGTCGTTTTAAGTGGTCCAGGATACGTTCCTCTGATAGGACATGGAGCTTGTTCCTTAGGAAAGGTTGTATCATCGGTACAACGATACAATACTGGTCTGCCGCGGAGATGTACTTGGCTGACAGCACAAGGAATTGTACAGCACTCTCCCGAACCCAGATGCTTGGATGGGCTAGGAATCGTGCAGCAATTCCAATGAGTTCCCACGTCGTGGATTTCTGCAGGAGACCCAATGCTGCCATTCGTGCGAGAGATCGAAAGACTTTCTCGATGACGAAATTCTCTGTGTCGGTAAGAGAGCCCACCATAATTGGGAGAATGAACTTCTCGAGACTCGACGTGCCAACATATGAGGCAACACCGACAAGAGCTTCGAAAAAGGAGCATCGAAGAATCCAATCTTTATCATTCAGATAAGTGTTGAGATGGGGTAGAATCACATCGCCTGCTCGAGAGCTTCCGAAGAAGACACATAGACGAGTTATCGAACCCAGTAAAGCCCTGCGAACTGGTGGCTCTGGATCCGTAAGCAACGCGACGGTTGCTTCTTCAAAATGAGGTATCAGCTCTGCTCTTGCTATGTCGTACAAGCCATGATAGGACGACTCTGGGGCGAGATCATCCTCTCGTAAAGCGGGCAATCGACCATCGGCACGAATAGCGTGGACCATGTCCAATATTCGCAGAGAAGACAGGGCTAAAGATGCCAGGCATGAAGCATAGGCGGATCGGATCATGATGCTTGGCTGAGTATGCTGGTTGAGAATAAATTGACGCATTCTGGGAAAGATGTACTCTGGAAAGACGTAGGCATTGATTGGTGAGACAACCTCAATCATCTCAAAGATTGAAGTCATGGCGTAGATGCCGGCAGCTACCACGACGTCCGAAGTGTCGGAAAGCAAACCGACAATGTAAGGCAGAATACGGTCAAGCTTGGCCTCGTCGGGAAGCCGTTCTGCGAAAGCGACAAGCAGATCACATGCCTTCAGCCTCGCTGATGCCTTGGCAGTATTTCTCATACTCGAGACCACCAGTGTAAGAAAGATAAGACTTCCGTCATATAAAGAAGGGTCAGCGTCCGGAGCCTTGATTCTGCTGCTTGATCGGAAGGAAAGAGGTGACCTTGAAGACTGCTTTGCAGGGCTTGGGCCATATCCTAAGAAGAATGATATCTTGTCAAAGTCGAGGTAAACTCGGTTGATCTTCTCATCGCATTCGGCGAGACTCCCAGTGTCAAGACCGACAGGTTTTGCAGCTGATGCAGATCTCGTAAGGTCCCACATATACTGGTGCAGAAAACTGTAGAAGTATTCCGGAAAGATTTTGTCTCTATAGAACGAGAGGATCTGCTCTGCGCTGTACCGCTTTTCTGGATCTAGTTCGACCATGTTGAGTATCATTGCTTTGACTTCTGGATCTTCGATCTTGTTCAGATGCGTATGTTCCGGACTATACTCGCCTGCACGATATTTGAAAATCTGACTGAGGGAGAATATGGGCCCCTCCAGGAACATCTCGGCAATCGCACAACCAACGCTGAAGATGTCCATCGCCCAGGTCAGATCACCCTGCGTCTCGTCTGAGTCGGAAGTTGTGAATCTTTCAGGAGCGATATAGCATGTTCGACGACTAGAGGTATCGAAATAGAAAGAAAAGTCGGCCGGGTTGTCTTCGGGCAAGTATGTGGGCTTGAATGATGAAGAGAAGTCGGTAAGGTAGAGCCAATTCCAAGACGTAACAAGTAAGTTTTCCGTCTTGATATCCCCATGGTAGATGTTTCTCGCATGACAGTCGCGTATACCACATAACAATTGAAACGCCAACCATTTCTTCTCAATGTCTTCCAAGAATGGCCGGGTGCTGATGCGATCGTAGACCGAGCTGAACATGTATTGGCGAACGAGGAAGCCACCACTTCCCACCTCGACAATTCTCTCATAGCCCAAGGCATTCGGTATCTCAGACAAAATGCTCCTCTCCTCGCTGATCTGCCGAACGTATTCTTGGACCTGAAACGATGAGTATGGTTTCATGACCGCCTTGACGAACACGAAACCTTGTTGACTGCGGGCTCGAACACTTTTCATGAACCGAGCGGATGCCAGCGTCTTCTCATGAACGAGATCAGCAAGTTCGGGAACGTCAATGGTGGCCGACGCCGCCGACAGCGTGGTCATTGAGTATCCTTGACCCATAATGACGATTTCTCCTAGTACGATCGATGTCTACCCTTCGGGAAGCAGCAGAGACTAGGTTAAATGGCCATCATCGGAAGTCATTATTGCAATCAAAAGCCAGGATGCAGTGTTGTTGTGGTTTCCATGGCCGTTTGCCCAGGTGTTACTTGCGAGGCCAAATCCGTGGTGGCCTCTTTGTTAGTGTGGTAAGCTATTCAAATTAAACGACGAGAAGGTATAGAAGGAAGAGAGATTTCCTGGTTGTGGTTGAGGACTTCTCTTTCACGATGTTCTATTTGCGCCCAAGCGATAGACAAGAACAGGCTCCTGGGGACATTAAGACGTGAGAAATACGTTGACTATGGTCTTAATGCTTCACCGTAAATGACCCAAAATGAAAACTGTCTGACAGTACTCAGGTGTATCACTACTTTGTTCAGCATTAAAGTTCTGGCGTCCCTTATAATAATCAAGTATCACAGTGAAGCAGATAGTAAGTAACCTTGATCTCTCATCAAGTAGAGTACTTCTTGTTGTTTCCTCCTTCATATACAGGCATTAGACCGGTCAAGGGTTGCATTAGTTAGCCTCATTCAGTACTTCCGTAGTATCCCTGCTGCAGAAAGAAACGGTCAGACTTCTCCATTTTTCCTCCCCGTGACTACGGCGTCCATCGGCCACTATGCCTAGTGAGTGCAAGTCTGTCTCGGTCTTGTCCCACGATTGACGCCCCTACACGAAACGCGCGGTGCCACCAGGAATCCCTGTCAAACGCATGCAGCGGACTAAGGTGTAGTAGATGACTTGTCGTCATATCACACGAGCACTCTTGTATGCGAGAATGCCTAACCTCCAGACGTGTACTCATACAGTTCAAGCACAGTCAGACTTCTTGTCCAGTCTATTCACCGAAACTTGTTTGCAGACAACTTCAGCAATACAACTACTCCCTACCATCCCTTGCAATCCAACATTACAAACCGAATTACAGGGTACTCTTATCTGATACGATGGTCGAACACCGAGTTTGATGACGTGCAACACGGGGACCCATTCACGACAAACAGTTCTAGAAAGTCGAGTTCGAAGATGCGGGTGTTTGTTTTGGTGCGAATAGAAGCCGCTGATTCATGTTGATGCTTCGGTCAACCGACTCTGGCTTCAACATGTCCGACAACGGTAGCAATTTGTCCCGACGCTCCTCCTCCCAGACCTCACACGCTTCTACAACCACCGAGCAGAAAAAGTCCAAGACACTACGCGGAATACCAAAAAGACATGGCTCCAAAGCCTCTGCCAGATCACTCGAGGACGATGATCCGGCCTTGACCTCTTTCCCATCCTTCTCCCCTGAACCAGAGCAAAAATCTGCAAGCATTCTTCAAGAGGTGGTACCCAAACCGTTGAGGACAGTATCACAAAAGGCGCGAGACAGAAAGGCTACTCTAGCTGGTTTGACGAATGCATCGCCATCATTTAACAAGCAGAACGCCCTCTTTGACGACTCTCCACGATCTTTGCTCGACATTCCAGGCTCGCTACACCTGGCTAGTGATGGACATATTGAGCGGCTGATTAGCAAGACTGGGGCAGTCAAACTGATTCGGCAGTATGCCTCCGACCTGGCTCAGAGGGATGCGGAAATCTCGGCTCTACGGATCCGCGCAGACAACAGAGAACGGGAGCTAAAGCGACTATTACGGGAAGCGAGTGTCTCAACGCCTGAGGTCGAGAAGAGATTATTGCGATTGGAGCAAGGTTATTCTGTTTCTGAAAACCCTAACCTCTCCGAATCATCCGACCAAACAACGTCTGTAACCTCTTTGGATGGCATGATGAGCGAAGCCATGGAGGGGGGGTTCCTGGTGAACAGTCCCATCGACGAGACCTTCGCAGCGGACTCTATCCAGGATGCACGAAATGCAGACAACACCACGCAAGTGAATGGCCAGGGAAGTCGCAGTAGAGCAACGTCCACGGCGTCAACACAGCTCAAAGGCAGCAGAACTTCTAGCCGAGCGAACAGCACAATCAGTGAAAACAGTCAAGATATGGACGCCACCTTACGGCCAAGGGTTAGTAGCAGCAATTCAACGAAGATACCAGGACTCCAGAGTATATTTCAGCCCCCTTCTCAATCCACCAGCTATTTTATAGGAGGCAAGTCGCTTAGAAAACCGAAACTTGGTGATGAAATTAGTGTACGCTCGAACCAATCTGCGCGTTCTTTCGCATCCTGGACACAGATATTCAGTGGAAAGACACAACCAGGTAGATCCAGGGCTTCATCACTTGGACAAGAAGCCAACAGCAATACTGCACCTCCAACTGATGCACAAAAGTCACTCTCAGGTTTATCAAAAATAAAAACCCAGGTCGATGGAAAATCCACAACGTCGCTACCAGCACCTGACAATGCCAAAATGCGTCCTCCGCCTAAGCGCGTACCAACTCCAAACAGGCTCAATGCCAGTCCAAACCATGTTCGAAAAGAATCGAATGCAAGCAACCTCCCCCCTACGGTGGAGCTGGACTCCATGATTGAGAGCTCACAACTTCCGCCGACCATGACGAATCAATACGATGACAAACACGGGCTATTGACGGACAGGTACGGGTTTATCTTTGACCAGTACCGTCGGAGGCGACAAAATCTCCAAGCTCGAGGCCATAAAAAGAACAAGATGAGCAATACAGAGACTTTGGCCAGTTTTAGAGCCGGCAGTCCGGGATCCGAAGACGTATTTGCAGACAGACCCTCTACTCCTGCATCGGTCGATGATGAAACACCCAAGAAAGCGTGGTCTGACTATCTTAAAGTTCCTGTTGCATTATCCTCAGGCAGACCCAAGGAGTTGCTGTCACATACCCCGTCCGCTGGTGCTGTTGTTACAGTCAGCACTGCTGATGGAGCTGCTCCTACCACGCCACCACATAGAAGTAGGGAGGCGTCTATCTCAGTGAACGCTTCCATACAGAAAGCCCTTCCGACAACCAGCGTCGTGGTCGAACCACAACATTCAGCAATCACGGCCACTTCGTCAGACTTGATGGCTGACACCGAAAATGACACCAACAACGACTCGGGCCCAACCAAAATCCTCCTGGACCAATTAAGAGATCTTCACGATGCCTTGCAAGCTGAAAGAAGTGCACGCTGGAATGATTTCCTTAGACGAGTAAGAGCCGAAAGAGCCAGTAACACCGATCGAACAACCAACAACACACCCGAAGCAGATCTTCTCAATGGCGAACTCATTGGAATTGCAACTCTCGGGCGTTCCAAACAGACCAGAAACAAATACTTACACTTCAAATCGCTGGTGCTTGCTGGGATTCCGGTGTCACTTCGACCAAAGATTTGGGCCGAGTGTTCTGGTGCAACTGCGCTGCGAAATCCCAGCTACTACGAGGATTTGGTTGCCCGTTCGCAAGACGGCACTGACCCAGACATTGCTAGTCAGATCAAGGCCGATGTTAGACGCACGCTGACTGACAATGTTTTCTTTCGTCATGGGCCTGGAATTCAACGACTCGAAGAATTACTGAGGGCGTACTCGCTACACAATCCTCGTATTGGTTATTGTCAAGGTATACTACTCACCGACTCATGTGCAGGAAAACCATTGCTGACATTTTTTAAAGGCATGAACCTAATTACGGCTTCTCTGCTCCTCATCTGCGCGACGGCCGAAGATTGTTTCTGGCTCCTCGTTGCTATCATTGATGTCATCCTGCCCAGCCAATACTTCAGCTCAACATTACTTGTCGCACGAGCAGACCAAATCGTTCTCCGTCAGTATGTTGCTGAGATACTGCCTAGACTGAGTGCCAAACTGGAAGAACTCGACGTGGATCTCGAGGCACTTACATTTCATTGGTTCTTGTCCCTCTACACGGGTGTCCTCACTGGTGGCGAGGCTTTGTATCGTGTATGGGATGTTATGTAAGTTTTTTCTTGTAGCTCAAGGGAGGAATGTGGCTAACGATGATTGTAGCCTTTGCTTGAACAGCTCTGACGCCATGCCATACGGGTTCGATCAGCCGAAGAATCTGACCGTCGACGTCCAAGCTCTCGGTATAAGCCAGCCGTCCACCCCGGTGACACCGGCCATGCCTGAATTGAATGCCGACAACGAGCACGACGGGACTAGCTCTCCCTTTTTGTTTCAACTTGCGCTGGCGCTATTGAAACTCAACGAGAATTCCATCCTTGCACTTGATTCTGCGGCTCAAGTGTATACATACATCAATCACAACATGACGAACCACGCGATAAGTATCGATGCGTTGATACAAGCCAGTGAAGGCCTCAGAGTCAAAGTGAAGAGAAGTGAAGTACTTGAACGCAGGAAAGCGGCCATAAAAGAGCTTGGTGCTTGATTTGATATAGACAACTCCTCCGGCCATCCGACCAGCAGGATAGATTCTGGTGGGATGGGAGAATGCTGCAGATTGGTCTGCTGGCAGAAGACGGCATGTAAACTTCATTTCCTTGCGGGTTCGAGGTCACCACGCCCATGCCGCGGAGGACGTGCTAGGTTTTCATTTGTGATGGGTTGCGGGCATTTTATTTTCGTTGTTGATGACCCCCAAAATGTTTGTCTTTTAGAATGATACCCCCGTTGCACACTACAAAGAAAATTACTTGAGATTGGTTTACTATACGGGTCCCCAAATCACTTTCATCGTACCTAGAGGTAAGATGGTTTGTAGTTCTGATGTTCTAAATCCAGTTGGTGACGCCGAGCTTCTGTAGCAGACGTGATAAGATGTTGTTAAGCACGTTGCCCACTACAGTAGGGGTTTCTCTTGATCACCGGTGTTTAGGAATGACTACATGCTGGAGAGAATCGAATGTCGGACCGAGGCAGATAAAATTGGAGTTGCCAAAAAAACATCCACGTACGAAGGATCCGAGAACAGACCGACTACCTCCTTTTCCATTCCATCATCTTTGGGACGCTTTGCCCAGGGCCTTGTCTGTTGTACTAGCGAGTACGATACATCGAATCTTTGCATTCTTTTTTGCTCTAGTTGTTGCTATAAGCCTGACGGCTTTCGGCAAATCATCACCTCCTCGAATTACTTGTCAACATATATGTATCCAGAGGCACCTCAAACATAAAAGAGATCCAAATCACCACGAGTGCCAGGCAGTCATTAACCTCTAAAAGACGGGGAGTACGCCAGACCATAGTTATCAGCCCATCATGTCGACATCGACAGGCACAGGAAGCACCACCCTTCCTCATGGCGATAAGCACATTTGTCTCATCGGCCTGGGAGCCATAGGGGTATCGTTCCTCGCCCTGCATCTGACATACACATCTGCAAGGGTGTCCGTGTATGACCCTCGGCCGGACCTCCAGGAACATCTCGAATCGGTGTTGCCATTGTACTTGCCGTCAGACCCCTCGTCGTCGTCCACGTCCACGTCCGTATCCGAATTACTCTCCGGCAAAAGGTTGGTCATCCATTCGGATCTTGCGTCGGCCGTTCGAGACGCCACCATCGTCCAGGAACAAGGACCCGAACACCTCCCGTTCAAACAATCGACGTGGTCCGAGGTCATCAAGTACGCATCGCCGGCCACACATCTGTGGTCCTCGACTTCTGGGATCCCGGCGAGCCGGCAGTTGTCTCATCTTTCTCACGCCGACGCTGCCAAGAGCAAACTCTTGATCGTCCACCCGTTCAACCCACCTCACATAATGCCCCTGTTGGAACTCGTCCCTTCTCCCGACACGGCGACGGAGGAAGTCGAGTTTGCCCGCGAGTACTTTGCCTCGTTGGGGTCGGGCCATCGACCGATCACGATCCACAAGGAGAGCCAAGGGTTCGTGGCGAACCGTCTGTCTTTCATCATGTTCCGCGAGGCGTGTCATTTGGTCAACGAGGGCGTGGCGAGCGCCGAGGAGGTCGACGAGATTGTCCGAGCGAGTCTGGGACCCAGGTGGGCCGTCGCGGGACCTTTCAAGATGTACGCCTTCGGCGGAGGGAAGAAGGGGATGGCCGGGTTCTTGGACAACATAGGAGAGTCCATCGACGGGGTGTGGAAGGACGCCGGGAACATCACGATGGCGGAACAAGGATGGAAGAAGGCCGTGGCCGAGCAGACGGATAGATCGTATGGGACTTTGGGACCCGACGAGATTAGAGCTCGCGACGAGGGGTTAAAGAGGATGGTGAAACTGCAGGAGGACTTGACTGGGGGTAAATCAAGGTAGAGGTTCTAGTATCTAGGTAGGTAGCTCACTCGCGATACGTGAGGTATGGAAATGAAGAGTATGTACAATAGAATCACGACTGCGGGAGATACCTACCTGAGGTAGATACCCTATATCTACAATACCATACTGGAGACAGAATATCAAAAGGGGACGTCGGGACACAGAACATGGACAGATAATAACCACACAAAATCGGGATACTACCAGGAGCCTTGTCTTCCCGAGGTTCTAATTTAGACACCGTCACCCAAATATGAAAGGCCCAAGACTGAGCGTGGTGTTTGTAGAATTGTCGTCAAAAAGACAAGTACCCGTACAATACCCAGCAGCCGACCCGGTGAGTACCTGAGGTACCTACAATACCTCTCCATAGGGGGGATGTACTCCGTAAATTGGCATTGGGTTCTTCCCCAGATTTATTTTCTTCGCCAAAGTCTCCAAATCGGTCCTTGAGCCTCGGTAACTTTCCCAGGCAATCGCTTAAACCTCTTTAAACGTTCAAGGCACAAGAAGTGTACTTCCCGTAGATCTTACAGTACCTACCTCTAGAAATAAAAACAACGACATTACCTCGACGAGCCGAGCGCAGTCAGACACTTCAAACAACGTACACAAGATTTTAGAGACTAGGAACAAAAAATCACCGCCGTTTCGTTCTCGTCCACAGATCACTTCCTCACCACCTACCTCACTCCTCGGCCACCTTACTGCCTCACCTTTGGAAAACACCCTCTCTGCTCCATCCTGAGCTTGCTCCAATCTACCATCTCCTCTCCGCCGTGGCCCCTACAATGACAGCGGTACCCAAACGACGTCTCGCTGCACTCTCGCAACAACTCGTCGAGGGTGTCCCTTCAGAAGGAACTTTCGAAAACATCCCCCGCATTCGTCACGTCGCAGGACCTTCGACGGGGGAAAGAGTAAAAGGGAAGGTTGTCATTGTCACAGGTAGGTCTTACTTGATCAGAAAGAGAAGGGAACCACTTCTTCGCCACGACCCATGCCATCCTTTTCAAATAAGACACACGCCGACTGGTCTGTCCTCTACTGACGGCTCCTTGTGTAGGATGCAATTCCCCAATAGGCATCGGTAGAGCGTCGGCTCACCAGTACGCCGCCAACGGTGCCAGGGCGGTTTACATATGTGACTACGCGACCGAACATCTGGAGACACACAAGCGTGAAATGGGCGAGTTGTACCCCGGTTGCGAAGTGCATGCGGTGAAAATGGACGTCGGGAACGAAGAACAGGTCAAATCGGTGGTGGATCAAGCCATTCAGCGCTACGGAAGATTAGATGTAATGTTCGCCAACGCCGGCGTGACCGGCGTGCCCAACACGTTCGAGCACGTCAGCGCCGACGCCTTCATGAATACGTTGCGCGTCAACACGGTCGGGGTTTTCCTCTGTGCCAAGTACGCGGCGATTGCGATGCAAAAGACCGGCGCCGAGAAAAAGTATCCCGGCGGGAGTATCATTGGCACGGCGAGCGTGGCCGGGTTGAGGTCTAATGCTGGCGGGACAGACTACTCGGCCAGTAAAGCGGCTGTGGTGTCGATCGCCCAGACAATGTCGTATCAATTGGCCGGCACGGGTGTGCGGGTCAATGCCCTGTGTCCCGGTGTGATTGAGACGGGCATGACCAAGGCCATGTATGACCAAGCCAGAAGTAGAGGGACCGAGGGGAAGATCGGACAGCTGAATCCATTGCAACGTGGTGCCGTGGCAGATGAAGTTGCGCGCGTCGCGCTGTTCTTGGGAAGTGATGAAGCTAGTTATGTCAACGGCCAGGCCTGGGCAGTCTGCGGTGGTCTCAGTGCAGGACATCCGTTTGTGCCAGGAAAGTTGGCATAGGTATGAATGCAACAAGTACGAGTACCAAGTAGCTTTTATGAACTTCGATCACGTACAATGTTAGACCCTCAAAACCCCTATCCCGTGAGATCTTGCTGTAGGACTTCGAGCACTTTCTTCTCGTCAATATCCGGTAGTGGCTTCTTCTGAGACCCGGTATCGTCAGGGGCCGCGTAGGTTGGCAAGCTGATGGGGACTTCTGAACCGTAGAGCTGGGTATACTTTTCTTCGCTAATGAAGGGCTCGGGCAACGAATCGGGGGGTTCTTCCCGAACGTAGAATGTTGGAAACTCGAGTAAGGTTTTGCCGGAGAGGGCATCTTTCAGTGTAGATACTTGGGCAATGGGTATCAAGCATTTGTATTTGGCTGTGTTTGGCCTCAGGAGGTAGAAGTGAAGGTGGCTTAAGAGCTGTGAGAGGTTGTCCTCGGGTATGTTTGAAGCAAGTGATTCTTCTTGGGCAAGAGACGACTCTTCTCCGGCTGGCATTTGAGGTTCGGCATCGTCCGCAGAAGCTGGTATGGGATGGGGCGCCTCATCGTCGAGAGACTTTTCCACAGCGAAATCCTCTTTGTTGTTCAGGGGATCCTCGCCCGGCGTTGCGTGTGCAACTTGACTTGCCTGCTTTTTCGTTTCTAGACCCTCGGAAGTGTTGAGAGGAGTTTCTTCATCTCCATATATTGTGTCATCATCTTCAACAGACTCGTTGGATCCAAGATCTCCCTTGGCATCAAGCAAATGCTGTGCTGTCGTGATGGTAGTATTCTGAGTTTCTAAGTTGGCAGACTCTTCGGTTGCAGGGTCTTGCCGTGTGGCAGCAGTCTCATGTTGTGAGCCTGCAGCAGTGTCTGTTTCATCGACGTCTCGTTTTCTCTTCCGATCAAGGGTCTTTCGGCCAAATACTGCGAGAAAGCCCTGCGCAACTGTCCTCGTCTCCCTGACGTTGGTGATTTTCCGCTGGCCATCATGGAATACCCATTCTGTCGTCCATAGAATACATTTGTTCGGTCCGCCCGCCCAGTGTGATTTGTTCTGTTTGTTTCGGGACAGTCCTGAAGGGGCCCTAATCAAACGAATCCCTCTTTCTTCGACTTCAGCATCAAACTTCCATTTGCCGACGGGGCCTCTCCTTTTGACTCCACTGGGCGCCAAATCTATGCCTTTGTCAAGGGCTGATTCATCTGCCCTCTGTAGGGATCGTTCGACGGAGGTTATGAAGTTGAAATCCTGATCGATCGAGGAAGGGGTGGCTAGATCTGCCCTCTTCCGATATGCAGCAGGATTTCGTATGCCCGAGCACTGTGCCCAAGCCTTGTGACGTTTAACACAGGGGAGGGAGCAGGTGTGTATTCCGCATCGAGGGCATGTGTACTTGATCGAGTTTGTATGGCTGGTGACAGAGTCAGTAGCGTTCGTTGTTAGCCTCGCGACTGGGAGTGGATCAATCATACCAGATAGCACAAAGGTCAGTCAGCACTGCATCGCCTCCATCTGCCTGCATCATGGAACAGTAAGTTACAATGTGCAAACTCGATACTGATGGACGCGCGAACTCGACACGGGGTCCAGACCAGAATGCGCGTGGAATTCTCACCGCGATAGGCATGCGGAGGCGCTTAGAAGAAAAAAAAAGTTAGCTGCGGGGGAGGCGATTTTTAGTCAAAGAGGGGCAGCGCGGGATCTTTTGAGGGCGTTGGGCACCAACAACACTGCAGGCACCCAGGATCCATCCATTGCTTGTTGACCTCTTTGGAACTGGGCCAGGCTGATCTTGCATTGTGCATATGCAACCTGCTGAATACACTACCGAGAAGAACCACTTGGAGAGCCACCATGCATCCAGTTTTGGCTCGACAACGCCTCCTGTCTCCGTACATTTTCGAAGGCTTGTGCCCTGTTCTGGCCATGGCTTGTGTCCTGACAGCCTCCAGGCGCCCGACTTGGGCTGAAGTACTCCGTAAAGGTCTTCAAATCGCTCATCTTCACCCGCGTCACCAAGACGCGCCCTTGCATTTCCGTACCTGCATTGAGAAAACCGCCGGAATGGAACGACAGCTACTGACACGAACGGCATTGTTCACTCAAGTTTATTGCTACATGACATAACTCTAATTTTGAACGGGGTTTGCTAGAAATACACCAAATCCTACCATAACGATCTCGAGCCTGGTCAAAAGGAGTTTGGTTGTGGTGGACTGCCTGCAGATAGAATGCAGCAGACATGGCAGATCTGATCTCAAGTTCGTCCACATTCACCACGGTGATGCCTCCTGACTTCCATATGAGGAAGGCTCCCGAATCCGAAGCATATTCCACAACATGCGCCAAACTCAGAATATCAACAGAGATGCAGAGTGTGTCCTTTTAGATAACTCCGAGCGGCGATACGTTCCCTTGGGAACCCCTGCGTCCTGGCCGCATGCAGATGTGAGCAATGGCGTTCGTATTTCCCTGCAACTCCCGATAGAGTATCCTTGCCATTGTGACCTTTTGAGAAGATGAGAAGCGGCAGGATGTGGATGTTGATGACCGGGACATGACACCTTGATGTCAAAAAGCGCCCGCGTATCCGTACAACACCATGATTCATCATATTTCAAGTCCGACCCGAATGTCCACTTGGCATAACCCAGGGGAAAGGGTAGTTTCCTTCCAGAAACATATTCAGGTACTGGCTTCGATCGGACTAGGTCCGAGCATGTGTACGGAGTATGTAAGACAGCCACGAGAATGATGATAAGATCATTCGCGTGGGAAGACTGGGAACATTATGTCAAAGGTGTGTTGGTAAAGGGTAACGCTCGACGGAGGCGCAGATTCTTGACCAACAACGCTCGTCGACGGTCCCTCCGCAGGCTCCTCCTTTTCAAATTCATGCAGTCAACACGGGAAGTCCGTTGGCAGGATAAGGATAGAAACACGCGACAGGGACGTCGGATCAGGATGCGCTCGGAGATCTTACTGCTTTCCTTCACGTAAAGTTACACGTTATTCTTTTCTTTGCGACTCGACGTGTCGGTGTGTGTGCCGTTCTCGCATGAACTTCAGAACCTGCATGCGCCTACATAGAGTCACACAAAGATGGAATAGCGAAAAGAGCCTCCGCACGGGCGTCGAGAAACCCCCCTGAAGCTTGCAAATACGAGCTTCCAGCAAGCCACTGGCAGTCCAGAGTCTTTGGCCTCGTTTACTAACGACCATTGGGGCATGGAGAAAAACAGCGCATTCAAAGCCGGTGATGTTCAGTGGCCGCAAATTGCATGGACCAGGCCCGAGGCCTCATCCGCAAGCTGTCAAACAAGACCCTAGTTTATCACAGTGGGAGTGGAACTGAACCCTTGTACAAGTAGCCATCAGATTGAGCTTCAATCTGGTCCGCTGGGATACCGACCGGAGTCAATCAGACAGACAGGGGGCCAACGGAGGCCAAAGGTGACACCATCGAGCCTTTAGCCTTCCTCCAATCCAGGGGCAGCCCAACAGTACTTCGGTAAGCTGCTGCGCTGGGTGAGCTTAACGACGGTGGACCTCCTGGCTAGGCTGTAAGAGGCCATTTAGCAGCACCTTAGCCTGCGGTTTTGGGTATTGGATTTACACTGATTTTCATGCCAGCTCGCCCCATGCGGTTGATGGTGTCCACGCATCTGGATCATAAACGTGTGGTGCAGCTGTCAAAGTGTCAGAAAAAACACGAAGGCTTCAAGCGCAAAAGAATGACCCGGATTATCATCGATTTACACGGCCAGCTCTTGCACCGTCGCCCAAGCCGTCGACCTGTGGCAAAAAGGGCGAAACTGCAAATTCGAAGAGCAACTCGATGCGGCAAAGACGAGTCTCTAGACCCCTGCAAGCCTCATCTTCCTAGGTCACTTTTCTCCGCCTTGGCCGGGATTAGCCTGACACGACGGGCCCAACTTGCTACGCATGCACCCTCTCGCTTCGAGTATCAGCAGGCCTCCTGAATCTTGGACCTTCTCGGTACCTTGCATTTGATTGCCTCAGTCCTTTCTTGAGCTGTTTTCGGTGATAACCTAAACTTCTCTCCTCCTCTGCTTCGCAGCCCTCTCTACATCTTCCCCGTCCTTTCTATACCTGTCAAAAGGTTGAAAGCACGTCAACACGTCAACGACACCCAGTGTACGTCGCAAGGTGTAGGACCTTCACTACCTACGCCCTGGGCACAGACCCGGGCACAGACATATTTGATAGCGGCCCGAACCCTTGAAAGGACCGTAGACAACCGTCATCGACTTCGGCAATAATGGGACCCTCTCTTAGAGGTCATACCTCTATGACTTCCATGGCTCGACCACAGACTCGCGAGACGAACCGTCCGGGCACAAGAGAGCAAATCGTCGACACGACGATGGTTCCAAGCAGAACCTCGTCGCTGCACTCACGAATCACACAGCCCCTGCCGTCAACTCTGGCCAAGTCGAACAATAGGCCTACCCCAAAGACACTTACCCATGCGTATATGGTGTGTGGTGTGGGACGAGAACCATCACAATGGGTCAAAGCACCCGCCCCGTCTTTTGGAAAGATTCAACACATGAAGGGGGCAGTAGGCCAATTTTGGCTTCCGGAAATTTTGGGAAGTAGTCCACGCCTCGAGAGCGACAATGAGATCGCTCGAGCGCTGCACAGCGCAATGAGGGTAAGGTTACCGTCAAGCCCAGATGTTCCAAAATTCTAATCTATCACAGGCATGTTTCCCTCACGATGTTGAAATCTGTACAGGACGCAGCCAACCACACTGTGTTCACCATTCCTTTGTATTGCAGCAAGACTCTCAACATACCCTCTATGGCATTGCTCTGCGAGTCTGGTCTCGAGCTGACGAGAAGCGCGCTGAGACCATTCGCGACCTGCGACGAAAGACTGAACCCGACTTCAGAGATGTAGCCGACGAAACCTACTGGATCCCATACTGCCTGAGCTTCTTGTCCCGCTACCCATTGTATAACCTGCTCGGCGACTACTTGCGAGGAATGTGGATTCACTGGAACAAGGCCACCAATCTGTTCCATGCCGAGGAGGTCTCTCGCATTCTGAGCTTCCCAGCACCACGACTGAACGACCTCGTCCGAATTGACATGAAGGACTATGCCCTTTGTTATCAATTCCCATCTTCACCCACTGGGTTCCAAAACTTTGCTATGTGGCCTCTCTTCAACTGCTTGACCATCCCAAACATCGTCGGTCTTGTTGAGGCGGCTGTATCTCCCACTCGACGCATCATCCTGACCAGTCATCATCCTGCTATGCTTACGATTGCTGCTGAAACCATCAGATTCTGTGTTCGAGTTTATGAATGGAGTGGACTCTACGTACCAGTCGTTCATGCCAGGAATGTCGGCGATATGGTCCAAGAGCCTGGTCCATATATCCTGGGTATCACGACAGAATGCCGATCATTGTTCCAGCCACCCAAGGATGCTCTGCTTGTCGACCTTGACCGCAATCTAGTCATTACCGACCACCCACCGAACGTCCTCACGGCCGGTCAGCGTACCAAGTTCATCAACAGACTGACCCAAGCCTTGAACAGTGATGTGGAAATCAGTGGTGTTCCACAGCACCTCAAATCTGCCTACGGAGGCGGCAAGCTCATTCCTGCTGGTCAGATTATTGTCCTTCGCGGTGAAGTCGAAAGCGTTCAGGACCCTTCATGGTGGAATCAAGATTCCATCATGGCGGTTATGGATCACGTTTGTGAGAAGCTTGGCCGCAACACCGGTGTCAAGGCCTTGTTCAATGGCTCGATGAAGAAGCCACTCATGACCAAGATCTCCATGAGACATATGAACGAAATTGTGCGCGAACGCAACCAATACTCCCGCGACGCCCTGGAGGCATGGCAAGACTTTATCAACCTCAAAGGACGCATGGACACCGAGCTTGCCAAGGTTGCTAAACGTAACAACTACCTTGAACAAGAAGTTGAGACATGGAAACTTCAATTCCAGAAGTTCCAAGCATTCGTCGAGTCCCTCAACAAGGAGTTGGCTGAACTGCGTGTCAAGATTGAATCCCACAAGCGTGAGAACCGCAGACTCACCGGTCTCATTGACCAGCAGAAGGATGATGCTGCTCGTCTTGCTCTGAGATTGTCTGGTACCGAACGACAGCGTGACAATGCCCTCGAAGCTCTTGTCCTCCAGCAAGGCATTGCAGAAGACCTTGAGAAGGAACGGTCTCGCAACCGAAAAGAGATCGCCGCACTCCAACACACCAACCAGACACTCCAGAGACAACGAGACGAAGCTCAACGCGTGGTTCTCCATCTCCGCTCCCTCATCACTGGTCAAACTCACCACATGGAACACATTGTCCGATCGATCGGCTCTGCTTCCGAGCTGGCTGACTACATCCAGGAGGGATACGAGGACGAAGAGGAAGAGGAAGAAGAGCAAGAGGGAGAGGATACAGTCGAAGAACCCACTGACAGGCTTCGAAATGTCACCAGCCGCTCCTCCAAGCGTGCGTCGCGTGCGGTATCTGCTGATGGTCAAGATGTTACTCCTCAAATGGAGAACAAGCTCCTCGCCACCAGCAAGCGCCTCAGCAAACGTTTCTCTGGACTCAGCATGTCCGATGTCGCCGATCGACATCTGCGCGATAAGACCGACGCTATTGCCGACATCATCCGCAACATCAGCGAGCAATGTGCTGCTGCCGTCGAAGGCCTTCAACTTGCCAATGAGGCCGCCGAGGTCGAAGGTGAGGAGGAAGACCAGGAGCAGGGCGCGCATTCTGAATCTGGCATCTCTCCTTCCACAAGCCACTCACGCGAAGACAGTGGCAATCTGTCACCTGTGGAGCACCTCGCCACCGACTCTCGCACGGGTACCGGCCACTTGACCCCCCAAAGTGAGCGCAGCTCAATCCCCCCAACACCAGACCTAGTGCACCAGCGATCCAGCACCGCATTGAGCATGGCGAGCACGGCTCCTACGAACTACACTGCTCGCGAGAGTCTGAACCAAAACACCCGAGGTCCAGACAGGACAAAGATCGTTGAAGACGACGATGCCGAACGTGCACACGCGGCCGCTGCCGTCACTGGCGGAGGCAGCGTCAAGGGTGATGACGACAACATTAAGCAGCCACCTTCTGGTCGCGGTGCGGTCTTGAGCCGTGTGATCGAAGCATGAAGTCATGGAAATTCTGAATCTCTCTATATATATATCCCTTCAGTATGGAACTTTTAGGGGAAAGGGAGTCTTGCATGGAGCTTTTGGCGTTGAGAAGCGAATTTTTGATTTTCTTGTTTCTTTTCCGAAAGAGGGCAGGGTATGGGCAGCAGGGGAATTCTGTGTATGTGTGTGTGGGAATTCATTCTTGGTCCGGACAAGGATGGTGATTTCCCACATGTTGATCTGTTCGGCGATGATGCCTCTTTCTTTTTGTTATTGTTGTCTCTAATTGTTTGATATGTCATGGTCCCAAAGAACCTCGATTTGTTTTTGTGTGTCTGAGGACGTCCTCGTAATATTACCTTTCGGGGGCGCGCAATTTGCTGCCTTTTTTCAAAATCGGTACACTCTGTACCGAGTCTCGTGTTGTGGTCGTTCTCTCGGTTTTGGTTCGCTCTAGTTTCGTTTTTCGTGGTCATCTTTTCGTTGTTGTTGGGTCGTACAGTATGTTTCTACCTGAAGCGCCGAGCTCCTGGAGAGTCTTGAGAGAGGAGGGAAAAAGCAAAAATGTACTCGTATTCTGTACTTTATACTCCGTATGGAAATTACCTACCTTTTACTTACACTGTAGTATTGTATCATTGAAAGGGTATGAAAGGGTTTCTTGCCATGCAATGAGTAGACAGAATGTGAACTGTGCGCGATATTCATTTGCATAGGGAGACGGTGTATTATCCCACATTGCATTATTACGGAGTTCGTACCAGTGGGAGACAAGCCGTTCAGTTGTACCTCGGCACTTGTCCCCAAACACGGTTTCTACCCTTTCTGGTTATCGATTCGGCTACTCGTGGAATTGTATACCTCTCTGAGTACTCGTGTCTTGGTTTCTCCGAGAAACATCTACGGTGCCTCAGAGATCTTGACTTGGGTAGAAAAGTCTGAACAAGAAAAAAAAGGGCTACAAACATACAAAATGGGGTCAATGGTAGACCCGACGGACACGGCGGTCCCTGACCTGTCGGACCAACAATACGCCTATTTCAATTCCGTACCTTGGTGCGCCAGGCTCCTCTCAGACAAGAGATACTCCACGGTACCTTCGAGGTTCGGGCAACCTTCGCCCGACACTCGAGGGGATTTTTTTACACGTACGCTGGCGACGGACAATACGATCGTGGCGTGTTTGTATCAAGAACGGAGGGTGAATGGCAACGATGAAAGGTTAGAGTCAGGGCTAGAGTCGAATGGCTCAACAAAACCTCAACAACAAGACCAAAGAATTTCCAACGTCGAAGAAATCAGGGCTTTCCTTGCCACCGCCTCAGGAGTGAATGGTTTCCCAGGTGTGGCTCACGGTGGATTTGTGGCCGCAGTCATAGACGAGACGATGGGTTATTTGATCAAGGCTCACCTGAGGGCTTCGGTCACCGAGGTCGCTCCTCCTCCTGGAAAGGCAAAAGTGACAATGGTACCGTTGACTTCTTCGGATACCACCGCCGCCGTCATGACTGGCGAATTGACCATCCGATACAAGCGACCCGTGCCGACAGGGGAAGTCTTGCTCGTGAGGACTTGGGTCGAGAAGATTGAAGGAAGGAAGACTTACGCAAAGGCTGTCGTGGAGGACGGTGAGGGAACGGTACTCACAGAGGGAACGTCAGTGTTTATCGCTCTAAAACATGGAAAGACACCGCAGACGAGGCGAGTTGCGAAGATTTGACATCATTGAGACGAGACGAGACGAGACGGCGGGAGACGGGAGGAGATATGAGGAGGGAATGGGGAGTCAAGGTGGAAGGGGGACCGCCATATCCCGGCAGAGTAACGTACAGAGTAGAGTTGTACAGGAGGCATTGTGTGGGTGCGTTGTGCTTGTGTATATACGGAGATATTTTTTTAGAAAGATAGAAGAGATCTGGGCTGGCTGGTTGGTAGAGTAGAACTAGATTAGAACTGTTAGACGGAGAGGCTTTGGCAATGCATTTATAGAAATCCAATCGAGACATTGTCATACAACGTAGACTTAAAAAAGGAGACGGAGATAGGCTTCCTTCAATACTATACTTAGGTATTCAATCATGGATGTGTGCTGTCGTTATTGGATAGTGCATTTCCAGTTACAATCTCTGTATCATGGCTTTTGGTCAGGCGTTGAAAGATACACTGTACTTGGGCCATATACGTGTACATGTAGCTAGATATAGTGATAAAATTCCTCATCACACGGTTATTATATTTGAGTACAAGTTCACAAGCCCAATCGATCAACAGCGGAGTTGAATTCCAAGTAGTTTGCATATTCCTTTTGCTTCACATGGTTTTGAAAGAGTTGTCCTTCGCAGGTACACTGTCATATGCCCCTAACACAAACACATATGTTCCATTGTTCACAACCCCCCAGAACCGGATGTCAAGGGTCACTCGAACACGAGCAACGATCTAACCCCTCTTTTCATTATTGTTATTATCGTAAATTCATCATTTGATGACAACAAGAGTCATCTATCATTTGTCGCTTCTTAATGCTCTCGCCGCAGCCTCCACTTCAGGACCAAAGGCAAAAACACCACCGAACATCATCTGTTGGCCCGGGGTCAAGATGACGCCGGAGATCATGACGCCACGTCCGACCGACTCTGACCATTTGTTGTTGAGTCTTCCACCCTTCATGCGAGGGTACAGGTCGTCTGCCAGTTGGTCGGGCTTTTCAGCAAAGTCCGGCCCTGGAAGTATCGCCAGAGCGTGACTGTATTTGGGTGCGTCGGGGGGGGGAGGGGG